>NW_003852398.1:44386600-44388083 GCF_000181295.1 Otolemur garnettii
TCAATTCCACACAGCTGAGGAGAACTAACTCCTGGGTGAAGCGTGCGGGCAGAGGTGAGGCGGCTCCCTGGGCAGAGCCACCTTACATATGACATACGTCTCACTGTGTGTTCTGTCCGAGCACATAGTAAGTCAACCACTAGAAAGAGTATTATGTTCTTCTACTTCATTTTTTGCTCAAAACATTCAATGACAAAAATAAGAAAAAACCAAAGTCTTTTCATGACCTGCCTTTGGTTACTGCTCTGACCTCACTCCCACCACTGGCCCCTTGGCTCACAGCCACTCTGCCTTCTTAAATGTTCTGCTCACATACACAACTTTGCATTTTCTAGTCCCTCTGACTAAAATACTCTGCCTTAAACGCTTACCTATCTACACTCTGTTGATGCCTCTGTGAACACTAACACCTCCTCCATTTCCTTGGTTCTCCATCTTCTTTTCCTGTTTCTTTTCCACAGAGCAGTTAACATCACCCAGTATTATATACAGGTCTGTACAGTAAGTATCTCCTCCACCAGAGTGAGAGCCTTCAGGGTAGAAATGACGTATGTTTTACTGTAATCTCATCAGTACCAGAGTGTTATTAATTGTACAAATGTACAGTAATTGTGTCTAAAATAAAACCTTTCAGAGGCAAACAGCATCACTTTAAATCAGTGCTATGTGGGGAAACATTAGATGGGAAGGCAAATAATATATAAACAGAAAAACAGGGGTTTTTCCTGTTAATCAGAGCTCATTGTTTTTAAGGCTACCTTAGAAGTTTAACAGTACTCTGAGTGCACAATAATAACTAGGTAAAGAATTCACCACAGTTCTGTAAACAGCTAACAAACCTCTCTTTTGTTCTGAATGGAACTGCAAGGCAGCAACCATCCAAAGTAAAATCCATAACTTTTGCTGAACTCAGCAACAGCCAAGTACAGGGCTCACAGTCCATTAAAGTTTCAGATTACTATGACTTATAATATTGGGATCTTATTATACTCTGTATTGTACTATATTAAAATGGAGTAGGAAGAGAAAAACGATTCTTACTATACTACTCAAAAAAATTCATTCTATTTTCTTCCTAATATCAGGCTGTTTCTTTTTCACACAAGGAATGTGCAAGAGCAGAGGGTGACAAAGAACGAGTGGAAGATTGGCATATAGCACTTCATTCCAGTAAATGCTTTACTAAAGAAAACTTCAGGCTTGGCGCCTGTAGCACAGTGGTAAGCACTGGCGGGTTCAAATCCAGTCTGGGCCAACTAACCAACAATGACAACGGCAATAAAAAATAGCCGGGCGTTGTGACAGGCACCTATAGTCCCAGCTACTTGGGAGGCTGAGGCAAGAGAATCCCTTAAGCCCAAGAGTTTGAGGTTGCTGTGAGATGTGACGCCATAGCACTCTACTAAGGGCGACATAGTGAGACTCTGTCTAAATAAATAAATAAACAAATAAATAAAAGAAAACTTTAGAGATGACCAAGCAG
>NW_003852398.1:44389270-44391978 GCF_000181295.1 Otolemur garnettii
TTTTTTGCAGTTTTTGGCTGGGGCTGGGTTTGCACCCACCACCTCCGGCATATGGGGCCGGTGGCCTACTCCTTTGAGCTATAGGTGCTGCCCTACCTACCAGCTTCTTATAGTAAAGACCAGAGAAAAGTCTTCAGTGCTTCAGCAAAGGGAGGGGGAAAGTGCCATACTGAAATATACCAGAGCATTCCATACTAACAAGGCTTACCCTCAACTACTTTACCAGAACCTAACCAACTGCATTTTACCAGAAACAAACCAACTTAGGGAAAGGGAAATAAATACACATAGAGAAACTAGCCAGGAATTGTGGTGGGCACCTGTAGTCCCAGCTACTTGGAAGGCTGAGGCAAGAGGATCGCTTATGTCCAAGAGTTTGAGGTTGCTGTGAGCTGTGACGCCACAGCACTCTACCCAAGGCAACCAAGTGAGACTCTGTCTCCAAAGAAAAAAAAAGGAAACCCATATAAATAAATACATATATATTCACTGAGAAATATCTAAAGGAATAAATGCCAATCTCCAAAAGAAATTTCAACTGGGGATCAGTGAGCTAGAAGAGGGGAAAAATTACTTTTTAAATTTTCTGGTTTTTCTACAATGTGTGAATTTTTATAATAAAAATAAATTTGTAAGCAATTACATTTTAAAATGTTATCCTTATTCTTCCTTTTATGCTGTTACAAATGTAAACAAAACAGAATAAAATACAAATTCCTTTGTTTGGCCAATCAGCCAACCAGCTAGCATAGGTACACACATTCTCCAAGGTATTTATTGTATTTGATCCTAAAGATACAAAGTAAATATTGTCAGGACCCGTTAAGAATTCAAAGCAAGGTAGGAAAGACTGTGGAACAGTTATTTATTATCCAGTAATATAAAAATGAGCTACAGAGCTACAGAAATACAGATGAAGTGTTATCTAAATCAGGGGATGGCTGCGGAAGATTTTACATAGGTGACATTTGGTTTAGTCATCTCAAATGATGAACATGAATTTGGAGGTTGGAAGGCAGGATTTTAGTATGTGTACCAATATGGTCATGGGTTAGAAAGGTCAAAAGTAGGGCATGCACCAAGAGGAATCAGTCAAGACCACATACAATATCTGACTCTGGGCAAAAAAACTGAACCTGTTTCAACTGAAAAGTAAGGACAATGATATCTTCCTCAGGCTGCCGTGAGGAAAACGAGATGGTAAGTCGAGAACCTGAGGGCAATCTGGCTAGCACATCTCCCACTCACTGATTTCCAAGGCTGACTTAACTGCTTTCCTTGGTTACTATCCCTTTTCTCTCACTGTCCCTCCAGAAGCTGTTTATATGGCAGAACACAACCTTCTTAGTCATGCACAATGAATGATCCAGCATAGTTCTTGATACAGTAGTTACTCAAAAAGAATTAATTTCTTTAAAAAAAAAAAAAAGATGCTCAGAGGTTCACAGATCCATTGAACTAGTTTGTGTGACACTCCCTACAGCAGCCCTGCAGTTACTGCTAGGGTCCCAATTCGTACTTTGAGAACCAGTGGTATGTTTAATAAGCACGCAACCCGATGTATACACATACTTTATACTTACAGGCTGAGGCTGTTCTGCAATACAGCAGTTGAAACACAACCAGAATTCACTCATGCTCACAGTCCAAGGTACAAATGAGCACCAATGAAGATTCCAAATCTCAACTCAGGAGTTCCACAAAGCAACACTCCTCAGTATGATGAATGTCCAATGATGCAAAATGATAGTCTTATTATTTCACTGTGGTTTTTGTTCCTGGAAGTCAAGTATCTTATATAGTTAACCGAATAAAGAAAAAGTCAGATTGTTTCCTTTCTTTGCTTCTCGTACTACAGACTCATTTCTCAACCACCAGAAAAGTATAAAAATTGTCGTCTTGAGCCAGAGCCTATAACAGGTAATCTAGGAGAAAAAGAAAAAGTAAAAGAAAGTAAGTTAACTTTACTTATTCTTGAAAGTATTTTTTAAATCTATGATAAAATTAAAGAATAATTATTACCCAAAAAAGTAGACACCGAAAAAAAATCAGTATTTTAGCAAACTTATTTGACACATTATTTTCTCAGCAATTTTTGATGTCAAGGAACAATAGCAGGAACACAGGATCCCTGTCACTCCAGGGATAAAGCAGTGAAAGCAGACAGAAATCCTTGTTTTCTTGAAGCATTCTAGTTTATGACTATAAAAGCATAAATTATTTTAGTAAGTTCATTTTTTAAAACCGCTAGTTAGAACATTATGATTACCACATATACGTTTTAATAAGAAGAAATACCAATCATTTTCATACAGATTTCTTCAAGCGAGTCTTTTATTCTTACGGACTACTCAGATAGTAATTGACACAGCAATGAACCCTAAGTCAGATAATCAAGCAACTACAACTCATCAAAAACCTTAAATAAAATTATCACCTTGAGTGGCACCTGTGGCTCAAAGGAATAGGACACCAGTTCCATATGCCAGAGGTAGTGGGTTCAAACCCAGCCCTGGCTAAAAAAAAACAAAACTGCAAAAAAAAAAAAAAAATTATCACCTTATCCAGTAAAATTAGAATTGTACATGAAGATGGTGAATTGAACCATAATATTCCTGCCTCCACCGTCACTACTGAAATGAGTGTGAGTCAAAATACTTTTTATCGGCTCGGCGCCTATAGCTCAACCGGCTAAGGCGCCAGCCATG
>NW_003852398.1:44392208-44443647 GCF_000181295.1 Otolemur garnettii
AAAAAAAAAAAAAAAAAAAAATACTTTTTATCCTGCTGTGGCAAACTAAATTGAGTCAACCAGAATCCTTGGCCAGAAAATTTTCTACCTGCAGTTGGACAAAGAGTAATCGACTTTCTTCCCAACTGCCAAGCTGCTGACTTTAAGGATGTCCTTAGTCAACCACGTTCTATACCTGCAGAAGATGGTCCTAAGGTAATAATGCTGACAAGCAGAGACAAAATTTTGACAAAGTCCAAGCAACATAAATCCTTGGTTCTAGCCACCCCCTAAAGACCAATTTGACCTGTACACTTGAAGATCAGGTTTGTGAGGCACTTATATGTCCCTTTTTCTTAGCCAGAAACTATGTTGAAGCAAATTTATATCACCTACAGAACATTATAGGGGTCAAGTGAAGGTGTCTAACAGATAGGTGGATATATAGGTCTGAAGCCAAGGAGAAGACTTAGAATCATCAGTGGATTAGGACCAAAGCAATGAATGATGATTTCAAGGGAAAACAATATGACAGGAACAAAGAGGGCTTAATGAAGAGACCTTGAAGAAGAGCAGCATTTAAGTGATGGGTAGAGGCCAAGCATGACTATGGTGGCTCACACATATAGTCACAGAACTTTGGGAGGCCGAAGTGGGAGAATTGCTTGAGGCCAGGAATTTGAGACCAGCCTGGGCAGCATTCAAGACCCCATCTCTACAAAAAATTCACAAATTAGCCAGGAACAGTGGCATGTGCCTATAGTCCCAGTTACTTAGGAGGCTGAGGTGAAAGGATAGTTTAAATCAGCAGTTCTCAATCTGTGGGTCGCAACCCCTTTGTAACAATGAAAATACATCCTACATATCAGATCACACCACTGTACTCCAGCCTAGGCAAAAGAGCAAGATGCTGCCTCTTTAAAAAAGAGAAGAAGAAAGATGGGCAGAGAAAGATAAGTCTACAAAGAAGATTTTGGGTGTTATGAGAGAGAGGGGGAGGGAAGGAGAGAGAGAAGAGAAAAACCAGTTAAGGGTGGTGTAACTGGGGCCTGTTTTGAAGAGGAAGAGGGTAACAGTATTTATTATCTGCCAATGAGATGGAAAAGACTGAAAAAAATCCATTAGACTGCAACAAACAGATACTTGATGGCCTTGGATAAAGCGGTTTCAGTGAAGTAGTACAGGCATAAACCAGAACACAGGTGAGATGTGAGGCAGGGCAACCAGTGGAGTCACCAAGTGTAGACTATGCTTGCAAGAAGAATGGATACAAAGTTTAAAAAGCAGAGACAGAGGCAGAATGAAGAACAATCCTTGAAATGAAAATATCAAAATCAAAGATCTGTTAACTTGAATATTCAAAGATATGTTAACTTTTTTGTCCCAAGTAGTAGAATATAAATCACTTATTTATAATTTTTTCAAATAGACCTCAAACATTTACAACCTTTGCCAACCATAAATGAATAACCACCTTATTACAGAATCACAGAACCCTGAACACTGAGATTAAATTCCTCCCTTTTGCTTTCTCTAAAGCCATTACACTAAAGCTGTAGGGCAGAAACGGCAGTTATTTTTATAGATTTGTATAGATGAAGACCTTTAGTGAAGATAAATGCACATATGCTTAATGTTACAATCTGGGTAACAGGCATAAACCTAGGACCCATTCTACAGACTCCAAAGGACCAATTCTCTAACAGGCCATAGGAAAATGACATATCAAGTATTAAGCATATGAGGCTAGGTGTGGGGACTCACGCCCGTGATCTGGGAGGCTGCGGCAAAAGAATCACTTGAGCACAGGAATTTGAGACCAGTTTGAGCAAGAACAAGACCCAGTCGCTATTAAAACAGAAAAATTAGCTGGGCATCATGGTGCGGGAGGGCTGTAACCCTAGCTACTCAGGAGGCTGAGCTAAGGCAGGAAGATCACTTGAGCTCAGGAGTCTGAAGTTTTTGTGAGCTAGGCTGATGCCATGGTACTTTAGCCTGGGCAACATTAAGCATATGTTCAAAGAATATCAGAAGGAAGAAAAAATTACATCCTTCCCATAATTAAAATTCCAAACCTGCTTACTTTAAGCAGGATGAACATTTCTTATCTCACCCAAATTCTAAACCAAAGAAGCAGCAGTCTCTTTGCCACTGAACTGGGTAAACACTGTAAAGTTTTATGAGCAGCAAAGAACAGTATGTTTCACTTATTTCCTACATCCAACCTTCTTAGCAAGAATCTAAGGAGACAGGGTTGAATCCACAATATTGTGAGATTTCAGTGCTGCTATTTAAGAAGTTTAACCTCACCCCAGATCAGAGACCTTGGCCATTAAAAGATCATTGTGAAATGAAATCTCTTTTTAACCAATCCTGTGAAAACAAATAGGCTTTTGTCTAAAACCTAAAATTTGCTATGCTCATCATTACTGTAGCACATACAGGTATGATGAGGCTACTCTGACGTTTTCAAATCTATTGTTTGGTTTATTCCATTAATGTCACACTTTCCCATTACATATAAAACTAGGCAATTTCCTTTTTATTATTCATTGCCTTTGCTTGAAACAACATTTAAATATTGGTTTTACATTGGAAAGTGGTGTATTTTCTTTTAACTAAATATTCCTTTTGTGTAGCACTTAAAATGAATAAATGGCTTCCCACTTTACAATCAATGCTAAATACCACATGCACATTTTCCCAAATTACAGTAAAGCTACTTATTATTTTTTAAATGTACACTTTTCCACTCCCATGTACTATTTTGAGAGTGACATTCACAGTACTTCCTTTTTCATAACATCTAGTTCAAGAATGACCATTTAAAGTACAGTAATTTGTGATTCTTATATTTCCACCTACGTAACAGATCTGTTTAAAATTTATTTTCAAACCAAGAGGATGCTTGCAATTCCATAGGCCTTTGTTAAGTAAATATGTAGTTCTTACAATGTTTCAAACATGTCTTATAATGTGATTAATATATTTTCTATCTTCTTGCTTTTCTAAACAAACTTTTTTAGGATTTTCCCCCAAAAGTGTATACATTTAGAATACTTTTATACATACACACCTTCAGAGACATACTGACAGTCTTCACTAATAATTTCAACACTGCCACTAAT
Organism: Otolemur garnettii; assembly: GCF_000181295.1. NCBI lineage: Eukaryota > Metazoa > Chordata > Mammalia > Primates > Galagidae > Otolemur > Otolemur garnettii. The sequence goes on from NW_003852398.1 coordinate 44,395,316, forward strand.
AACTGTAAGTTACTTTAACTTCTAAAGCTAAAAGTTACTTAAAACATGACCATTTAAAAAACCTTATACTAGAAATCATTAGATAACAAAAGGAGTGTCATTCTGCAGTAACATCAACATCTAAACTTGGCTTTAAACACAGCTCAGCAAATTCCACACATAACTAAGGGGTCATACTGGTCTACAGCACAAGAGAGTATTTCACCAACTCAGATTCATAAGACATAACATTTTAGAAATGGAAGTGGAAGACCTTTAAAGATAACATCATGGAACTTGCTCACTAAATAGCCTGAAGTCATCTATCCAAGGCCACTCAGCAAGTGACCAAAAGAACTTCTCAGAATTTAAGCTCAATCTCTTAACTTAGGAGATTGGCATGAGAAGAAAAGGGGATTCGTATTCTCTGGCCAAAATACTAACCAGCCATCAGTTCCTCATTTTCTCTACCTAAATCAAATGCTACAGTCATTAGCTTTCTACCTGTGTGAGCAGTTTTGCTAAAAAAGTGCTCTTTAGGTCTTACATAGAAAATCATAGTTAAGCCCCAATTTGCAAAACTGGACAATCAGTTCAGGTACTCAACCCTCTCAGTCTGTGAGAAACTGAATCAAAAGTTCAGAATTCAGGGGTGGGCGCCTGTGGCTCAGCCCCATATACCAAGAGTGGCCGGTTCAAACCCAACCCCAGCCAAACTGCAACAACAACAACAAAAATAGCCGGGCATTGTAGTAGGCGCCTGTAGTCCCAGCTACTCAGGGGACTGAGGCAAGAGGATCACCTATGCCCAGAAGTTGGGGGTTGCTGTGAGCAGTGATGCCCTGCCACTCTACCGAGGGTGATAAAGTGAGATGCTGTCTCTAAAAAAAAAAAATGTTCAGAATTCTGAACTCTGAAATAAAAGATCTGTGGCAGATAGAGTACTTTGCTAATTTTTAGAAATGTCAGCTTTAGCAAGTGACAAGCTCTACCATCCTTGGTTATAAAACGGAAAGCTGCACTGCCATTTCACAGGTCTGAAATGAGGACTAAATTAGAAGGCACTGCTTATGTTGTAACAGGCTATGTAGGTTGAGCATTCCTCATCCAAAATGCAAGAAACCAAACATGTTTTCGGATTTCAGCTTTCATATTTTAGACTATTCGCTCACCCTCTTGAGCATCCCATATCTGAATGTCCATATGAAATGCTCACTGGATTTAAACTCTGATGTTTTCAAATAGACTGTTTGGTTTATCCCATCAATATTATATTTTCCCATTCACATGTGAGCATTGTGTTAGTGCTCAAAAAACTTCTGGAGCATTTCATAGCTCAGATTTTCAGATTTGGGATACTCAACCTATACTGACATAAGATGATTTTATTTGTTACCAGAATTAAAATGGCAAATAGCATTAGTCTACTATAGCAGAAACAGGTAATTTGCTGCAATAACTGTATACACAGATGTACTGATTCAAATTTTCTTGTGGTTTCTTCCCAAAATTACCTAGCCTCTTGCTTCAATCCAGACTATTCCCTAGGTTCCTTTCCTAAGCTGAATTCTGTTTCTAGAGGAATGTCTCCCTTTTCTTTTCATCCTTTTCAGCTTATTTTGTAAAATCCCACACTCCAGTGACTTCCTAAGAAAAGAGTACACAGAAGGAAAATGTTTCAATTTTCTGCATTTGACACCGGCTTGATCATTTGGTTGAATATAGAACACCAAGTTAAAAATGTTTCCCTCAGGATTTTTTAAGGTATTGTTTTACCACCTGCTAACGTTCAGAGCTGCTACTACTGAGTCTGACGACATTCCAATTTTCTTTCCTGTGCATATGACATACTTCCCCTTCTGGAAGGGTTGAAGATTTTTCTCTTTACTCTGGAATTCTCAAATTTCATAAAGATGTGACTTGCTTTGGTCCTTTACCATCATTGCTCAGGGTCTGGATGAGCCCTTTCAAACTACAGAATAGTATCCTTCAGTTCAGGAAAATTGTATCACCTATACACAGAGCACAGGGTTGTTGTGAAAGTAAAAAGAAGAAATTTTTTTTGAGACATTGTCTCAATTTGTTTCCCTGGGTAGAATGCCACGGGGTCCTAGCTCACAGCAACCTCAAACTCTTGGGCTCAAGTGATCCTTTTGTCTCAGCCTCCCAAGTAGTTGGGACTACAGGTGCCCGCCATAATGCCTGGCTAATTTTAGAGACAAGGTCTAGCTCTTGCTCAAACTAACCTGAACTCCTGAACTCAAGCAATCCACTCACCTCGGCCTCTCATAGTGCTAGGATCACAGACGTGAGCCACCACACCTGGCCCATGAAAGGAAAATGTTATACTTAGCACATAGCAAGTGCACAATTATTTTGATGATTAATATTAGCTACATTTACCAATTTCATTGATTACCATTGTGTCTTGTCTCTCAATCCTTCCTTTTTTCTTCTTCATAAAGTATATGGTTAAACAACTTTTTCAATAGTATGTGCTTTTTAATAGTTATTTGCAAGTGGCAAGCTTCTCACTTGTTTGTCTAAAATTAGTTTTTAATATTAATTTTGAAATTAAAAATTTTAAACACCCAAGAGTTGCTAAAATAGAATCAAAATCTCTCATATTATCCTTTGCCTAGCCAAACTAATAACTGACTGTCTATACACCAGTCCCCTCTTATCCATGGGCAATATAGTCCAAGACTCCCAATGATTGCCTGAAACCACAGATGCTACAGAACCTTACATATATATGTCAATACTACGTTTCTTCCTATACATTAGCAGGCAGGTAGAGTCTACAGAATGGATATACTGCACAAGGGGATGATTTGTGTCCCATGTGGGATGGACAGGATGGCATGAGATTTCATCATGCTACTCAGAATGACATGCAATTTAAAACCTATGAATTGTTTATTTCTGAAATTTTCCATTTACTATTTTCATACTGTGGTTGACCATGGGTGACTGAAAGCAAAGATGGTGAAACAACAGATGAGAAAGAACTACTGCATTTTGCCCTGATTCTTCATGGCAGCTTAGCTAAGCAAAGACTTCTTGGTCAACAGCACTTTTCCTTCAGTTCTCTGCAGAACTCACCTCCATTGTTGTTGATGAAAAGTTGACTTTCAAGCTAATTCTTGGTCCTTTGAATATAAAATTGTAAGCCAGGCATGATGGCATATACCAATACTCCCAGCTATCTGAGAAACTGAGATGAGAACATGGCCTGAACCCAGGAGTACGAGACCAGCCTGGGTAACATAAAGAGACCCCACCACAATTTTTTTTTCATTATGGATGTTCTGAAGATTATCTTTGCATCTGTCTTTAATTTCAGAGAATTTCTAGTTTCAGATTTATTCAGGACTCTTTCACTTGTTTCTACTCTGATATTTAACCTAGACATTAATTTTCTCCCCAACCATGGCTTTTATTTAAATGAATCATTATTTCATTTTAATAAGTTCTATTTGGTTCTTTTGCAAATTCTCCTACTGTCGCATCTTAGTCTTTTACTTAGACAGACTTAAGCGGTTTTCTGAGTATTCTATTAAATCAATTCATAATTTATCCTTTCTGTCTGCTGACTCTCCCATATGTTGGGTTATTCCTCATAATTATTATCAATTTATCTTGAGGGACTGTTTTTCCTGTGCAAGTCTAGTCCTCCTGTTTGAAGAAGCACTGCTATTAAAGAGAATATTGCATTTGCTACTGCTTACAAATTCACAGGTTCACAAGTCCAAACATAAATTTTAATTCCTTGGCTTGGGATTCTTGTGTATATTTATATAGCACACTGGTATATAAGTACAACCTTGGAAAGGCAGCATCATACAGCAGTTTAGAACTTGAAATCCTCAAACTAAACCGCTTTAAGTTCAAATTCTGGATTCTTCTACTTGCTAACTTCATGATCTTGAGCAGGGTTCTTTGTATATCCCAATTTGCTATTCTATAAAAGAGTTTATAAATAGTATCTACCTCAAAGATTCATGTGAGGATTAAATGTGTAATTTTTTTTTTTTTAATTTTTTGCTCTTTCTGAGACAGTGTCTTACTTTGTCGCCCTTGGTAGAGTACCATGACGTCATAGCTCACAGCAACCTCAAACTCTAGGGTTCAAGTGATCCTTTTGTCTCAGCTTCCCAAGTAGCTAGGACTACAGGCACCTGCTACAATGCCCAGCTATTTTTAGAGACCAGGTCTCACTGTTGCTCAAGCTGGTCTCAAACTCCTGAGCTCAGGCAATCCATCTGTCTCAGCTTCCCAGAGTGCTAGGATTACAGGTGTGAGCCACCATGCCCAGACTAAATGTGTAAATTTTTTGCTGAGAAAATGAAATCTCTAAAACTTCATTTTTCAACAGGATGGGGCTCTCTACCTCATTTCTATCACCATCCAAAAGTTCTTTAACAAATACCTATCATGGTGGTAGACAAGGCATGCTGCTCCAAACTTTTAACTGTCTCTGAAACATTAGTCACCTGCATTCCCATCTATAACACCACACTATTTCTAGTGGGCATATGTAAAAAGAAAATCACAGTGGACTATGAGGTGGACCTTAAGAACTGATGGCATTCGCTCTGGCTGCCATAGTTAACAATCAATAACAACACACTAAAAGGCTCCAAGATGTATCAGAACATAGAATTGCTGGTACTACACAAGAGATGATGCCTACTAAGGCACTACAGAAATAACTGAGGCTGTGCCTTTAGGCACTGTTTATGACTACTTGTTCATGTACAATAGTTACTAAATAATACATTTTTTAAACATTCAAGCCTTTTTGTATCACCCTACACAGTCAGAATCCTGAACTACATTAGACAAATAGTTTTTTAATGTGGTATGTGACAGGATCTTTACTTTCACATTCAAAGGAAAGCCTGTAATAATGGAAAACCATAAAACACAAGGAAACACACCTATAGTCCCAGACACTGGGGAGGCTAAGCCAAAAGGATCTCTTGAGCCCAAGAGTTTGAGGTTGCTATGAGCTATGATGCCATGATACTACAACCAGGGTGACAGAGACTCTGTCTCAAAAAAAGGGGTGGCACCCACAGACTGGGGGTAGAGCGCTAGCCACATACACCCAAGCTGGCAGGTTCAAACCCGGCCCCGGCCAGCAAAACAATGACAACTGCAACAACAATAATACAAAAATAGCTGGGTGTTATGGCGGGTACCTATAGTCCCAGCTACTTGGGAGGCTGAGGCAAGAGAATCACTTAAGCCCAAGAGTTTGAGGTTACTGTGAGCTGTGACGCCACAGCACTCTACCGAGGGCAACATAGTGAGACGCTGTCTCCATGAAAAAAAGACAGAAAGAAAGAATGAGGGTAACTTTCCCAGAATTAAAGATAAAAGAAGTCAAGGTTGTAAAGGCTCAAAGAGCCAAATAACAGAAGAACCAATTTCTAGAAAATCTAAGATTACCAAAGGAAAATTTGAAAAGGCTGGGGAAAAAAATAAACAATGCCAAAGCAAAATAATAAGATTAATATCCCAACAAGTAACTGGATATAAGATGGAATAATGCAAATCCACAATCCATACAACCTTGAGGCAAGGGTTTTTTCAGGATTTAACTGTTGTAGTTTGAATGTATCCCGAAAAAGCATGTGTTAGAAACGTAATGCCCAATGCAGCAGTATTGAGACTCATCATCAGCCCTCATAAATGGGTTAATGCCATCCATTTCATCAAGATTATGTGTCCATTAGGAAGGGTTCATTATAAAAGGGTGAGTCCCCCCAGCCCCTCGCTCTCTCTCCCTTCTACACCAGAAAGACATCAGCCTCCTGGACTTCCTAGTCTCTCCAGAACCGTGAGCCAATAAAATCCACTACCCCAGAACTTAACTCATTAATATTCTGAAGCAAAACCTATGAAAAGTCACGTAAATGAGATGAATACCCTCATGTCAGTTGAGGTCGGGTTTTTCTGTCAAATGAGCCATAAATACCCTTAAGTCAGTTAGTTGAGGTTTTTTTACCAAATGAGTTATAAAATCCTTTGGCTTTCAGATCTTTTTTAAAATTTCTGATTAACATGAGGGTACAATTATGTTACGATGCTTCCATTTGTTAGGTAAGGTCCCTGTTGTAGTTGTGTCCTGTATCCAGGTGTGCCATATACCCTTACGTCGTGCCCATTAAGGTAGGAGCACACCTATCTCTCTTCCTCCTCCCCTCTTCCCCTTCCCTCAACTGGAACTGGATGGAGGTTTTTCTCTTGTGTGGCCATGTATTAGATCATTTACTGGCTTCATATAAGTATTGAGTACACTGGATACTTCCTTTTCCATTCTTGTGATACTTTACTAAGAAGAATGTGTTTCAACTTGGTTTTCAGATCTTTTCTGATTTTGAAATTCCAGGTAAGGGACTGTAAGCTGTATTTTAAAAGTCTTAAATTAAAAGAACTTTACACTTAGAATTTTATATATAGACAAAATATTATTCCAGTGTGTTAGGCAAAAGTTTTCTCAAGGACACAAAGCTACAAAATGTCATATGAAGTCTACTAAGCGCATTCTTGGAGGAATATTGAAAAGAAAGATACAAGAGGTGCTACAAGAGATTACTATTTATTTAAAAGTAGTCAAATGCCCTGGTTTCAAAGAAAACTCTGATCTAAAACACTAGCAACATACTCATTGGGGATGGGGAGCCAGGACATACACGAAATGAAGGTAACAATGTACTAGAATATTTGTCATATGTGAGGTACAAGAAAGCTACTTCAAGTGCGATGAATATATAGAAGCAAAGAGAAGGGTGTAAAAGGGCAACCGTCATAAGGACAAACATAGCAGAAAAAATTCAACCTATCCAATGAAAGGCAGAAAAGGAAAGGAGGAAAGGACCAAAAGTAAGCCCAATTAGAAAAATTACAACCAAGACTGAGGCAGAAGATCATTTCAAGAAAAGAGTTTGAGACCACCCTGAGCAAGAGCAAGACCTCATCTCCACAAAAAAAAAAAAAAAAAAAAAAATAGAAAAACTAGCCAGGTATGACAACACACTGCCTATAGTCCAAGTTATTTGGGAGACTGAGGCAGGAAGATGGCTTGAGCCTAGGAATTTGAGGTTGATGAGTGAGCTATGATGATGCCACTACACTCTAGCCTGGGAGACAGAGCAAGACCTTGTCTCAAAAAAAAAAAAAAAAATTACAATAATGTAAATGAGTTTATCTTGCCAATTTAAAAACAAATTAGGACAAAGATTTTATGATGAGTTATTAATGATAAAGTAATATATTCCCTACAGGAGAATATTTAAGAAAGGCTAAACCAGATTAATTTGAACCAAAAGAAAGCTAAAGTAGCAATTATAGTAAAATTAAAGGCCAAAAAAATCATAAAGCACAAAGTGAGATTATTATATGCTGATAAAAATAAGAACATATATAGCATCATCATGAACACATCCACAGCAAACAATAAAGGTTTGATATACATTAAGAACAAAGGCCACAAGTGTATGCAGGAGGCCAGGGTAGAATTCAAGTGTAGTTGAAGATTTTTTTTTTTTTTTTGAGACAGAGCCTCAAGCTGTCCCCCTGGGTAGAGTGCTGTGGCATCACAGCTCACAGCAACCTCCAACTCCCAGGCTCAAGCGAGTCTCCTGCCTCAGCCTCCCAAGTAGCTGGGACCACAGGAGCCTGCCACAACACCAGGCTATTTTTTGGTTGCAGCTGTCATTGTTGTTTGGCGGGCCTGAACCTGCCACCTTAGGCGTATGTGGCTGGTGCCTTAGCCACTTGAGCCACAGGCGTTGAGCCGTAGTTGAAGATTTTAATATCAACTGATCAAGCAGAGACAGTGAAGATCCAAGCAATAAAATTAAATGGGCATTATTATGCTCATCTTCATGAGCGTGTAGTATAGACACAGACACAGACTGCTCATGTGATAGACCAAAACACGAGCCTCAAAACACTCGAGAAAACCAATACCAGACAGACTGCATTCTAATACAATAATGGATAAAATTTGAAATTAATGACAAAAGACAGTTTTTAAAATCTCATGTTTGTAAATTATATAACTACATAATTCACATTAAAAGATAAAAACATTTTAAAATGTTTAAAAATTCCTAGAACTTAATAGTAATGACAATTCAAGGCTACCTTCTAATTGGATCGACTTGGCTGCCTTGGTCATCCCCTAACTAATCCCTGTGCCCAAAGGAATGGTAAACCTATTTAGGTTCTTTCACTTTATTATTTATTTTTGAGATTGACTCTCACTCTATCCTCCTTAGTAGAGTGCCGTGGCATCATAGCTCACAGCAACCTCAAATTCCTGGGCTCCAATGATCCTCTTGCCTCAACCTCTCGAGTTGCTGGGAAGCTGCTCCAACACCCAGCTACTATTTCTATTTTAAAAGAGATGGGCATTCACTCTTGCTCTACTTGGTCTCAAACTCCTGAGCTCAGGCAATCCACCTGCCCCACAGTCCCAGAGTGCTAGGCCTGGCTAACCAAAGGGCTCTTTAGACCAACAGACTAGGATTAGGCTGATTTACTTAGGCCACAGAAATCCACAAGCATAGAAGGTGGCAGGCAGGCAGGCAGTGGGGAGCAATCCGGTATCATATTTGGAAGAGCAAAGAGGAGATATATGAACAATAGGGAGGAAACAATCCCTAGGGAACTTTAATTCCAGTTTGGCCACAATTCCCTAAGGCTAATTACTGATCATGTAATTTGGGATGGGATCTCAGTTTCCTCAGGTGAAAAATAAACACAACACCTAAGAGTACTTTTAGCTCTAGGAGTTTCCAACTACATCACACCGTTTTGTTCAGACTATAACAGAGTCTGGCACATATTACATCATTTGGTATATATGTACTCAATGAATGAGAAGTTTACCATTCTCAATTTGAGAGCTTCTTAGGGGTATTAACTAAAACAACTAATGGATTTACAACAGATAAATGGGAAAGGATGTAAATGTTTAAATCTACAAAAAGGAAGTTGGTAGGCTTCTTTCAAAATGTTCTAAGTTCTAATTAAAGAAACTGAAATGAAAATCATAATATGCAACTAAAATTTCGTATCTATTCAATTAATTTTAAAACGTGGTAATCAATGTTGAGAAAGCAGCAGAGAAAATAGCAATCACACACACAAGACAGTGTCTGCACAGACTGGGATTCCTTTCAGAAACTGTTGAAAAATTTTACCCTTAATGTATTAGCATCATCTTCTGGAAGTACAGAAATAATCCTGAGTAATTCAAAAGAAAGCTAAATACCTATACGCAGAAAAATCCTTTATAGCAATATTTCTTAAGATAGGAGGGAAAATCCAGATGCAACCTAAATGTATAATAACCAGGTAATAATTAAAGTATTGTTTAAAGATAGATTAGATAGCCATTGTCATAGTATTAGAATATATTTAACAAATTTTGTTATTTAAGGGAATCTATAGCGTGTTTAATTTTTTAAGTTATTAAAATCTGAAAAGCTTTTTAAAAAATATCTGACAAATTTGGTATCCTATGTTTTGAAAGCGTCTAGACTTCACCAAGAATGGGCCAATAACAATTACATTTGGATATAATTCACAGAAACATCAATCTCCAAGCATATTTAAGAGTGTTTTTATACTAGAGGAGAATATAATATAGCAACTCTTATTGAGTGTGTACCTATGACAGCTTTTGAGCTTTTAAAATAATAAAATGTGCGGAAAATTTTCAACATCCACTATGCCAAAGAAAGTATTGGTCTTATTTTTACTAAATGCTTTATATTTTTTATCTGTTTCATTAGCTCAGCTCCAGCTCCACATGAGACCAGTGCCTGCCTTGATTATTGGAATGCTGCCCCAATTCTTTTCCCCTAGGCTTTGTTGCCAGGGTTGCAGCTGCACAACGAATTCTTATTAAAATGTGAATCTCTGAAATGTAGGTCTATGGAAAGGGATATAAAGGATTTCATTATCTTTTCTGAAAACTCACAATAAGAACTGAACTGCCACTCTTCCCAAGCCAAACCACTGCTTGAACTCTTCTCTACCAACCCACACACCAAATTCAACAAATGCAACAGCTCAGTCCTAAATGTCTAAATAACAATAGTCACAAAGGAGTAAACTGCATAGTAATGAACCTTAAATTATGGCAGAAATTATTAAAAAGTGACTTTTAAAACTCAATGTAGTCATAGGTTATATTCATACAATGATGTGATTTTAAAAATAATACTTCTCAAAAATAAAAACCTGCCAGAATGAATGGGTACTCTCCAGTAACAGCTTCAAAATGGTAATTTCAGAAACTTCAAGTCAGGAAAACAAAAACCACAAATAATTCACTCAAAACACAAAATGCTTTATAAGCTATTAATTTTGTTGTAGCACATTCACACCCTTAAAATTTTCTCAGAAATGATAAAAACTTTTTAAGGACAATTTATACTCCTGTCTCCTTTTTTCACTAGGATCTTACGTATGTTTGTTCTCTGGATAAAATTCTTAACTGCTTCACCTTCCTTGAACACCAATTTATAACTAGATTCATCTTGTGAGAAAAGTTAGTTAACACAAAACTATCAAAATCATGAATATACTAAACAGATCAAATTCTGTCATGCAAAGTAAAAATGACACCTAGTTTTTTATTAAAGCATAATATTTCGAATGTTGGTATACTACTGGAACTCTTATAACATGTACAGCCTTAGAATTTTAACTATATTAGAGAAAAGAATTAAGGTTAGCAAAATATCTTGAGGTTAAGTATACATAGCTGAGTCTGTTCCCGGGGTGATTCATTTATAGCTAACCAAATAAAAGGAAAAAACGGAGGGGCAGAGTGAAGAATATTATCCCTAGAGAATCTGATTATACAACATGTACTTCAAATTACAAAAACAAAGCACACTGAGACACAATTCTAAAAAGTGACTGTTAGTTGCAAATTTTGGTAATCAAACTAAACTCATCAAGTGTATTTTATAACCTGATAAAGCGTTTTTCAGTATACAAGAAATACATGATTTTTTTAAGAGACAGGTCTTCCTCCAGTACCCAGGCTGGAGTGCAGTGGTGCAATCATAGCTCACTGAGAAATAACATTATTAAGATGCTTGTTAAAAATATAGACTGGGATCATCTTGCTCCCCCTAGAATGGCTATTATTAAAAAAAAAAAAAAGAAAGTAAGTGTCAGTGAGGATGTGAAGAAATGAAACTCTTGTGCAATGTTGGTGAGAATGTAAAATGGTGCAACCGCTATGGACAACACAATTACAGGTCCTCAAAAAAATAAAAATAGAAATACTGTATGATGCAGCAATCCTACTTCTAGGATATATTCAAAAGAATTGAAGGCAGGGTCTTAAAGAGATATCTGCACATCTATGACAGTACCAGCACTATTCACAATAATCCAGAGACAAAAGCAACCCAAATGTACAACAAGGGACAATCAGATAAACCAAATAGGGTACTATGTACATACATACAATGGGAGTATAATTCAGCCTTAAAAGGGAATAGAATTTTGTCATATGCCCAAACATTCATTCCTATATATTTTTGTCTGAGATAGAGTCTTACTTTGTTGCCCTCAGTAGAGTGCTGTGGTGTCATAGCCCAAAAACCCTTTGGAAATGATCCTCTTGCCTCAGCCCCCCCAAGTAGTAGGAACTACAGGTGCCTGCCACAACACACAGATAGTTTTTTGGTTTTGTTCTGGTTTTTGTGTGTTTTTTTTTTTTTTCTTTTTGTTAAGAAACAGGGTCTCCCTCTTGCTCAGGCTCGTCTTGAATTCCTGAGATCAGATGATCTGGTGATCCATCCACCTTGGCCTCCCAGAGGACTAGGATTATAGTTGTGAACCACTATGCCTGGCCACTATTCCTATAGTTTTTGACTCAAGTAGCTTAAATGTGATGCTCATATCAACACCATAGTCTTGATTTTTAATCAAATTACCTCAACTGGCCTAATACAGTAATTGTTTCCTTTGGGTAGATAAATCCTTAACCTTGGGAAAATACAGAAATACAGAAGAGGAGTAGCAGCTACTCAGAAGGCCAGGGCATGAGGATTGCTTGAGGCCAGGAGTTCAAGACCAGGCCGGCCAACATGGCAAGACTCCATTTCTTTTAAAAACAAAATGGAAAAATAAAAAGGAAAATGAAGAAGTGAAACAAAACCTACAGTATTAATACTCACATATTTATAGTAATTTATTATTATGGTTATTTATGCTCTCTTTAGTAAGATATTTGAAGACAAGAAAATCTGTACCTATTAAAAATTTGTAAGTTTAACTTACTAGACTTTTAAGAATTATTTTAATATTGAAGATTTGCTTGGGTACTGGTAGATCTGCCTTAAATGCCTGAAATATTTGAAATAAGAAAAATATAAATAACTTAGAATGTCTAAGAACGTATGTAATTAGGCATGAAAGTGTTAGTCAATATTTAAGGAGTAATATTTACTCCTCCCTATCTCACATTAAAAACCCAAAGACAGGCTCGGCCCCTGTGGCTCAAGCGGCTAGGGCGCCAGCCACATACACCTAAGGTGGCGGGTTCGAATCCCCAGCCCGGGCCCGCCAAACAATAATGATGGCTGCAACCAAAAAATGGCCAGGTGTTATGGTGGGCGCCTGTAGTCCCAGCTACTTGGGAGGCTGAGGTAGGAGACTCGCTTGAGCCCAGGAGTTGGAGGTTGCTGTGAGCGTGATGCCATGACACTCTACCCAGGGGGACAGCTTGAGGCTCCATCTCAAAAAAAAAAAAAAAAACCCAAAGACAATGGCACATATCCTGGGTTCCGGACACAACTACAACAGGGACTCGACCTAACAAATCCAAACACTGTAACCTAATTGTTTGTACCCTGACATTAATTAATCTGAAATTTCAAAAAATTAAAAAAAAATGTTCTTAAAGCCCAACGACAATATAGGTTAGCACTGAATTTCTGGTGAATTTTATGGGTCAATCATTTTTAAGGAGAACTACAGGAGCAGATAAATCACAGGAATATGGTCCTAGGTGGAAAATGTCTGTATCTATGCTAAGATTAACCTAGTTCATTTAATTCCTTACAACATAAGCATTTTTCAGTTAACATATATATTAAAGGCATTCACAATTATTTGATGGCAATAAGTGAAAATAAGTACCATCCATGTAACTACTTCTTTTCAAAGAAAAAATGGCTTCTTTTCTAATGTTTAGGAAAGCTTGTCTTCTGTCCATAGAACACAAAACAAGCAGAGCATTTTCTCATCATGCTGGCAGAAAACACTCCTTAATCAAAACCACAAAAGGGCTACTTTTTTTATTTCTTCACTAATTTCCTTTACAGTAAGGACAGACAGCACAGCTACAATAAATTCCAGCTGTTATGGTAAGGATTATCATATTATAGTTATTCCCTGAGTGGACACAAGATTAATAACTTCACCAACTCTATTTACATATGCATATCCCCTTAATGGCAATTACTTCCAGATTGTTCTAATCTGGACCATTAACTAAAAAATTAGAAATTTAGTATCAGTTTCCATTCCCTTAAACTTTAAACTAGTATCAGACTTTAAAATATTTTCTACTTATAATCCAGGTGCAGTGGCTCACACCTATAATCCCAGCACTTTGGGAAGCCAAGATGGGTGAACTACATGAGGCCAGGAGCTTGAGACCAGCCTGGGCTACAAAAAATCAGCTAGGTATGCTGGTGTACGCCTGTAGTCCTAGCTACCTGGAAGACTGAGGTTGGAGGACCGCCTGACCCAGGAGTTTAAAGTTTCAGTGAGCTATGAGCTATGCCATTACACTCTGGTAGCCTGGATGACAGAGCAAGACCTTGTTTCTTAAATAAATATACATGTATTTTTTAAATGCTATAGATGAAGACTTTTGTATTAGAGAACTGAAGAACGAATATCAATTATTCTATTTCTAGAAAATCTCTCAAGCTCCTTCTTTATAGATATTTACATTTAGAAAGAAAAACTCAAAGCCATTCAGAGTGATATTTGAAGGAATATCCCATTTTATTTCCGTATCTTACAAAATTTCTATAATGTGCATATTTCTTCATTTTCTCACATTTCAAGAACAGATTATTCCTTTGTCTTAGTGAGGGTCGGGGGACTAAATACCTAAACCCAAAAGACAGCTTCAAGTAGGCTGGTTCCCACAGCAACATGCTATGAAGTCAGAAAGGAAAATAGGAATCCAAAATCAGCCATAGAACCACAAACCTGGGAAACTACAACTATTAAATACTACATATATATTGTTAATTTTTTTCCATCTCTAAAATCAATCTTTTACTATCACCAGTGGAAAAATAAGCTATATCAAGATAACTCACTAATCAGGTAATTACAAAAATTAACTCATTCAACAAATATTTAGCTCCTCCTACATGTTAGGCCCATATATATAAGTAAGTTATAAAGTTTTAATAAAGATCTTAAAAAGAATAAAAATAAAATAAACACTACAGTCTTGAAATATCAAAGAAAATGTTTATATACTACCAGAGATTAACTGAAGTACTATAACTAGATAGAAATGACTTAATTTTTAGCTGTAGCAACTGTTACACAGTGACAAATACTCTTTAAGCTCATTGTAAATACATTTCAAACAAATTTAAATTTTAGAATCTGGCCTATATAGATGTCAAAATGGAAATGATAATACTCAACATACATTTCCGATTTTAAAAAAGTCTTAGCAGTAAATTGATCTCTTTTATGTATATAAAGCACACTCAAAGGCTGGCTTAATGCTCAATGGTTCCTAGCTACATGAGAAAGAGAAAGAGAGGAGAGAAAGAGAAAGGAGAAACATAGAAGAAAGGAGAAAGAGAGCGCACATGTGCAAGGAGGAAGAGGAGGAGGGAGGGAAGGGAAAATAGTCTATGGTGGTACACTGTAAATATTGCAAACATGTAAGCATTTAATGGAACACTAGAAGCATTAATTAATAAGCAAGACAAGATGCTCATTATAATGACAATGTTCTCAAAGTTTTGGTCAATATAATCAAACAACTGGCTCCAGAGTCCATGCCTTCTAATTTTCTATATATCTCTTCCAAAAGAATAATAGATTTGTGAAGACCACTTAAAATTTTTTAAAATCCCAAAGGAAAAACGAAAACAGGTAAAAATAAAAATACATGAAAAATGCTAAATCTCAATACCAATTCAAGAAATAAAAATGAAAAAAACATGTATTTTCTCAAACTGGCAGATTTAAAAAATATTAAGGATTTCATGAGTCCAGTGAATAGTCCTAGGATTATAGATCAACAGTTCGATAAAGCCTTAATAAGGGTAGCACCTGTGGCTCAGGGAGTAGGGTACCAGCCCCATATACTGAAAGGTGGCAAGTTCGAACCCGGCCCTGGGCCAAACTGCAACAAAAAAATAGCTGGGCATTGTGGCGGGTGCCTGTAGTTTCAGCTACTCGGGAGGCTGAAGCAAGAGAATCACCTAAGCCCAAGAGCTGGAGGTTGCTGTGAGCTGTGATGCCACCGTACTCTACTGAGGGCGACAAAGTAAGACTCTGTCTCTAAAAAATAAATAAATAAATAAATAAAAAATAAAAGCCTTAATAATGTGCTATTATCCTTACCCTTAGGAAAGGGGAAAGGATATCCAATTTCAAGAATAAAAAATACTCATGGATATGCACAAATACTTAATTTGGGAGTGGACACTGGGTTGCCACAACCCTTCCCATGTTTCTCAAACACAACACTGATGGAATGTTGTTTTAGAAAATGTAATATCAGAGATATGTTTCAGTATTTTAACCCATCAAATAGCTGTGACATGCAGAGTATGTCTTTTAATTTTCTTTCTTTTTCCCTATACAATAACATTTCAAAACAGTCCCTCTGTCCACCACTCCGCTTCCTCTCTCACCATGTGGTCAAGAAAGTCTCTTCTGAAGAGAGTTTAGTAATATAGTGAGCAAGATGTGACATCTTCTCCACCTAAGCAGGACAACACAGTAAACTCTCAACAGCGGTGCTTAAGGACACAGACCACAGAGCCAAAAAGCCATAGGACAGACTCTCAATTCTACTACCTCCTAGCTGAATAAACATGGATAAAATCATTTAACTTCTGTAAATTTTTTCAAGTATATAAATGAATACAATTTATTAAACAGCAAAGTTAATGTAGAAAAGTACTTCACGCAGAGCCTGGCATTTACCAGTTCAATTAATGTTAAGATACTACTATCTGTATTATTAATAATAAAAAGCATTTAAATCTAAGACATGAAATGATAGAAATCCTAGAAGAAAGTGTGGGAAAAACTCTTGATGATGTCAGCCTGGGGAAAAATTTTATGAAGACTTCATTGGCAATTGCAACAACAACAAAAATAAACAAATGGGACTTAATTAAGCTTAAAAACCCACAGCTAAGGATGCAATAATTAAAGCAAATAGATAACTTTCACAATGATAAAAGATATTTGCATGTTATAAATCTCACATAGAGTTGATAACCAGAATCTAAAGAGAACTCAAATTAATCAACAATAAAGAGCAAACAATCCCATCTATCACTGGGCAAGAGACATAAACAAACACTCTAAGGAAGACAGACAAATGGCCAACAAACACATGAAAAAATGCTCATCATTCCTGATCATCAGAGAAATGCAAATCAAAACCTCCCTGAGATATCAACTAACCCCAGTGAGAATAGCCCATATCACAAAGTCCCAAAGCTGTAGATGCTGGCACAGATGTACACAAAAGGGAACATTTATATACTATTGGTGGGACTGCAAACTAATACAGCCTCTCTGGAAAGAAGTATGGAGAATCCTCAAAGAACTCAAAGTAGACCTTCCATTACTAGTAGATGCCTAGTAATGGGATTGCAGGATTCCACTCAGAAGAAGAAAAATCATTTTATCTTAAGGACATTTGCACTAGATTATTTAATGCAGCTTAATTTACAGTCGCCAAGATGCAGAAACAACCTAAATGCCCATCAACTCAGGAATGGATTAATAAATTATGGCATATTGTATACTTTGGAATGTTATTCAGCCACAAAAAAAGATGGTGACTTTACATCTTTTGTATTAACCCTTAAATAAAAAGCCAAACTTCACTAATAATCCTAGAGGGAAACAGTGTGGTTAAAGA
Source organism: Otolemur garnettii (assembly GCF_000181295.1). Lineage (NCBI taxonomy): Eukaryota > Metazoa > Chordata > Mammalia > Primates > Galagidae > Otolemur > Otolemur garnettii. The sequence continues at coordinate 44,412,495 of NW_003852398.1, forward strand.
AAAGAGTATAAATTAAAAGGTAGTATCTAATTACTCGAGTCTGTGAACTGGTTGTTCAAATCTTCCACCATTCAAATAATTCAGTCCAATAAATACATACTTATGACACCACTGAAAAGAGTACATCAGCATCAGACACAACAGAGATATAAACATAGCTCTTGACTTCAAACAGCTCTGACAGCACAGAATGTAATCAAGTAGAAATGCCTGAGACACTAAAACAGGGGTCCTCAAACTTTTTAAACAGGGAGCCAGTTCACTGTCCCTCAGACCGCTGGAGGGCCAGACTGCAGCCCCAGGACAAGTTGGCTGCTAAGCAGGACAGGCAGCAGCGGCAAAAACACCCAGTGGGCCGGATAAATGTCCGAGGTGGGCTGCATGTGGCCCACGGGACGTAGTTTGAGGACGCCTGCACTAAAACATGGAGTTCTGTGTAATCAGAAACAAAAGAAATCAAATTAATGCACATCATATAAAAAATAAAAGAAAATCTCAAGGCACTTAAATAAAAAAATTCAGATAGGGTGGCTATAAAGGGAAGTCTAATGGGGCTCCAGTTCTGCTTTTCCCTTGGTTCCCAAATCCTCTGTCATGTCAGGCATCACCTTCAGACTGTTAGAAAGATGGCTACAGTTCCAGATGTCACATCCCAATAAAACAAGCTCTGGGGAGAAGGGGAACCATCTCTTTTCTTCCTTTTCTTCAAAAGCAAGAAAAGCTTCCCCAGAAGCCTCTTACAGATTTCTTTTTTATCTTCTGTCAGACAAAACTGTAGTTCAGAAATGGACATGAGAGCATCACTCCCAAAGGGAATGAGATCTACCATAAACCAAGATTAGAACAGATACAGGTAACTATCATGACTATCATGCCAGTATTGGCTGAGTATTTTGAGAACAATATTTCAGGCCTGAAAAATAAATAAGAGAATACATAAGCAAAGGAAAGGATGTGCCTAACTAGAAGAAGAAAGCCAAATTCTGAAATCAAACATTAAATACACAGTTAAGGATAAAGAAGTCTCTTAAACTGCACTGTTGTTCTTCTCTGTAATACAAAAATTAATTTGCTATTCATCAGTAAATGCTAAGAATGCAGAAGTAGACTAATTTTTATGGAAAAATTTAGGTTATTTAATTATCAGAGAAGACAATCAGACTTACCACTCCTCATCAATGAAGCCACCCAGTCAGTTATCTCGGGGTTGAGAACATTCCATATGATACAAAAAGATGATTCTGCAGACTCACTGTCAATAGTTGATCCTTGAAAGTTTCTTCTCATTTGGGTTCAAGATTTCACTCAAAAATCCACACACTCAAAACTGGCCCTATCTGCAAATGAAAGTATGCAATTAGGAGGCAAAAAGCTGCAGGGAGCTAATTCCCCTTCACCCTCTATAATTAACTGATCCTAATGAAAACTGAATACAAACAATAGACACACCAAGCATCACGTTTAAACTAAGCAACCTGCATTTCAACACGTGTACTGTGCTTATTATACATAGTTACCACCCTTTTCCTATGATATAAATTTAGTGTTGCTTCCGTAGTATACCAGGTACAACCCTACCAAATGTTGTTCACCAAACAGAATTCAACCAATAGCTATCTTTGTTGGACTCACACAAGATTGTTCTATACAATGTGTTAAAGGATCGCCACCTATGTTGATAAATCAGAAGACTTCACATGAAAATCAAGACTTTCGTGCTTTCTTGAAAAATCAGGCAATCCTGGACCCAGGTTCCTACTGGGTAACAATCTGTTGCAACTGACTAGCAATTAGTCCTTTAGATGGGGTATGGATTTTATAGTTGTCCAAAGACAACTCTCTTTCGTGTTACAACCTAGGTCACAGTCTGGACCCCACAGACATCTGAGGTTCCAAATTCTGCTACACATTTCTAATAGCTCCCAGGGAACATTTTATTATTGCCAAAGCCATGTGTGTTTTTCTGCCTTGAGGATGTAATAGAAAATCTGACAATTAAGTTTGAGAACTCGTCCTAGAAAAAGTGCTCATTGCTAAATATGGCCATGGTCACCTTTAAAGAACTCTTCTTAGGAAGCTATGCACCAATGCCAACACTTAGTGAAACTTTCAAGGCAATTTTGGAACTCTTTTTCTGAAACAGCCATCAAAGTTCTCATTGCATTACCTCTGATGTCCTAAATGTCATCAAAATGTCTTCCTTTCAATATTTCCTTTATCTTCAGGTAAAGAAAAAAGTCATTGGGGGCCAGAAGAGATGAGTAAGAAGGGTGTTCCAACAGTTATTCATTTGCTAAAAACTCCTCAGAGACAAGGCCATGTAAGCTGGTGCACCGTCCTAATACTAGAGCCATGAGTTATTGGCCAAGATTTTCAGTTAAGATTTCCTTTTTTCTATCAATTTTGATGTAGTCTTTTGTGCTTCTCACAGTCAGCCTTTGACTCTGACACACAATTTGATGAATTTTTGCAATGTTTCCATCAGTTCAGCTCATTAATGGCTGTCCGAACCCCTTTTCCATCAATGATGCTTTCTCTCCCCTCAGAAAAACCTTTGATCCACTTGTACACTGGTACTCTTGGCGAGGTACCAAGAGGCTATGCTAAATCTGATAATGAAATTAGGAAAACCAAAAGACTACTAGAACTAGTAAGTGAGTTTAGGAAGGTTGTAGGACATAAGATCAATACTCAAAAACCAACTCTATTCCTATAAAAAATTGTTCAAAGAACAATCAGAAGCTGACACTATATAAAATGATTTCATTTATAGTATCAAAAAGATGAATTATGAATAAATTAGCAAATGTGCAAAGACAGAGAGATACACTACAATAGAATCAATGGTGTTAATGCCCCAATTCTCCCCAGTTTGAGCAACATTCAACACAATTGCAACTAAAATCCCTGTGTGAAAAAACTTAAAAACAGTACTGTTTGAAACTTATACTATCTCAATTCAAGGTTTATTATAAAGCCAGAAAAATCAACAGTATGATACCAGCATGAAGAGACAAAAAACTCCATAAAACAAAATTTAGAGTCGAGAAACAGACTCACATACATATGGTGCAAAGGCAATTCAGTGGAGAAAGGATCCACTTACTACAAATGAAGCTGGAATGACTTTATATCCTATCTCATATCATACACAAAAATGTAACTCAAAATTGATCACAGACCGAAAGGTAAAGCCCAAAATTATAAAACTTCATGAAGAAAATATAGGGGAAAATCTTTGTGGCCCTAGCTTACATAAAGTTTTACTTAGATACAACACAAAAACATAATCATACAAGACAAACTACACTAGCTAGAGTCCTCAGTCTTAGAGTAACATTTTGGTTTAGTTTCCACTTTTCCCCAAGGCATAGTGGCTTAAATTATCCAGGCTGACCCTATTACTCTAATGTTGAATGAAAAATATGTACTTAAATACATGCCCCATTTCCTTGTTCATTTAAAGTCAAACAGCAATTTCTTTGTTCTTCTCAAAGACATATAGGTCTGTCAGAGACAAATATACAGATATGTAAGAAATCTAGTCCAGGCTGATGTGGTAGCTCACACCTGGAATCCTAGCACTCTGAAGGCCAAAGTGGATAGACTGCTTGAGCTCAGGAGTTAGAGACCTGCCTAACAAGGGTGAGACCTCATCTCTACCAAAAATAGAAAAATTATCTGGGCATTGTGCATTAGGTTAGCATCTATATTCTCAGCTACTCCAGAGGCTGAGAAAAGAGGATTGCTTGCGCCCAAGAGTTTGAGGTTGCTGTGAGCTATGACAATGTCAGGGCACTCTAGCCAGGGGGTCTGGGTGAGACTCTAGCAAAGGAAAAAAGAAAAGAAAGAACAGAAAGAAAAGTAATGAAAGGAAAGAAAGGGGAAAAAAAGGAAGGAAGAAAAAACCTAGTCCAATTTCCTCATTTTTCAAACTCAAAAAGGTAAAGATATTTGCCTAAAAATCACCAAATAATCAATATAATGCCTATGAGCACAATAAATCACTGTCATTTAGTTTCTCTGCCAATACACTATAAAGAAATGTATATAAATATTCAATTAAACAGTTTAAGTGAAAAGTTATCTGGCCGGTAATGTCACCAAAGTTCTATTGGTAGCAGGAACAGAGAGCAGACCCCTGAGAGGCCTGGGCAGTCCCCCTGCCCATCTACTCACTACTATCGCACCTCCACAGCTGCTGCAGCCAACCCAGTCACCACCATTACTGCCCCCATCACTGCAACCATGAGCAACAGGTACCCACCACTCCAACCCACAGTGCTGGCAGACGCCTACCCCAGCAGCAAGCACTAAGGGCACCAGCACAAGAAGGCTTGGCCCAGGAAGCTTTGGTCAGGGACAATAACATCGCCACAACTAAGGGTTTTTTGTTGTTGTTGTTTTGTTTTGTTTTTGAGACAGAGCCTCAAGTTGGGTAGAGTGCTGTAGCATCACAGCTCACAGGAACCTCCAACTCCTGAGCTTAAGCGAATCTCCTGCCTCCGCCTCCCAAGTAGCTGGGATTATAGGCGCCCACCACAACACCTGGCTATTTTTTGGTTGCAGCCGTCATTGTTGTTTGGTGGGCCCGGGCTGGATTCAAATCCACCAGCTCAGGTGTATGTGGCTAGTGCCTTAGCCACTTGAGCCGCAGGCGCCGAGCCCAGAACTAAGGTTTAAGGAACAGTAAAATGGGTTCAATGTAAGAAATGGCTACGGTTTCATCAACAGGAATGACACCAAGAAAGATGTACTTGTACAACAGACTGCTGTAATAAATAACCCGAGGAAATACCTTCACAGGGTAGGAGATGGAGAGACTGTGCAGTTTGAAGGAGCCGAAGGAGAAAAGGGTGCAGAGGCAGCTAATGTCACAGCCCTGATGGGAGTTAGGGCAGTAAGGACGCAGCAGACCCTAACCATTATAGACACTCTCCACATTGCAGGGGTCCTGTGCAGAATTATCAGGATAGTGAGACTGGGCAAAAGAACAAGGGATTAGAGAGGGCTCCCAAACAATGCCCCTAGTACCGCAGGTGAAAGTTCCCACCTTTCTACACACAGAGACCGAACAGGCATTGACCCCAGTATTCCAACCCTCTTGGGCAGGAAGAAGCGACAGAGGTGCTGACAGCGAGTGTGCAGGAGAACAAGGTAGACCAGCAAAATATATAGGAGTTACAGGCCACAATTCTGCAGAGATCCTCCTCACCAAAGATAGCCCAGAGAGGACGGCCATGAAGAGGATAAAGAGAATCAAGGAGACAGACCCAAGGTCAGCAGCCACCTCAGTGTCAGTAGCACCACAACTTCAATTACTGACGCAGATACCAAAAAAACCTTATACCACAAGATGGCAAAGATAAGTGAGCAGCAGATCCACCAGCTGAGAATTCATCCACTCCCAAGGCTGAGCAGGGAGGGACTAAGTATCATCACTACCATTTTCTAGTTTAGTTACCAATAAAAAGAAATAAGTATGCAATTCCAGCAATAAGAAATGAACAAAATAAGATCTTCACAAAAATGAACACCTTAAGTGCTTGCTTTCTGCCCACTGACCAGATAATTAAAACTATCTGCATAATCTATGCAGCATGTGGTTTTTATCATTTTTATCTGAAGATATCTTTTGGTAACAAATCTATGTTTTGGTAAAGCCTGTTTTTTCCCAATATGCCTTTAAAGGCTTTTAAATTGTTTCACATCTGGTCAAGTTGAGATTTTTAAGAATTTCATTTTTTAATATGTAATAAAAGTTTACAACTTGATTTTTTTTTAAAAGTCAACAAACTGTAAGCACCTGCTATTAACAAAGGTCTTAATAATTAAAAAACATAGCTAGTAGTGACACTAAGACTCAAAGACATTTTGGGTTGCCTCCTGCTATTGTTTGTTGATGATGTTAACGTTGCAGACCCTAAAAGGATAAGATGTAGTAGAGTTACAGACATGCACACTAGTGAGGGTAGCTATAACTGAGGCAAAATTTTTAAACAAGAGGAAAGAACCTATTTCTAACTGCTGGAGTTTCATGGGCTGGTGGGAAAAGATGCATATGTCAGTGATGAGGCAGTAAGAACAGATCAGTAACGCTAATGCAAAATGGTACAACCACTTTGAAAACAGCTTCCACTCACTGCCCATAATTACACTGCTTAATTGTTCTCAATTTCTCTTCCTCTAAAATACCAGGCTCTCTTTCTCTCACCTACAGGACATCACACTGCTCCCTTCTCCAGGATTTGATATGGCTACCAGCACCTTCAGGAAGCCTTCCTCAACCTGTTCCGGCACATACCTTGTATCTTCCCCTCGGTTCATTTATATTACAGAGATCATCATTCCTGGCTACACCTCCAAATCACAGTGAGAACTTAGCCCCAGAATTCCAGATTTACAAATTCAAGAATACAGCACCCAGTGCCGAGTGTTGTATTTTAAGAGATATTATATACATTAGAAGTTTATCCAGAGAAAAGGAAGCAGACGGTGAAGAGTCTGAAAATTATGTCACATAAGCAAGAGTGAAGAAAAATAGAGAGATTTAGCCCAGCAAAAACCACAAGGGTAAGATGTGACATCTTTTTATCTGCGGGCCGCAGCATGGTACATGAAAGAGGAAGGAGACTTACCAGCAGCCAAGGAAGGCCGACTGCAAAGAAGGCAATTTTTGGTTTGAAAAAAGGAAGAACCACCTAAAAGTCTAACCACCATCCCCCCCAAACATGAGATGTCTAGAAAAGTGGTGAATTCACTAGAGATTTTTAAGTATCAGACACACTAAAAGGATTTCTATATTTGGGCAAATGTCACACCAGACACTATCAACAGTCCAAACCAATTCTAAGATACTATACCACCTAAATTCACAAAATATTTTCAACATAACTAGACAGAAGCTTATTTAAAGCACATTACCCTAACCACATTAATAACAAGCATAACTTCCTAAGATATGAAATTTAACTGCCTATTTTAAAAAGAATTGAGAGGAATTACCCATAGAAATAAGTGATAACATTTTCCCATATTAATTAACTTTCTAAGTAAAAAATGAAAGATTTTCAATAAGCTTGTAAGATCTCCTTATCATTTGACCCTGCATAAAAGCATAAAAAAAGGAAAAAGAAAACCAGATGCCAACCTGTCAATCTATTATTTCTCAAAGGGTAAAATGACATGAAAAGGGCTTTTTACAATGCAGTAACTTTGAAAAAGACTTCACAGAGTGACAAATATGCATCTTCTCCTTTAAACAAGAGGAAGAAGAAAAGACAAGAAAGAATTTATAACGGTTTCTTAATGTTTCATATAATGGCTATGGGTAAAAGAAGAAAAACTGCAGAGAAGAATGGAGCCAAATAAAGGCTCTGTTCTCTCTGTTGTCAGATTTGATTAGTCTTGAGGACAAACTGACTTGGAAAGAAGCCATCTGTGCATGAGAACAAAATGCAACACATACACGAAACCAGAATATAAAGGATTTAATCAAGTCATCCTTGTCCTATGACTTTAAGAGCACATAAAAACATCTAAATTAATAACTGTCATCTTTAATTCATCATAATTTACAATCTTCATACTTTTATGATACTTAGAAAAAACAATTCTCATTAAAATGTTAGTTTTAATAAACATGCTGCACTCTTTATGTTTGAGTTTATTAAAGCAGATAGATGGTCTTTGTCTCCATAGGAAGATCTTTTTAAGAATCTTTTTTAAAAAATTTACATCAATTTCCACACAACTTTCCAACACACATTTGCATACATGGATAGCTACAATAGGGAAGCAAACTGGAAATCAAACTGGAAAGCCTCTGTTAGGGGTTGAATTGGTTCCCTCTTCCCCCATAAAGATATGTCGACATCCTAACTCCCCAATACCTCTGAATGTGACCTTATTTGAAACAGGGATGTTGCAGATGTAAACAGTTAAGATGAGGTGATACCGGATAAGTGAGCCACTAATCCAGTATGATCAGTATCCTTATAAGGACCAACATGGTGATGAAGGTAGGGACTAGAGTTAAGCAACTACAAGTCAAAGACTGCCAGAGCTACTAGAAGCTAAGAGGAGGCAAAGAAGGGTTCAGTTCAGGTTTTAGGGAGACCGCTGCTCTGCTGACAGCTTGATTTTGGACTTTTCGCCTTCACAACTGTGAAACAATAAATTTCTGCTGTTGTAAGCCACCTAGTTTGCAACAGTTTGTTGTGGTAGCCCTAGGAAACAAATACAGCCTCCATCTGAAAAAAAGAATAAAAACAGTCGCACAAATCTAAATGTTACAATCATGATCACTACAATCTATTACCCAATCAAGACAGGATTTTAGCTTTGCTCCAGCATGGTCACTGTCAACACGGCCTCTAGCTCATCAGAAGTAAATCCATGTTTCTGTTAAATAACCCACTGATGGGTGGCGCCTGTGGCTCAGTGGGTAGGGCACTAGCCCCATATACCAAGGGTGGCAGGTTCAAACACGGCCCCAGCCAAACTGCAACAAAAAATAGCTGGGCTTTGTGGTGGGCGCCTGTGGTCCCAGCTACTCAGGAGGCTGAGGCAAGAGAATCGCCTAAGTCCAGGAGTTGGAGGTTGCTGTGAGCTGTGTGATGCCACAGCACTCTACCGAGGGCAATAAAGTGAAACTGTCTCTACACACACACACACACAAAAAAACCCAAACCACTTATTCACTCCCTACAATAGACCATTATCTAGGCCACTAGATTAATGTATGTTTCTACATCAGTTACAGTAATGTCAATACTTTATATTCTATCTATTTTAAGTAGGCAGTACATATACATAGTAAAATGGGATATAAAGAGAAAAAGTACTTCACCCTCATTCACCTGTCCATCAATCACCCTGTTCCCCACTCCATAAACATTATTACCAGTTTTTTCTGTATCTTTCCACTAAGATTCCACTAAGTGTGCATTTACAAAAATACTGCATATGTCATGTACCTGATGTACATAAACTAGAACAGACTCTACGTATCGTTTGGATTCTTGTTTTTATCATTTTGATGCATCTTGGAGATCACTCTACTTATGTAGGACTTATTTTATTTGCTGCACTATATTTCATTATATAAATGGATCATAATATATCTACCCAATTCCCTGCAGACATATAGGCTACTGCCAATACTAATCTTTATCATAAACGAGTTGTAATGGCTAAACTTTCTCATCTTTTCATTGAACCCTTTCTGTGCCTTCCTATTTATAACAGAAATCTCCTGTTCCCTACCCTGCCAGTCCCCATCACCATCTCATGTTTTTTTCCTCACAGCACTTTATCTGGCAGTCTATATATTTTGCTCATTTATTGCTTATCTACATCCACTAGAATGAAGGCTTCATTAATACAGGGATTTTTGTTTCCTTTGTTCACAGCTAAACCTCTAGTGCCTGAATGTCTGGCAAACAGCTAGTGCTCCATAAGTATTTACTGAGTAACTAAATGTTTTCACTTAATCCCACAAAAGAAATAACATACATGGTAACTAAAAGGGACAGTGATACAGTATCTTCCCTTTAAAGCAAAGTTAAGTCAAATGACTCACAACACTGATGAGCAACTTCTCCTCTTTGTCTTGTATTGTCCATAGTGTGCTGAATACGATTATTACATTTTAGTTTGATCCAGATTTGATATATTCTCCAAACCCAGGAGTGCCCCAATTTAATTTAGCCAGTTTGCTCAAGGATCATGTTTCCTGGTCTTTCTCAATATTCTGTGTGCCTTCCAAACAGTGTAATCATGTCTCTGCATCCCTTATACGCAGTGGCCTTCCTGCATTGACAATATCAACACAAAATTTTTTCTAGCAGCTGAGCACTTTCAGTCACCGCAAGAGTGACTCAGTGTGTCATGACTTCTGGTAAATGCAGCAGATGCTGAAATCCCAACTTAACTTGAGAAAGCCCAGTACATGTTGAATCTGTCCCTCCCAGGTACCTTCACATAATGAGTTATAACAAGCATTAAGTTTTGCCCTGCTCTTGCAGACAGACCCATCTGCATTTCAGTCAGGGTTTGGCACAAGAGGACCAAAAAGTAAAATGACTCTTCATCAACTATTCACTAGTAAAGGGAAGGGGTAATGAATGTAAGAAAAATAAGTTCTGGCTCAAGCGGCTAAGGCGCCAGCCACATACACCTAAGGTGGCAGGTTCGAATCCCCAGCCCGGGCCCGCCAAACAACGATGGCTGCAACCAAAAAATGGCCGGGCGTTGTGGCGGGCGCCTGTGGTCCCAGCTACTTGGGAGGCCGAGGCAGGAGACTCGCTTGAGCCCAGGAGCTGGAGGTTGCTGTGAGCTGTGATGCCAGGCACTTTACCCAAGGGGGATAGCTTGAGGCTCTGTCTCAAAAAAAAAGAAAAATAAGTTCTTCCTTGCCTTGGTCAGTTCAGGATGCTATAAATACATATCATAAAGTGGGTAGCCTATAAACAACGAATTTTTTCTGAAGTCATAGAGGCTGGTAAACCCAAGGTCAAGGCATCAGCAGATTCTGAGTCTGGTGAGAACCCACTTCCTCACAGATGGTATCTTCTGTGTCCTCAGGTGGTAGAAGGGTTGAGGTAAGTCTCTGGGGTCTCTTTTCTAAGGGCATTAATCCAATTAATAAGGGCTCATGGTAGAGGACACCAAGAGCCAGACGACCTCTGAGCAAGATGATTTGCAGCTGGGGGGTGGATCCTCAGGCAATTCGTCCACAGGTGCTCATGGAGAGAAAGAGCCCGAGCCCATGGTGACCTTTAGGCACGTAATCCTTGTCTAATACTCCCCTCACCTGTCCTGTACTGTCTCAATAAAAGGCTACTGCGGAGGCTATTGCTCAGAGCTACCCTGCAATCAAGGTTAGCCCACCTCCTGCAAGCTTGTACCTCTAATCCGTGTCACGCCTGGTTCCTTCCTGTGGCGATCAAGACTAGGGCCATAAGGGCTGCGACACTCATGGGTACTCATGACCCCATCTCCTATTACCATCACCTTTGGGGTTAGGACTTCAACATATGAATTTGGGGGAAGAAACTAACATCCAGATCAAAAAATCACTCATTTTCAGATTATTATACCTGACAAATGTGCCTATCACTGTATGTTCATGCATTTATGACTCCAATTAGTCAGTATGTTTTTTGGGTTTTTTTGAAGACAGAGTTTCACTTTGTTGCCCTTGGTAGAGTGCTGTGGCCTCATAGCTCATAGCTTACAGCAACCTCAAATTCTCAGGCTCAATCAATTCTCTTGCCTCAGCCTCCCAAGTAGCTGGGACTATAGGCGCCCAGCACAACACCCAGCTATTTTTAGAGATGAGGTCTCGCTCTGGCTCAGGCTGGTGCAGAACCTGTGAACTCAGGCAATCCACCCACCTCGGCCTCCCAGAGTGCTAGGATTACAGGCATGAGCCACCACACCGGGCAAGTATATATTTTATTTTGATGATGAACTTAATTTTAAAGAAGTTTAATAATCAATAGCTTATTACAAGAGAACACAACAGACTGCTTACTTCCATACAAGTACAACCCTGTGTATTACAAAGTACCAGATAACTTACCAAAGGAATCATCAGAAAGGTTCATGGATACTGGGCTGTTTGTTACATCAGTACTTTTGAAGGGTTCTTAGTGTTTTAAGAACAGACAGAAAAGGTAATATAAAATATGCAAGATTACTTAAATGTAAATGACAGTCTTGATTGTACATGCATTTTGAAAATTACATTTCTCAAAAAGATAAGAATTCTTTTTATTTTAAAAGTTATGACCATGAAAATATGGAGATTTACTTCTTTAATAAGAAGTAAATTTACTTTCTTATTTATTCTTCTTTAATAAGTAAAAATAGAACAAACGCTAGACTCTAGAATGTTATATTTAGTCATCTAGCACACCAAACTGAGTTCAAAAGAAGGAGAAAAGAGTAGCAAATAAAATAAGGAACAAAGCTAAAACAAATCCTTCAAAAATGGAGTTTTCAACTCTAGTTGCATAGTAAAATAAACTGGTGAGCTTTTAAGAAATAGTAATGCCAGCTCCGTGACTGTGGCTCAAGTGGCTAAGGTACCAGCCACATACACCTAAGGTGGCGGGTTCAAATCCAGCCCAGGCCCGCTAAAACGACGACAGCTGCAACCAAAAAATAGCCAGGCATTGTGGCAGGTGCCTGTTGGTCCCAGCTACTTGGGAGGCTGAGGCAGGAGACTCGCTTGAGCCCAGGAGTTGGATGCTGCTGTGAGCTGTGATGCCACAGCACTCTACCCAGGGTGAGGCTTTGTCTCAAAAAAAAAAAAAAAGAAAAGAAAAAGAAAAAAAGAAATAGTAATGCCAGCTCGGGGCCATGGCACAGTGGTCACAGTGCCGGCCACATACACCAAGGCTGGCAGGTTCAAACTGAGCCCAGGCCAGCTAAACAACAATGACAACTACTACAGAAAAATAATAATAATAATAGCCAGGCATTGTGGCAGGCGCCTGTAGTCCCAGCTACTGAGGCAAGAGAATTTGCTTAAGCTCAAGAGTTTGAGGTTGGTGTAAGCTGTGACACCATGACACCTAGGGTGACATAGTGAGACTCTGTCTTAAAAAAAAAAAAAAAAAGAAAAAAGAAAAGGAATAGTAATGCCAAAGCCCCCTATTCCTGGTACTCAGGAATCCGTATTCTGTTAAAAGTATCTCCAGATTATTTTAATGCACTACAAGGGTAGAGAATCACCATTCTAAAAAAGTCCCTTTTTAAAAAAATACCATGTACATGAGTCATGATATGCACTTTCATCATACGAGCATTTTATGGGTGGTCTAGACATGACAATTTGACATGGCTAAGCAAACAACATTAAGACCTACAACTTAGATTTTTTTAATTAAAAAAAAAAGAATACACACGTTTTGGTAACATAGTTTGTTTTGTACATTTCAGATCAAACTTATCAGTGTACCCTTCACTCAGAATGTGTGCATTATACCCACTAGGTGTGAATTAACCCAACCCCCCCCCACTTGATTCCCACTGAGTATATGCACGTATGTGATGGAGTAGTTCCAATTTAGTATGGAGTACTTGTAGTGTCTGCTTTTCCATTCTTGCCATGCTTCACTTAGAAGAAAGGTCTCAAGGTCCATCCAAGCTATTACAAAAGATACCAGTTCGCCATTTTTTATGGCTGAGTAGCCATATACCACATTTTATCAATCCACTCATGTACTGATGTGCATTTAGGTTGTTTCCACACCACTATAAACATTGTGAATTGTGCTGCTATAAACATTCGAGTCCAAGTGTCTTTATGATAAAATGTCCTTTTCTCCTTCAGGTAAATACCTAGTAGTGGAATTCCTGGATCAAATGGTAGGTCTCCTTTTAGTTCTCTGAGGCATCTCAATTTTCCACAGAGGTGTATTAGTTCTCAGTTCCTACCAGCAGTATGTAAGTGCTCCTTTCTCTCTGCATCCATACCAGACTTGTTCTGGAACTTTTTGATAAAAGCCACTCTCAATGGAGTTAGGTAACATCTCATTATGGCTTTGATCTGCATTTCCCTAATGATTAGAGATGCTGAAAATTTTTTCAGTGTTTGTCGGCCATTAAGACTATCTCCTTTTGAAAAGTCTCTGTTTGTGTCTTTTGCCCTTTTCATTGGGGCTATTTGGCTTTTCTTGCGGATTTACTTGGGTTTTTTGTAGATTCTGGTTATCAGCCCTTTCTCAGGCATACAGCATGCAAATATTTTCTCCCATTCTATGGGTTACATATTTACTATATTGATTGTGTCCTTGGCTGTGCACAAAGTTTTTAATTTTATTAGGTCCCACTTATTTTTATTATTTGTGAGATCTTCATAAATTCTTTTCCAAGGCCAATATTATAAAAGCTTTTCCAACATCTTCTAGAATTCTTATAGTTTCATGCCTTGAGTTTAAGTCTTTTATCCACTGTGAATTAATTTTTTAAGTGGTGAGAGGTGTAAAAACCCAGCAGTCAGGGGGGCATGTATGAAAACTTTACACTTACATCTGTTGGCAATATTTTACCTTTTCAACCCAAAAAGAAACATACTATAAAAGAAATCTCTACAAACATTACTTTATTTCCAATTGGAAATACTAGAATTGACACATTACAAAAAAAGAAGAAAATCAATGGTTCACATTAAAAGAAAAAATTCTGAATAAGTCAAATCTAAGTTGGATATTTTTAATCTTACCACCTTCAAAATACAGCTGATTCTTGAACAATGCGGAGGCTGGGGGGGGGGGGCAACACCCTCCCACACCACAAATTACTTTAGACTTCCCAAAAACTTAACTAATAGTGTGCAGGTGACCAGAAGCCTTACCATTATCAGTCTGGTAACACATATTTTGTATATGTATTATATACTGTGTTCTTACAATAAAATAGGGTAGAGAAAAGAAACTGTTACTAAGAAAATCATAACAAAGAGAAAATATATTCACTATTCATTAAGTAGAATAGTAAATATCATCTGAGTAAAGGGAGGAAGACAAAGAAGAGTTGGTGTTGCTATTTTGGGGGGCACAGAGGCAAAAGAAAATTCATGTGTAAGTAGACCTGCACAGTTCAAATCCATGTGGTAAAGAGTCAACTGTACCCTGCTCCACATAAAGTCTTAACTACCCCGCAGGGTGGATGATGAAAAATGTAAGTTATTCAGAAGATGGAGATCATAAGAGGTTTTGCCAGTAAGAAAGCCTCTTACAAAATCTGTAAAGCAGACATGACCTGAAAGTTATCTTTCTGCTACTGGTTTAAGTGGTGAGCAATAGTGACACACAGAATGCTTAGAAGCAAGTATAGTAGCCAAACTCTAGTCACTATACTTGAAGGTTATCTAGCAATCATGGCACCAGATTCAACTGTTAGTGTTCCTATGACTACTTGCCAATTCAATTCCCTGGTCTCTCAGTCACAACTGTGATCTTAATGTTCTTGAATATATTAATCCAGTGACGGTCCTCTGATTCTGACTCTTCTAGACCAATGGACCCCAACTTTTTGGCACCAGGAACCCAGGGACTGGCTTCATGGAAGACAATTTTATTTTTCCACAGATTGTGGGTGGAGAGCTTTGCAGAGATGGTTTCATGATGATTCAAGCACATTCCATTCCCACCTCAGATCATCCCTTAGACTCCCATAAGGAGCATACAACATCCCTTGCATGTGCAGATTCTTATAGGCTTCCTGCTCCTATGAGAATCTAATGCCATGGCTTATCAGTCAAAAGATGAAGCTTAGGCAGTGATGTAAGCAATTGGGAGTGGCCGTAAATACAGAGGAAGCTTCAGTGGCTCACCACTCAGTCTGCCTGCCACCTGCTGAGAGGAAGGAAGGCAGACTAGGGGTAGAATGGAACTGGGTCTGTGGCCTCGGGTTTGGGGACCACAGTTCTAGGCCATCCAATGACTTTAGAAGTACCAAATTCCTGATGTAAAATATGTTCCTGCCTGAAAATCCTAGAGTAGTGTTTGTTTCTTACAATGAAAGATACAGCACTGCTCATTAAGTTTATAATATGCATTGCCTATATTCTTCCTTCCTCCCCCATTTCAGAAGTAAAACACAAGAATGTGTATTATTCTATACTACTACCATGAATTTAAATTTTGAGGACACTATGAAAAATTAAAAGTTCTCTTAACTGAAGTCTGAAATTATTTTAACATATGCTAATTATGAATTAACAGAATACTAACACTCCCAACACTAAATGATCTCTTTTCTTGGCTGAATAAATTTATGTCAGTAACAAACAAATATACAGCTCTAGTGAAGGTTTGTTTGTTTTCAGAGCTAGGGTCTCACCATGTGGCCCACCTGATCTCAAACTCCTGGGTTCAAGTGATGCTCCCACCTCAGCTCCCCAAGTAGGTGGAACTACAGAAATGCACCGCCCACTGCGCTCAGCTTCTATGGTCATTTGTAAAAATGTTTCTTTTACTCTGATTATGAAAAGAGTATGTGCTTCTTATAAAAAGTGTGAAAAATACAGAAATACTTTTACAAATTGATAATCACCATCCCCCAAAACTATGTATACCAAAACTATGTATACCAAAACTATGTATACCAATACTTTTACAAATTGATAATCACCATCCCCCAAAACTATGTAAAACTATGTTCAGCTGAACTGAACAATTCTGCATCCTACTTTAGCACTCTGACAATCATTTTCCCACGAAATTGTCCATAACACATTACTAATGGAAGGTATGTACAGATGTACTTCCTTTAACATTCCTCTTTGAGGAAAATGAGGATAATTTTCAATTGTTTTTTATTATAAATAATGCTTCACTGAACATTTCAGGGTAGGAAGTTTTTCTTTAATAAAAAAACAATGTGATATATAAATAAAATGGGTATTATTCAGCCATGAAAAGGAAAGAAGTATTGATACATGCAACATGGATAAACTTCAAACATATTAAGTGAAAGAAGCCAGCTATAAAAGGCCATGTATTTCCTGTACTGCTGAAAGAAATGTAAATTTCTTTCTGCAGCTACTTTGGAAAACAGTCTAGCAGCTCCTCAAAAGACATTACCATACAATCCAGCAACTCCACTCCTAGGCATATATACCCAAGACAAATTAAACTTTATCTCCACATATAAACTCGTACACAAATGTTCCTATTGGCAACAGTGTTCATGAGACCTGAAATATAGAAACTACTCACATGGTGTTTGGGCTCAATCATTCATTACCTACTCATTAACTAGTGAACAGACTTGTTGTATATCCTACAACGGAATAATATTCAGCCATAAAAGAGAATGATATATTGGCGTATGCTGTATAGATCGAATTTGAAACATTATGCTAAATGAAAAAGTAAATGTCCAAAGAAGAAAATCTGCAAAGACAGAAAATATGTTAGTGATTGCAACAAGCTAATGGTAGGAAAAATGGGGAATGACTAATTTCTTTTTGTGTTGCTGATTTATTTACTTTAAAAAGATGTTATGTGAATAACCTGAGTAAGGCTGTCATAATAAAAGAAAACAATTTCTCCCCTTTACAACCAACCATCCAAAAAAGGAAAAACGAGTTATTTCCTTAGGATATACTCTCAAAAGTAGAAATACTAAGTTCTTCTCTTTGACATATGCCAAAGTGCTTTTGAAACAGGTTCCAGAGATTTATACTACCTCTAGCAGTATATTTAGCACCTGTGTCACTGTACTCAGGTCTGAAGCAGCACCAGGTCTTAACTCTTATAAGAATTTTTATTATTTAAGTTGAACACTTTTTTCTCATATTTTAATCATATATTTCTTCTCAACGGGTCACTTCTTAGCCTTTAAAACTGACCATCTTGGCTCGGCGCCTATAGCTCAACCGGCTAAGGCACCAGCCACGTACACCTAAGGTGGCGGGTTTGAATCCCCAGCCCGGCCCACCAAACAACAATGACGGCTGCAACCAAAAAATAGCCGGGCATTGTGGCAGGCACCTGTGGTCCCAGCTACTTGGGAGGCGGAGGCAGGAGACTCGCTTGAGCCCAAGAGTTGGAGGTTGCTGTGAGCTGTAATGCCAGGGCACTTTACCCAGGGGGACAGCTTGAGGCTCTGTCTCAAAAAAAAAAAAAAATGACCATCTTTATGCATACATCTTCAATGCTCCACTTCACTGCCAAGTGAAATGTCCAAGTGACTCCCCAGAGCAGTAGATGCAGCAGAAAAGAAATGAAATGTTTACCACATCTTCCATAAGCTAAGTGCTCTACACGAATTACTTCGCTTAATCCTAACAAACCTATTACCTTCATTTAAATGAAAAGGAAAATAAAAATCACCAAGGGTAAGTAAAAACTTAACATGAAGCAAATATATGCCAAAGTTAGGGATCAAACCAAGGTGTGTCTAATTCCAGAGTTTATAGTCCTTCTGCCACTTTACAGTGCTTTCCAAGCTCAATGACTATGAAAAGTCAGAGAAGACTTCCAATACCGAGTTCTGCCACTTGCTGTGCAATTTTTACGTTTCTTTAAAATAGAGTTTATAAAAAATAAGTTTATTTTATTATTCACAAAGTAAATGTAAAAAGAGGAGACTAAAAACTCACTGTGGAATTAAACATGTTTTAAAATACCATTTTTTAAACAGCAAAATGTATGGAATAATTCTAAATACTTTTCTTGAATCTATCTCAAAAGATTCACTTCACCTTCCAATAAGCAGAGACACCTGCATATCCATTCACAAACATATAATGTAAAATAGAAAACATTTTTTAGGGGCTATAATGCCAGTCTCTCCTTCAAACAACAAATGCATCATTTTTCAGCAGGGAAGTCCACATCAACTACACTGCTTTTTATCCTCCTTTACCAGGTGAGAAGTAAAGCAACATATGCACTATCCAGGATATAGCCCCGTGGGGTAAGAGAAATGGCTACTGAACAGAAAAAAACAAGGGCTGATGGGCAAGCAGTAATACCACACAGAAAAGTAATGGTTAAGAACAATAAAAATAAGACAAAACATCAGCAGTCTACTCTACCCTAGGTAATGGATATCACTGCGACAAAGAAAAAAATTATTTAAATTATACAACCTGTAAAGGACCTTTGATTAGCATCAAAAATTGCTATTTTGAGTTCTCGAGTAGTCCTCACATCTGTAGATAGCACTCCAATAGACAGAGGTAGGAGGATCCATTTGAGTTCACGAGTTCAAGACCAGCCTGATTGAAAGCATTTCAAATTGTATGCAAAACCAGCACATTGTACCCCATGATTGCATTAATGTACACAGCTATGATTTAAAAAAAAGAAAGAAAAGAAAAGAAAAAAGACCAGCCTGAGCAAGAATGAGATCCTGTTTCTATCAAAAATAGAAAAAATTAGCCAGGCATGGTGGTGCTGCTCATAGTCCCAGCTAGTCAGGAAACTAAGGCAGAATGACTGCTAGAGCCCAGGAATTTGAGGTTGCAGTGAGCTACAATGACACCACTGGTACTCTAGCCCCAGCAACAGAGCAAAGCCCTATCTTGGGGGGGGGGGGAAGCTGCTATTTTAAAGCCCAAACAATTCCTCGACAAACTTGACAAGATTGGGACCAGTAATTTCTAAAGGATGGTAATATACACCAATATATATTGGGAATTCTTATACAGTTTTCATATCCATAAAATAAAGATTAAATCAAGCATCAACATAAGAATTTTTACATGCTAAATTTTTTTCCAAGAACTCACTCACTCCTTACTCTGACACATAAAAAGGGAGCAATATCTAATAAAACTGTCAACACTACAGATAGGTGAAGGGCTTCAATAAGACACATTTTTCTTTTAAAAGTATTTTAATATTAAGTTATCAGTAGGACTTGGGCAGACCAAAAAAGATGAGCTTATCAACAGGCCCATTATTTTACCATAGGACTACTATTAAAATAATTCTACTTTACATAGACTCATGTATGGTTTTTGTTAGTATAAAACAATCAGACTATTGTACAATAGTAAGAGCGCTCTTAAGAAAAAAATCACTGCTGAAGTAATTCTTGTCTCCAGCTGACTTGCCACATTCTACTTTCTATAAACACCATTGTTTTTAATCACAACCTTACTGACAGTTTTACCCTGGTCAAACAAAATTTTCACTTTCCAGTAAGACCCTTTCAAACCGAAGTAATAAAAAGCAATGCTTGTGATCATTTGCTAAAGTAAAACGTTATAGGACGTATAAAATCTTACTTTTGTGAAAAGGTATATAATCACTGATTTACTCGGAAGGATATTCATTGAAAACATTAACAGTGCTTGGTTATCACGGTGGTAAGGATTAAAGGTTTTTTCTTTAGCTTACCTATTCTTTCTGAGGATCCATATTAAACACTTTTTTCATATGTACACAGAGAGAGAACAATTTGAGTTAAAGAATAAGAAACACAGGTGTCATTTTAATTCAGTAAAACCAGTTCAAATCTACTTATTCAGAATTATCATAAAGCAGAGTTTGTCTAAGAAAAACCAATGAATTCCCCCCCCAACCCAAGGCAACCGAGTTTAATTTTTAAACAATAAATTTCCTCAAATAAGAAAATGATGCTGGGTGGCACCTGTGGCTCAAAGGAGTAGGGCACTAGTCCCATATGCTAGAAGTAGTGGGTTCAAACCCAGCCCCGGCCACAAATTGCAAAAAAAAAAAAAGAAAGAAATGATGCCTGCAACTTTAGGTCTCTTTATTAGGGTGGGGAGTGAAAGGGTAGGGTGGGGAGTAGAGAAGTGGGCTGGAATGTCTACAACAGGCATCCTCGAACTACGGCCCATGGGCCACATGCAGCCCACCTAGGACATTTATACGGCCCACCAGGTGTTTTTGCTACTGCTGCCTGTCCTGCTTAGCAGTTGACTCATCCCAGGACCCGCAGTCTGGCCCTCCAGCGGTTTGAGGGACAGTGAACTTGCCCCCTGTTTAAAAAGTTTGAGGACCCCTGGTACAGTAACCATTGGAAAGATAATAGGAAAAAAACTTGAGAAACAAGACAAAATCATTCCATTGGCGTAGTGGCATTTATTTGTAGAAAAAAATCATAGAGTAGCAGAAGTAAATGATCAGAGAATGTAAACAAATACTTAGAGCAATGGTTCTCAAACTGTGGGTCACGACCCACAGGAACTGTATTAAAGGGCCATGGCATTTGGAAGGTTGAGAACCACTGACTTAGAGGGTAATAATGGGCAAAAGAAGAAAAAGCCAGGAAAAAACCCAAAGAACTGAACTCAAACATATTTATGTAAATCATTTTGGACAAAAAAGTAGATAATGCTATGTAACAAACTGAATCAGATCTGCTTTCCTGACTAGAAAAGGAACACCTGTCAATAGTCCTATTAGTGCTCAAAAGCCAAACTAAGAGCTCTCTCAGAGCAATGTGAAGGTCTTCTGTGCCTGTATCTCAATGACCTAAACAATTAGGCATACAGTTACGCAATTAACATACAAACATATAAATAGCTAATTTTTATGCATGAAATGGAAGTAATCATCAGATGTAAGGAACATAATTTTCAAAACTAAAAAAGGTAAAGCACTGAGGTAATTTCACTGCCTCTTACAGAGAGATTATTTTTAAACTAAAGTAACTCCATTTACTAGGTTAAAACATAAGAAACTGCCAATATTCAAGCATTTTTCATATATAAAAACAGCAATTTCACATGGCCCCACCCAGTGGTGGCTGACAAATATTTAACTGCCTCGCTAGAAAAAAGGGCCCAGATTTGCAGTTTTTGCCAATTACCACCTTGTAAATGTCCCAGCATGGCCAGTTTCAAGCTGCCAACACTGAACACAGAGTGAGAGAGGCACAATCACCTCATCAGCTCCAGCACACCACTGATTCCACTGAATACTCTGATTTAAGGATCATCAGAGCAGTTCCCAATTTTTTTCATCCTTTTCTAAAATAGGCTTTTGTCTCATCAATCCAGTTTCTTTCTCCCCTAGGTTAGAAGAAATATGCTTTTGACTCTCTAAAATATTAATCATTCCTAAGAAAGAATAGATGAGACTGGTACCTGGTTTCATCCATTCAACACTTCACTGAACACCTTTTTCAGTGGTTCTCAACCTTCCTAATGCCACGACCCTTTAATACAGTTCCTGTGGCTGAGAACTGCTGACCTATTTGATGCCAGGTATTGCTCTAGGCATTATGGAAGGAAAGAACAAGACAAAAGAGGTGCCTACTCTCGTTAACAAAAAAATAAAAATAAAAATACATAATTTCAAGGACTGACAAATGCTATGAAGAAATTAAAATAGTGACAGGGGAGCTATTTTAAAATCGTGATGAGTTAGCAAGGAGGTGATATTTCAGCTAAGATCTGAGATCTTAAAGCTAAGGGCCAGGCTTTAAAAGATCTAGAGAAAACTGTGCCAGACAACAGAAACAACTACTATAAAAAAGCCCTAGGGCAAGATCAAGTATAGCATGTTTGAGAAACTGAACAACCTCGCTCCCTCCGCCATGGAAATGAAATCCACATAATGGCCACATGAAAGTCCCACTAGACAAGTCAACTAAAAACGTAAATTTTTGCATATTACACCAAAATAGTAAAGTGTTCAGACTGGCTCAAGAAGAACTTATACTTGCACATAAAATTATTTATTCAAGAACTTCTAAGCCACTCATTTCACCAATTTATCTAAAAGATTTTTGTTGTTGTTGTTATTTTAATCAACCAACAGGAAATGAGACCTACAGCTCAGGGGAAAACAGAAGAAAAAAATGTCTCAGCAGAATGAAATACTAGAAGTCTGCATATTATTAATTCCCCTTATACTCTCATTTCCCAACTAAGTATCAGTTAACTGCACTTTTAGAACATGCATTTAAGGGTGGCACCTGTGGCTCAAGGAGAAAGGCGCCAGCCCCATATCCCAGAGGTGGTGGGTTCAAACGAGGCCCCAGCCAAAAACTGCAAAACAAAAAAATTAATTAAATAAATAAAATGATCTTTCAAAAAAAGAAAAGAACATGTTTTTAAGTATTTACAAGCATTTTTTCATTTGAATGCAAATTACTATATGCATTTAATAAATACTAGTCAATAGATTTGTGAACATTATTGTAGCTAGCTGCCTATTGGTGTACCATGCAAATAGTACATAGTAGACTATAGAGTTCTAAGAGGATACACATGCTAATAAGTTTTTGTACACTGAAAAATCCCTCCCTAAAACTATGAGACTTCTCTTGGAGATGTCTACCAAAAAAATTACAAATGCCAAGACTACTGTCAAGTTTTCTCAGTAATAGCTCTTCTTTTACAAAAGATGTTTAGCAAAAAACAGAAAAAAACAATGACGTTTTGACTTCCAATCTCATCTGAGCCTACATTCCTGATAAAAAAGGAGGATATAATACAGTCCAAAAGTGTCTGAGTCTATGAAAATCACCCACATTCAGAACTCAAGAAACACAGCTTAGAAGAAACACAGGGTTATTCAAATGTCGTCACCCTACTTCCACAACTGGTTTTCTTCTTTATTTCATTTGCCTTACCTTTCTTCCTTTCCTACCTCCTCTGTCCCTTACCATTTTACTGTGTATTTTCACTTCCTATATACAAAAATTGATTTGAAACTTACTTAATCTTCTTGTATCTAAATTAGTTTCTAGTTGGCCAGGCACAGTGGCTCTTTCCTGTAATGCTAGCACTCTGGAGGGTGAGGAGGGTGGACCAGTTCAGGAGTTGGAGACCAGCCTGAGCAAGAGAGAGACCCCATCTCTATTAAAGTAGAAAAATTAGCTAGGTGTGGTGGGGGCACCTATAGTCCCAGCCTTTTTGGAGACTGAGGCACAAGGATCACTTGACCCAAAAGTTTGAGGTTGCTGTGAGCTGTGATGCCACAGCACTCTATCCAGGGCAACAGAGTAAGACTGTGTCTCAAATAATAATAATAAATAAATAAATAAATAAATAAGTTTCTACTTATTATAGGGACTATATGGTTTCAGGTAAAGTTCAAATCCTTTTTTTTTTGAATACTTTTATTACAGAGACATGCGTATACGCTGTTACCAAAATTACGTGTACGAAGCCATTCATTCAGGAAATGTGAGTGACTATCTGCAGTTCTGAGGATTTTGCAGTGAGTAAAAGAATGCTCTATCCTTCAGGGCCCTAAAGCAAGGCTGTGCTTGGCAGGTTTAAGAAACCTCAAGGTGGCCTATGTGGCTGGCGTGGAGGAAACCAAGGAAAAACTGGTAGGACATGAAATCACAGAGGGAGGAGGTACAGATCAATGGAGGGTCTTATTAGGCATATCAAATATCCTGGTTTTTACTCCAAGGATATGGAAAGCCACTGAAGGTTTTGAACATAGGAGAGTAAAGTCAACAGGCTTTCATTTTAGAAGGGTCACTCTGGTTGCTGGGTTGAGAAGAGAAAAGTGCAGAAATAGCAAGAAGACTAGCAACTACTAAAATAATACAAGCAAGAGATTATGGTTGCTTACAAAGGTGGCAGCACTTGAAGAGAGCAAATTGTGTTTACATTTTTAGTAAGGTAGCATTAAGGTATATAAAGAACACACTTTCGTGATAATTATTTGAATTAGATGTGGGGGTAGGAGAAGGAAAGGAGTCAAGATGTCTATGAGGTTTGGGGCCAGAGAAGCAGAAACACAAGAGTGCACGTCTAATAAGATTAGGAGGAAAGGAATGAAAACAATTATTGAGGGATGAGAGAGAAGTTATTGAGGGTGAGAGAGAAGAGGGAGGACAAGAAGCTCAGTTGTGACATGTTAAATTTGGGATAGCTTTTACACATCTAGTTGAAAATGTTGAGCAGGCAGATGGATATACAAGTCTGGAAATTAGGAAAGAAATTCAGACTAAAAATAAAATTTTTAGTTAGAAATACATAATTCTAGCTAGCTAGGATGAGATCACAAGGGACTAAATATAAATACACGTCTAAAGATACAGCCCTGGAACGCTGCCTTATTTTTTAGATGCTGGGGTAATGAAAAGGAACCAGCAAAAGAAACTGAATATAAGCAATAATATCGGCCAGGCACAGTGGCTCGTTCCTGTAATCCAGCATTCTGGGAGGCTGAGGCAGGTGGGCTGCTTGAGCTCACAAGTTTGAGACCAACCTGAGCAAACGCAAGATCCCATCTCTACTAAAAATAAAAAAAACTGAGGCAAGAGAATTGCTTGAACCCAAGAGTTGGAGGTTGCTATGAGCTATGACACCACATCACTCTACCCAGGGCGACAGCTTGAGACTCTGCCTCAAAAAAATAAATAAACAAATAAAATAAAAATGAGCAGTCATATCCCAGAACGAAAGAAAGGTTTCAAAGAAGAGAACATTACCGACCACACCAAATGCTGCTACTGCTGCTAACTTCACTAGGATTAAAAATGGAGACTAAGGAATTTACCACCAACAAAGTTACTAGTAAGCACAAAAAAGAGCTCCTATGATAGAATAAAAGAGAAAAAAACCTTTTAGTGGTTACTAAAGAGACAGGGAGTAACTAACAACCACAAATATCAACTTTTTTAGAGAGCAGTTAGTAAGGATTAGAGAAGGTTTTTTTAAAGAGGGAAGATAGGATGGGCATGATGGCTCACACCTATATTCCCAGCACTGTGTGAGGCTGAGGGAGGAGGATAACTTCAGCTCGGGAACTGGAGACCAGCCTGAACAAAAGTGAGATCCTGTCTCTACTAAAACTAGAAAAAATTAGCCAGGTATTGTGGTGGGTGCCTGTAGTCCCAGCTACTCTGGAGGCTGAGGCAAGAGGACCATTTGAAACCAGGAGTTTGAGATTGTGTGAGCTAGGCTGATGCCACAATCTAGCCAGGGCAAGAGAGTGAGACTCTTATCTCAGGAAAAAAAAAAAAAAAAAAAGATGGAAGCTATTTCAGCATATCTATATGTTGGTAGGACTAATTCAGTAAACATGGAAAATGATGCACCTCATTCTCAGCATGCCGGAGAATACGATGAATGCTGAAGCAATTCAAAGTCCCTGACAGGAGAAAAGGGAGACCATGGTGAAAAGACAGTAGGAAATGCACAGAACATGAGTAAAGATGTGAGGGGACTTGTACAAGTTTTCTTCTGATTGCTTTCATTTTTAACATACAGGAAACAAGAATATCAGCTGAAAAGGAAGATGAGAAAAGGTGCTAAGAAGTTTGAGAAGAGAAGTGTAAAACAGCCATTTGAGGAATGCTAGCGTGATTGTCAACCAGTGAAATGAACTGTCACCAACACAAAGGTCCTTCCCGAGGTCAGAAGTCAGGCACTGAAGGGAGACCGCACGTAGCATGGGTGCGTTTTCCTCCAAGCAGGGCCAACTGCCCAGGTGCAGGCTAGACTAGATGGAGAGCTAGATTAAAAGGAGGGTTGGTCAGGTGAGTACAACGGAGATGTGCACTGCAAGGGAAATGAGGGTTCATGAAAGGAAGAAACTGTAATAGTGGACCATAGATTCAAGACAGGGTAAGTACTCAAGGAAGGATATGGAGGAAAAGAGGACAGTAAAGAGGTGGCAGCAACAATGGATTATAAATCCCAAACAGAAGTACTGTTAAGGTAGGTTACAGCTGTCTCTAGGTACGTAAAGGGGATTGGTTTGAGGACAGCCCCCCCACACACACACATACCCCTCAAAATCCCTTATATAAAATGGTGCAGCATTTGCATATGAACTATGCACATCCATATACTTTCACTAACCACGTCTAGATTACTTATACCTAATAAAATGTAAATATCATTTAGGTAGCTGTTCTACTACAGTTTTTAAATTTCTTTTTTTTTTTTTTTTCAGAGACAGGGTTTAATATTTTTGATCCATAGGTGTTTGAATCCTCAGATGTAGCACCCACAGACAGGGAAGGCCTACTGTATTTGATAGGAGTTGTAAAAATAGGATTTGGAGGCCCCAGTGGAATTATGTCAAATGAAATATCCTTAATAAAGTATTGGCAGTTCTGGTTACAATGTTACAGAACTAACTTAAACACTAAAGCAAAACCTCACCCTAGACAATGTGGGCCTGCAAATGAGGAAAGCTGGGAAACTAGAGATAGAGAAGAATTTTATCACACAAACGGTAGCTAGAAGTTCTCAGACACAGAATTCTCAAGAAAACTTTCTAGCACTCTTATAGAAAGAGTCAGCTTTGAACAACCTGCCCAACTCAGAAGGCAAAAATGCCATTTGACAATCAGATGAATTTAATAAACCATACATTTCCCCCCTCTGTTGGACCCCAAACAGGAGGAATATCATACTGAAGAGTATCTGACCAAGAAAAAAAGAGAAGCCAACTAGGAATTTTTCTCCAGAGAAGGCTTCTAGATCTGAAACAGTGTGAACCAAGGAAAAGTTCTAAACCATGTGAAGAGTTTGAACACTGATTACACTGAACTGCACCTTCTAATGACTAAGACACTTATTGACAATTGAGCAGAAAATTCTTACTATCTTAAATCCGGTAAAAGCTCTTTAATCTTACCAAGAGCTCATCCAGAAGTAGAGACTGAATCTATTGAGAGGGTCTGAAGGCATATTGAAAGCTGTTTTCTGCTTAAGCCTTACCAAGTCCCACCCATTGAATATACTGAATATACTAATTCCACAGATGCCCATAAATTCCCACTACATATAAAATATAAAATACACACAATGCTAGATGAAGTAAGAATTCATTTTTGCTTTACCAAGCAAAAAGTGAAAGTAATTAAGACAAATGAAACAAAAATGATTTTATGTTTTAAGATATAAAAATTTGACCTTGGAAGATTTCATAGGAAATCTTACTATGAGATTTTCTTCTTCTCCTTTTTTTTTTTTTTTTTGAGACTGTATTTCTCTCTTGCCCCCAGGTAGAAAACAAGACCATCACGGTAGCTCACAGCAACCTCAAACTCCCGGGCTCAACTGATCCTGCCTCAGCCTCCTTCCCTATAGCTGGGACTGTAGCCACACACCACCACCACAGCCAGCTCATTTTTCTACTTTTAGAAGAGAAGGAGGGCTCACTCTTGCTCAGGCTGGTCTCAAACACCTGACTTCAAGCAATACTCCTGTACTGACCTCCAAGATTGCTAGGATTACAGAGAGCTACCACTGTGCCAAGTCAAAAATCTTAGCATGAGTTTCTAAATGCGTAGCAACAAAACAAAGATATCAGGGCTCATTATCTAGTCATTCAAAGTCACCTTGATTTAAGGCACGTTCATTGAATGTTCTAGAAAAAGGATGGGGTGTGTGTTAAAATAATTTTGACTAAGATACATTTACAGGTATTTTATAGTGTCATGATAAAAACAACATAGACAACTTATTACCAAGTCTTTTTAGCATTTCAATTCAGAAACCCCATTTGGATAGTGTCACAGAGCACTCTCAGATAAATCCTATTCCATTCATGATTTGGTAGTATTATGGAAAGATTCAAGTATACTTAAGCTTTGAACCTAGGCAGCAGGATGCATAAAGTTAATAATTAATAAGCTAAATTCCAAATGTTTCCAGGTAGCATGAAAAAAAAATCCAGAAAAATCCCATCACCTAACTAGTAAGGAAGCATTAAGGATAAACTTGTTCTACTTGGTTCCTCTCAAAAATCCACAGGGAACCTACAATGTCTCTTTCTGACACATACCTAAAACACTACTAACATTTAACACTCAACAAAAGTTTAAAATATTTCTTTCATAAAAGCTGAGATTTAAAAACGCTAAAGCAGGCCAGGTGGGTGGCTCCTACCTATAATCCCAGCACTATGGGAGTTTGAGACCAACCCTAACACAGAAATACCTTGTCTCCACAAAAAATTTAAAAATTAACTGGGCATGACCAGCACAAGCTTATAATCGCAGCTATTTGGGAGGCTGAGGTAGGAGGATGGCTTGAGCCTGGTTGTTTGGGGCTCCAGTGAGCTGTAAGGCCACTGCACTCTAGCCTAGGTGACAGACTCTGTCACTAAAATTTAAAAAAAAATGAAAAAACAAACAAACAAAAAAACAAGAGATCAAAACCAATATGCATTTTTAATTGTAAGTGAAAAACCTGATTAAAACCATAAAAATATCCCAGATTCATCCTAAAGCAGATGACAACCATAACCATTTTCACATTTCTTAAAAACAGGAAATTAAAAACATCATAACAATCTATATTAGACATTGTGAATAAAGCATTTATATAAATTTTTTAAATGTTTTATACAAATGCTAATTGATAAACTCACAATCTATACAGGCAAATATGGACAGAGCTGCAATATGCCTTATTAGCATCATTCTTAATCACTTTATTAATTACGTCTGAGAGAAAATAAATTCTTTCTAAATCACTCTAAAGGCTCTTACCAAAAAAAAGAAGAACTAATCCCTCTCTAATACACATCTATCCCAATGAAGAAAACACCAACATTTCACATACTCCAACAATTATAAAAAAGGAAATCTTGGAATTTATTTAGCCTCCAAACATTATGAATTCCACTATGAATTCCAAGATAGAAATAATACTTTTAAAACATTGACAGTATTTTTAAAAGTACCCAAAAAATTCATTATGAATTCTAATTTATTGGAAAATTATTTTAACGTTTCAATGTATACTGTGTAAACAGTGAACAAAAGGTTAAAATAAAATTCCTGAAATGTGTTTTTTTTATTATTATTTTTATTATTATTATTATTTTTATTGAACGGTAACTATGTACATTAATGCACTTCTGGGGTACAGTGTGGGGTTTTCACATGCAATCCGAACTACTTCCATCAAACTGGTCAACACAGCCTTCATGTCATTTTCTCAGTCCTGAAATGTGTTTTACTTAATCATGTAGAAAATGTTATTATTGAAAATATTAGTTACAGAAAATATAAGAAGTACATTACCCTACAATAAATGTGCTGTACCAAACCTTCTAATACACGTACATACAAGCAGGAGATAAGAAAAATACTAGTTTGTTAAATCTCTTCCTCCCTTCATTTTAAAATATAGATTTTATTAAACTGTCAATATGAAAGTGTAACCCAATAATCTTAGCTCTATGAAGTTACTTATTAACTTTAAAATAGACAGTTACGAAGAATTTACAGTTCCCGCAGTTCACCTGCCATCTTTCCCAACTTACAGCACAGGCACTAGAGGTTTAAGACGGTTCCCACTTAAAACATCAATTATAAGGAAAGAACTTTACCTTCAAAGTTTTACAAACGGATAATTGTGGGTTTTATTCATCCCCAGAAACAGCATTCAACACAGATCTCAACACATAATAGTTGTTTAAAGAATATCTGTTGAGTAATTAATGACGTCTGATTATGTTAATATTAGTGCAACCAACATTCGTTTTTTTTTTTCCCCTTCAATTTAGAGTTCTCTCTTGTTGAAAAAGAAACTCAAGGCCATAGCAGTCCCTCAAAAACCCGTGAACGACTTTATTCATAATGAAACAGAAAGCTGGTTCTCCAAATACAACCCAAGCACCTCTTTATGTTCGCCATTATTTTGAAACAAAATTAGAAATCAAGCCTGTTTTTTTAAATAGACAATCTATACCAACTTTTCTCAAAATAAAAAATTTCACATTTCAAACTTCTTTTCCGTGTTCGTAGTATTGAGAGTAACAAGTGACTGTTTAACAGTATACACAGATTGGGTCAAAATCAAAAACAAGTATATAAATAAAACTACATCTGGAGGGGGGGCCCCAACGTTTTTCCTTTCATCTTAGCCAGGAAGGTATGTGCCTAAATTTTACTAGATGTGAGACTAGCTTTCCCTAATGTTTAAAGATTTGTTCATTCGACAAATGTTTTATTGAGCATCTGCTATATCCCAAGTCCTTTAACGTTTAAATTTTGTAAAGTGCACACCGCCACCAAATTCCTCCACAAAAGCTTATCACTGAAAACAAGTGCAAGCTAAGGAGAAATTTCTACGTGGTTTCTTGTACAAATTAAAGTCTGCGGATTGGGGCTACTAAAACGGCATCGGGGAGCCGCTACCTAACCACACCCGTTACCAAAAATTACAACCAGAGCACCAAGCGCGGGGTGAAACAACCTGTAAGAGTAGCCGGAGCTGCTCCGACAAGGTGGCCACGGGGGCATCCGCGGCAGGACCCTGGGGCGGAACGCGCCGGGCGCCTCAGGCGACAGTCGGGGCTCACTAGCTGGGGTCGCAGTTCCGCGGAAACCCTCACCTGGAGACCCAGGCCCTCTCCGCCCGCCCCTAGCGCCACCCTCCCGACTTCCAGACCTGCAAAGCTGGGGGTAGGGGGAGTCTCTTATTTCCATTTTCCACCAAGCAAGCAGTTGGCCGCCTCAGTCGCCCGCCTGCCTGAATTTTGAACTGAGCACGCGACCATTCCTCAGAGAGAATGAAGAAAAACCAAACGCAGGGTCCTCGGGCATGAGGACCTCGCCCAAACCTGAAAATGGAGCCGCAGGCTCAGCCCGCAGCCCGCAGCGCGCGCCTGGCAGGGCCGGGCCGCGCTTACCGCGGAACCCTCGGGGACGGGGCTTTGGAGTTTCAGGCCCCCGCTCAAGAGGCCGAGAGGGCGAGGCGTGGGGGGCTGGCGCG
>NW_003852398.1:44444026-44453060 GCF_000181295.1 Otolemur garnettii
GGGCCGGCGGGCGGGCGGCTGACCCCAGCCACTCCGGCCGCACAGGTTAGGAAGCCGCTCCGGAGACGGGAAGGGAAAGGGTGGGAAGATGGCGACCAAACGTGGGCGGGAGCGTACGGGAGCCCCTTCCCTGCCACCCCAGCGCATTGACAGCTGCGGCTCTCCCCTCCTCTCCCGGGAGCCGCGCCGAGGGGTCGGCGGATGCGTCCGGCGAGGGAGGGTGGGTGCGGAGCTGCTGGAGCTGGGGTGGGGACTAGGTGTCTGCCGGTAGCTGTTGAGGTCTAGATGTCCTGAAAACCTCGGACCACTGATTTTTTTAATGTAAAAGTCCGAATCGTTGAACCTGTCATTAACTGACTTAAGAACAAGCACGTTTAGCTGCCATTTGAAATGTGAAAATTATTCGTGCACCAAACTTCTGTGACTCTTCTATCTGTATATTGTATATACTCCAGAAATCGGGAACACATGAGAATGTCCCTGTCTAGCAGCCAGTACTCCGCCAAAATACCTACAAAACTTTACCGTGTGGTCAAAAGGTTAGGGATAAGCGTACTACCACTTAAATAAATATTCAAGCCTGCGCTGCTTTGAATATAGAAAGTGGTGAACGTCCTCCCTATCTCCGTTGCTGTCAAAGCATTCTTCTAGTTGCTCAGGCCAAAACGTTGGTGTCATCATTCTCAGCTGCGCTCATACTCTCATTTTTCACCTCCAATCCGTCAAGAAAGCTTGTTGATTGTACTTTCAAAATAAATCAGACTAGTTCTCCTCACCTACGTTACACCATCATCTCATTTGTGCTTCAGTGACCTGCTAAAAAGTCTCCTTGCCCATCATTGACCAAAATACCTCTTAAAAGGAAATCTTACCTTAGCATTGAACCTTAGCCTGAGACGGGTATTTAAAATTGCAACCACGCCTGCCAATTCTCAGTCCTTCCTAGCTTATTCTTTTTCTTCCGATAACGCTTTATACCTTATAACAACCTTTATAATCAATTTCCCAGACCTAAGGTTTAACATTCACAGTCAACTACCATATATCAAAAATATTCAGGAAAAAAATGTAATAATGCAAATAAAAAGTACAGTATAACAACTACTTATATAGCATTTACATTGTATTAGATGTTATAGGTACCCTAGAGATGATTAAAAGTATACAGGAAGACATATGTAAGTTACATGCAAATATTACACTATATGAAGGACTTGGGCATCCATGGATTTTGGTATCCCAAGAGTTTGAGGTTGTTGTGAGCTGTGATGCCATAGCACTCTACCGAGGGTGGAATAGTGAGACTGTGTCCTCCCAAAAAATTAAATTAAATAGACCTCGTTTTTGTTTACAAAACTGATATTGTTTTGTCAATATCAACTGCAGTTTGTGATTAGAATAATACCAAGTAATAATTCTTCTGGAGTCAATATTATGATGTGTCTGCAGTGTCCTTAAAATTGCTACCAAGTAAAATCATATTCCAAAAGGACAAACATAGAAAATAGATGCTGTTCATAATTTATATACATAGTGTACCTTGAAAATACTTACAAAAGATAATGCAACTGTGATAATACAAAAGAAACTGTTTTGCACCCTTACTAATCCATAACAAATGGAAACATTAATGCCAAGGACAGCAGGAAGGAACATGTTGGTCTAACCAACTACTGCTCAGTTCTGAGCTCACTTAGTTGCCACACTGGCCTGATTTCTGCAGCTTTTTCTTAAATTTTCCTTAAAAATATTTAAAGCAAGTGGATTTTTCCTAAAAGCATGCTATTTATGTTTGTTTAAACTGCTTTCCAAAACTTGACACCAGCTATTTCTCACATTTAGGGAATATAGTGCATGGAGTCAGAGACTAGAGTTCATATCCAAATGCTGCTGTGTAATTAGTTAGATGAGTCTGAGCAAAGGTTTTTCTAAAGGTGTCTTTTCTTCCAGTGTAAGGGATAGTTAGTAGTACCTACCTGTGAGGGCTATTGTGAGAAATCAATGAGAGAATTCAAGTAAAGTTCTTAGCCCTGGACCTGGCACAGGCTAAGCGCTGGTAAATGCTAGCTATTACTATGTATCATTACACAAGCATACAATTAAGCTCATTGCCCTACATTTCTAATACCGAGAAAATGGTTCATGAGAGGCCCCAAATGGGATGATATGACTTCTACATCAACATATTATAATGTTCAATTAAATGAAAAATTTTAAAGAGGGCACTAACATTTCTTCTACTATCACAATGTGCCAGGCACAGTTCTAGGCAACAAGGGAAACTAAAAGAAATAAGGCACAGAAGAATGTGCAAAGAAGTAATCGTATCGTTAAAACCTATGGCTGTAGCTGTCCTCAAAGTATTTTTATGAAGATGGTTAGAACGTAAACATAAAATTTAAGAATTATTCCATCTGGAGATGTTACTTTAAATAAATGTCTATAAGAATTTTTAAAAAGACCTCTAACAGCTTTATGGTTGAATGACATACATTTAATAGATAACTACTTTCAAAGTGGTATGACCATATTTCCTGGTTTATCAGGGATGCCTCTTATCTTGGCTTAATAATTATTTGTGCCTCCTTTCATTCTCAATTGTGTCCAGGTTTGGATGATAAATTATGTGATCACTCCTAACTGGAAGTATGTACAAATTGCTTGGAATACAGAGAAGGAATCATCATTCTATAGAAAGCTGGAGAGACTTAACTTGCTCCTTGAAAGGAACATCTGAATGGGCCGAGTAAATCAAAAGAAAGAGGAAAGGCAGAGGAAATAGTTCATTTGTATGATTTAGAGTTAAAACTTTGAAGCTGGATGGGCGCAGTGGCTCACTCCTGTAACCCCAGCACTCTGGGAGGCCAAGGCAGGTAGATTGCCTGAGCTCACAGGTTTGAGCCAGAGCAAAAGCTTGTCTCTAAAAATAGCCAGGCATTGTGGTGGGCACCTGTAGTCCCAGCTAAGAGAAATAAGGCACAGAAGAATGGGCAAAGAAGTAATCATATAGTTGAGACAAAAGAATCACTTGAGCCCAAGAGCTTGAGGTTGCTGTGAGCTATGATGCACAGCACTCTACTGAGGGCTACAAAGTGAGACTCTGTCTCAAAAAAAAAAAAAAAAAAAAAAAAACTATGAAGTTTTTCTATACTTGTGCTTTGAACATTAACTAATAACAAACAGTAAATTCCCTTAACCAATATTATACAAATTAGTTGGGAATTTAGTATTTTTCCCCGAAAAATATAACAGGGACACATCAAGAAACAAATGATTCAACACATATTCATTTATTTATACAGCATACAGTATCTATTGAGTATCTATTATACACATATATACATGATCTGACCTCTGCATGACAGAAGATAACCAAAAAACTGTAAGGCATAGTCAAATGGCACAAAATCTAGTGGCAAACACCAAATATCTTAGCTAATTAGTCGATAAGATGATGAAACTTGTGGCACATGACTTGTGATTGGGGGAGACAGAAAAATCAGGAAACATGTGGAACTTACTGAGAAAGAAGAAAATGACCCCTTCAGAAGAGACTCATAGTCGATGGCACTTTCTGTAACTGAATCAGCTAAAGGTAGGAAGGGAACCTAAGACAAACTTAGCTTTACACTTTTACCCAGGGATAAACTTGCTCCTCATCAAACCACAAATATTCATTGAATGCCTGCTGTTTGCCAAGTAGCATACTAAATGCTGTGGGAAAACTTAGTATAAAGTATGGTCTTTGTCCCTAATGAAATGTTACACACCAACTTTTGAATAATTAGACACAGTAGCCTTATGAATGCAGTTGAGGGGATCACTGAGGTCTCTGTTGGTCAGAAAAGGTTTCTCAGAGGAAAAGGAATTCAAGTGCATCTCTGAGAAGAAGTTAGATCAGTGTTTCCTAAATTATGGATTGCACAGCTCTGGTGGTATGGGAGATAATTTTAGGTAATACACTTAATTAGGGGTTGAGGAGCAAGGATAGAGAGAAGTAGATTCGAGTACACAAGCCTTGTCTAGCTTTATCACATAGCCTGGGGGCTAATTGCATTGTAGCCTCATAGCTCCAAAATAATTTAGAAATTATTATATAATAAAAATGCCTCTGGAGACAACTAGAGAAGAATAATGAATCCAGAATCACTCTGCTGTCAGGTTAGAGACCACAAGTGACTAAGAATTTCTTATTCTTTTTCTTTTCTTTTTTGTTTAACAGATTTTTATGTGACAAATAATACAGATTTTCCACATATGATAGCAAAAAAAGTTTCCTTTAGGTATTGGTTAAAGTTAAAAAATATGAGTCAGCTAAAAGAAAACAATAACGGCAGGAAAGAGAAAGGGGATGGGGCACTTTTAGGAAGCCCAAAGCTCCAGAAATTGGCACCTTAGAGGTGTGTTTCCAGGGAGAACAAGAACCACAATGTATTGTGAGCAGACTATTGTAGGGTTGGCATACGAGAGTGGGGCAAGATGAAGTCCAGGATGCAGGTAAGAAGAGGGAGTGGAGTCCTCCACTGGCAATTCAGACTCGGCACGGGGTCTGCGTCAGAGAAAAAGGTACTTCTCTCTGTACCTTGGGGAAGCTCCTGACCCCAGAGGCGCTATCACAGGTAGCTCCACTGGTATGTTAGGGAGTCACTCAGCAGGAACCAGTGGAACTCCATCTCCGTGTTCGCCAGGGATCCAGCAAGAGGGAAGCAACTTACTTTTAAAACAACGGAGACAGAAATGTTGCCACTTTTTCCTAGCACAGAGATCTACATGTTGCTTTCATAATGAGTCAAGGTTAGAAGCGAAGTTGTAAGAAAAGGAAGATGGCACGCGACGGTCTTTCCCAGCCCATCCACGCCTTGTCCCAGCAAGTGTCACTGCCTCATGATGATTCCCCTTTTGCTTTTGTCCCCACAACTAGCTAAGCTAAGTAGCTGGAAGGATTCTAGCACCTTGCTCCCTACCACTGCCACCGTGGTGGTGTATGTACTCTGCATGATCCCCAGGACTTGGGTGGAAGATTTCTAAAAACGTACCCTGCTACCAATATTCTGTGCCCTAATCCCCAGAACCTGTGAATAGAGATATCATTCCCGTGATTATGTTATGTGTCATAATTGATCATAGTACAGGCAGATTATCTGAATGGGCCTGGTCTACTTGCAAGAGCCTTTGAAAGTGGAGAGTTTTCTCTGGCTAGTGGCAGAAAGAGAAGTCAGATTCAAAGCATGAAAAATATTTGATATGGCAGTGCTGGGTCGAAGATTGGGGGAGGGCACGTGTAGGAGCCAAGAGTGGCCCTTGGCTGACAGCCAGGAAGGAAAAAGTCACCTCACTCCTATACTCACAAAGAGCTGAATTCTGCCAACAAAAGAAAGAGCTTGGGAGCAGAATCCCTCCTCCCCCCCACCCCAGCCTACAGATAAGAACTCAGACTTGCAAATACCTTGATTTCAGCCTGTGATAATGTGAACAGAGAGCCTAGCCACACCGTGCTGAATTTCTGACCTGCAGAGAATATGAACTAATAATGGGCATTGTTTCAGGCCACTAAGTTTGTACTACAGGCTTGTCCCCTATGAACAAGGTAGGTTCTGTAGGGTGGTTTTTTTTTTTTTAAGTTAAATTAGTATGTAAGTTGAAACAAGTACATTTACCTCTTACCTGTAATAGCCTCTATTCGTAAGTGCAAGTTGTATATCATTCAGATGTTTATAACTCTGGGACTGCCTGTAATTTGTCACAAAGCAATGGAATACTGACATAGCCACTGTCACTGAAGCAACTGCTCCCTAGACCAGCTGAGAGGTGGCCTCTGTAGCCTCAAGAATGTATCTGAATTTCCACTCTATTGTCAGACCACAAAGACAAATGCACCAATTCTCAGGCATTAGTAAACAAGACTGGGACGTATGTTTATGATTAAATGGAAGAGGGCAGCCATGAAACAAGATCGGAATTCCTAATAATCAGGCATATGGAGACTTATGTGTCATTTTCATTTGGATGAAAAAGCAAATGTGACTTTATTTTGAAGTAACAGGATGGTGAGTCCTCACAATTATGGGTAGTATTAGAATGTCTGGTGGCATATGGTGCAAGTCTCTGGAAAAGACAAACAGTGGGAATGCACTGTTCCCTAATCCAAAGGGAATGAATCTAGAGTCAGGTGGATATGGGTTCGTTTTGCTGATTGTCGGATCCTTGGCTGTGAGCAATTTTCTTAATCTCTCAGCCTACTCATCTTAAAATAGAAATAATAGCTATGTAATAAGGTTTGGGGAGAACTAAATGAAATGGTTTGTGTAAAATCTCAATGTTTGCAGCACAGTTGACCATTTACTTACGTTATTAATGTGGAATTTTCCCCCACAACTTCCTTGCTATGTTTTTATAGTAAAAGTAGCTAAATTATAGCATATAGTAGGCCACTATTATCCTACAGAAATATAATGCAAACCCACATATGTAATTTTAAATATTCTAGTAGCTACAAAAAAAGGTGAACAGAAACATGCAAAATTAATTTTAATACTATATTTTGTTTAACCCAATATATAAAAATATTATCATTTTTAACATGCAATCAACATAAAAATGTATTAATGATCAATTTACATTATTTAAACTAAGGCTTCAAAATTCACTATGAGTCTTTTACACTTACACGCATCTCAGTTCCAAATAGCCATTTTTCAAGTACTCAAGAGCAACGTATAGTTAGTGTTTATGGTTTTAAACAGCTAAGTACTAGACTTTTAGTTAACTATTTCAATAAATTCTCCTTTACTCTTTGTTAATTCTAAAATAAACATAAATAGATAGTTATGGGGATATGAACACACATATAAGTATGTCACACTCTGCAGCTGGCCATGGTGGTATGCTCCTATAATCCCAGCTACTCAGGAGGCCA
The DNA here is from genome assembly GCF_000181295.1 of Otolemur garnettii. Classification (NCBI taxonomy): domain Eukaryota; kingdom Metazoa; phylum Chordata; class Mammalia; order Primates; family Galagidae; genus Otolemur; species Otolemur garnettii. Next base: position 44,450,943 of record NW_003852398.1, read on the forward strand.
AGGCAGGAAAATCACTTGAACCCAGGAGTTCAAGACCAGCCTGGGCAACATAGTGAAGCCCCATCAGAAACAAACAAAAAAACATTTAGATGTTTTATTTTGCTTTTTAGCCATCAGTTCTTAGTTATAATGAGTCACACTTCAATCAGAGCATCAGGGTATAAGGGGTATTTAGATTTCTCTTTTATTCTTTTTTTTCCAGAAAAATTCATTTATTATTTTTTTGTTGTTGTTAAATCATAGCTGTGTACATTAATGCAGTCATGGGGTACAGTGTGCTGGTTTTATATACAATTTGAAATATTTTCACCGAACTGGTTAACATAAACCTTCATGGCATTTTCTTAGTTATTGTGATAAGACATTTACATTCTACATTTAGAAAGAAATTATAGCCTAAGAATATGGGGAAAGGGGAGAGGGAGGGAAGGGGATTGGGGAGGATGGGTGGAAGGAGGGTGATTGGTGGGACCACACCTATGGTTCATTACAGAAAAATTCATTTATTCAGCAAACATGCATTCAATAGCCAGGTACTTTGCTGGGAAATGGTGGTACATAGATTTCTAATTTCCATCTCAAATCAAACACAAATCAAAGCTACCTAGTTAAAGTAAAATAGTACCTAGCAACCATGATAGCTAGTTTAAAACAAAAACCTATCTTGCACATTGGTTCATTAGTTTTTAAAGTAACGTTAGCAAATCATTATATATTTTCTTTGCTTTTTCCTTAAGTACTTTGAACTAGACTCTGATTCTACATCAGCTTATTTTTTCTTTCTAGGTCAGTACACCCATTATATAAGAAGAAAGCAAATCAGAACGGGATTTAGAATAGAAGCAATGCACAGAAGCCACCTAAAGATTCATTATTTTTGCACATACAATAAATCTGTGGCACATCCAGGCAGGAAGCCCTGTGGGATCCTCAAAGATGATTCAGACAGTGATCTTTCTCCTAGGGTGGACTCAGAAAAAAATAGGACACACTGAAACACGTAGACCACAGGTAGAACACTGAAGGGGACTGAGAGACACCAAAAAACATGCCACAGTGTTTGTGAAGAGATCCCCTCTCAGTGGGGATGAGGGAAGATATGAGAAAAGTTTCCTTTGGGAGAGGTTTTAAAGAAAGGTCTTTAAGTAAAGGTTAATCAGGCTCAATCCTTTAGTTACTGGGATGAAGGTAGAGAATGGTGAAAGTGAAACCCAACAATACTGCAAGCTCTTTGCACCTAATTCTAACCCTTGACCCTGCCTTCCTCTGCCTCTGAGGTCTTCCCAGGTTTGCCTCCTGCACCCACAAACAGCTCCTTCCCTCTTCTGTTTCTAACCCTCCATCTAGAATATGGCTCTTGGTGTTCACCTTGTTCTCAGACCAGCCTTCCTGTGGGATGGAGCGTGTCATTCTCAGACAGAGGTTCTGCAGCCACAGGCAGACCTCGCCTAACCCCTACTCTGGCCCCAGTTCTAGTCAGGAAGCTGCTGACTCTAGAAGCAGCCACCGCAGCTTCCGGCTCCAGTGTTACTCTTGTGTGAAGAGGAAGTTGGGCACGATTTACTAAGTATCATCCCAGAGATAAAGCTCACATTTGACTCAGTCTGTGGGAGTCCAGAGAGGATTCCTAAAAGAGCAGATGCTTAAGAGATATTACAGAAGAACGACAGGAGGGATGAAATGCTCTGGGCGTAGAAGAACAACATGTATAAAATCAGGGAGCTGGGGGAGTCTGATGCCCTTAGGGAACCAGAGAATGAGTGCAGAACAGAAGGGCACATGTGGGCTCAGACAGGGAATGATGCTGACCTTGCTGAAAGAGACACGAAATTATGCTAAGGAGTAGAAAGACAAAATGTGCTGATGTTGCTTTAAGAGTAAAGTTTATATGTACAAACATATGATTAATGTATCACAAAACCTTTGAACTTTAAAATGCTCTTGCTTCAATTACTTCCTTGATAAACTCCATGTAACAGCATTCACTCAGAAAGAGTAGTATGGGAAAACCTGAAATGGAATTATATACCTACTGGGTTATTTCATGCATATCTGTTTACTTTTTTTTTTTTTTAGAGACAGAGTCTTACTCCATCACCCTTGGTAGAGTGCTGTCGC
>NW_003852398.1:44453231-44462143 GCF_000181295.1 Otolemur garnettii
GCCCCACTCACTGAGCCACAGGCGCCGCCCTTATCTTTTTACTTTTAATCAATCATCAGTACTTTGGGGGTTGAATTCTCCATGGTTTATTTTTTATTGATCAGAATAGTTTGCATTTGCTGGGTTTTCCTCCTAAGGAAAAGTAATTACACACACACATGAGATTCACCCTGGGCAATGTCATTTCCATGGGGCATTCTGCTTTTCATACATTGTCTCCTTCATTTTTCCTTTCTCTCACAATATAGAATTATACATTCTCTTCTACTAAAAAGAAGACTAAATTCAATGACAAAAATATAACCTCCTAGAAGAGTCTGTATCTTTGATAGCTAATTAACTTACTTGATGTCAACATGTTAGCTATTTGAAAAGTCCATGAGAATTTTCTAAATGGGAAAAAGGTGAAAGTTTTTTTTGTTTTATTTTTGTTTTGAGACAGAGTCTTACTCTGTTGCCCTGGGTAGAGTGCCATGGTGTCATAGCTCATAGCAACCTCAAACTCTTGGACTTGAGTAATCCTCTTATCTCAGCCTCCCAAGCAACTGGACTACAGACACCTGCCACCACGCCCAGGCTAGTTTTTCTATTTTTAGTAGTTACAGAATCTTGCTCTTGCTCAGGGTGGTCTCAAGCTCATGAGCTCAAGCAATCCACCTGCCTTGGCCTCCCAGAATACTAGGATGACAGGGGTGAGCCATCGCACCTGGCCAAAAGTTTTCTTGAAAATAGTTTCAGTATTACTTTCATATTCTATGGACTGATAAATTGTAAATCAATAAAACAGGTACATAAAATATTAAAATAAGCCATGTGTGAAGAATTCTAATTAGCTATAGTGTTATTGCTAATCAGTTCTTAACTTTGTTTTTATGTAGTTCTATTACAACTATGTACATTGTTTAAGAGTGTATTTAAATTTTTTAAATTAATGGAAAAGCCGTTTTAGGTTTCCAGAATGGAAAGTACAGAGAGTTTCCCATAACCTTATTTCCTTCTCCTTTCCCTCCTCCAGTTTCCCCTTTTGTTAACATCTTGCTTTAATATGGTATATTTGCTATAATTGATAAGCCCATATTGGTATTATTAACTAAAGTTCATATTTACATTAGTGCTCACTCTTTCTGTCATACGTTTTATGGGCTTTGACAAATGTGTGATCATGTGTATCCATTACAGTATCATCCAGATTAGTTTTGCAACCCTAAAAATCCCCTATGCTCCTCCACCTTCCTCCCTTCCTCCCCCAGCCACTGATAACCCTGGATCTTTTTACTGTGTCCATAGTTTTGCCGTTTCCAGAATGTCGTATAGTTGGAATCATACGGTATGATTTTTAGATTTGCTTTTTTCATTTAGCAATATGCATTTAAGTTTCCTTCATGTCTTGTCATGGCTGGGAAATTCATTTTGAAATTATTGTTTCCATCTTTATAAAGAGATTCTCATAGGTAGGAGTAGAGATCTTATCTTTTTCAACTGTTGTCAGGATAAATCCATATTGTTTCTGTCAGTGTCATTTATTTATTTTTACTGTTGTTCAGTATTTTCTGATGAACTATACCACAGATTATTTATCTTCTCTCCTATAAATGAGCATATGGGTTGTTTCCAAATTTTTACTTTTGTGAAAGGTGTTCTTCTACCAGGTACCTCTCGTACATGAGCAAGAGTTTCTCTTAATGGGTACCTAAGAGTACCCATTGCATCCTACAGTATATGAATATTCAACTTGGAGTGATGATAAACAATTTGCCAATTTGCATTTCTGTGAGCAATGGATCCACAGCCTTCCCAACACTTGGCGCTGACTTCCGATGTTATTGCCCTTTAAATGGGTATAAAATAGTAACTCCCTGTAACTTACATTTGCATTGCTCTGGTCAATAAAGATGGTGAACAAGTATCTTAGAATATCATCCAGAACAGTTTTACAACCCTAAAAATCCCCTACGTTTCACCTTCCTTCCTCAACCTTACAAGATACTGTAAGACTTTATCTTAATATAGTCTAAGAAATATTCCTTTCTAAAAGTTTCTTTTTAAAGGAAGGAATTACACTTATCTAAGAGTTTTAAAGTTTTCTTTTTGACATTAAAATCACGAAATCAGATGAAGTATCATATTCCGCCGAGTATAATGCGCGCCCACATTTTTGGCCCAAACATTCAGGAAAATGCCCCTCCGGAAAGTGTGGGCTCTCAGCTGAAGACACAGGTCTGGGGAGGTTAATGCTCTCCTGGTAATTGGAGCTTATCACACCACCCTCCACAGTCACCTCTCTGTGAAGCCTGCCCCCTTCCCTCTCTCCTTGGAGGTCTTCCCTCCTCGCCACAGCAGAGGTCACCACCAGGTTGGCCAAGAGTATGGCCAGCAGGGCAGGAGCTTCTGATGCCACTCAGGGGCAGCGAGGTGGGTCCCCAAGGCCTATACAAGGCTTCCAGTCACCTCTGCACAGCCCTCCTTGCCTTCCCTGCCACCACTCCCTCCCTTGAGTGTGGTGCTCCTTGGACCTTGCTCCAGCCCACCCCACTGGATCCCAGTCCTTCCAGATTGAAGTAAGTTCTGGCATATAACATAGGAGTCTATTTTCCTTGGACTTTGCTCCAGCCCACCCCACTGGATCCCAGTCCTTCCAGATTGAAGTAAGTTCTGGCATATAACATAGGAGTCTATTTTCCCTGAACCTTGCTCCAGCCCACCCCACTGGATCCCAGTCCTTCCAGATTGAAACCCCATATGCCTGGTGGGCCTAGGTAGGAGAGTGTGGTAACCCAGGAGGCCTTCTGTGTTCCTCTGCTGCCAAGCCATACCACCCATGTATAATGTACGTTGTTATTTTTCCTTTAAAAATTTGGACAAAAAGTGTGTATTACACACAGCATAATATGGTACCTTTTTAAATATGGTGTGAAATAGGGATCCAGTTTCTTCCCACTACATTACTGAATCTGTTCCTCCTTCCCCCCCCCCATCTGACTTGCCATCTTTCAAGTACATCAAACTTTTATGTATAGGTCTGTTTCTGAGATTTTCATTCTATTTCATAGGTAAGTTTACTTATTGCTGCATCAATCCTATGCTATCTTATTAACTATATAAAGCTCCACAATAAATACTGATAGCTGGTAAGACAATTCCTCTCTCCCTGAACTTATTATTTAGAAATGTTGGCTCAGCACCTGTGGCTCAAGTGGCTAAGGCACCAGCCACATACACCTAAGGTGGCGGGTTCAAATCCAGCCTGGGCCCGCCAAATAATAGTGACGGCTGCAACCAAAAAATAGCCAGGTGTTGTGGTGGGCACCTGTGGTCCCAGCTACTTGGGAGGCAGAGGCAGGAGACTCACTTGAGCCCAGGAGTTGGAGGTTGCTGTGAGCTGTGATGCCATGGCACACTACCCAGGTGGACAGCTTGAGGCTCTGTCTCAAAAAAAAGAAATGTCTTGATTATTCAATATAAATTTTAAAATAATCTTATCATGCTTCATGAAAACCCCTATATAAATTTCAGTTGAAATTACCTTGGACATTTAGATCAATTTGGGGAGAATTCTCTCCATTTATTCTAGACCTTTTTCATATTTCTTTTAAAAAGTTTTATAATTTCCCTTTGGAAAGGTCTTGGATAACCTTTGTTGGATTTATTCTTAGATACTTGATGTTCTGTGATATTAACTGTTTCTTCTCTTTGTTTTCCAGTTGCTGGCTACTTCTACATAAAGATGCAACTGACTTTTGTCTTACATCAGATACCTTGTTAATTTGCAGATTATTTGAAGTTTTCTTTGTAAAAAATCATATCAATCACAAGTACTCACAGTTTTATTTCTTCCTTGCCAATCCTTATGCCTCCACATTGGTTGGGACCTCCAGCCTAAGACTCAATAGAAAAGATGATAGAGGAATCTTCGTCTTATTCCTGTTTTGAAAGGGAATGCTTCTAATATTTTCCCATTTAGAATGATGTTCTTTTAGATTTTTCTAATATGATACACTTAACCAAGTTAAAGAAATTTTCATTTATTGTTACTATAATTATTGAATCTTTTTTTTTTTTTGAGATAGTCTCTCACTCTGTTGCCCTGGGGTTGACTCCTGTGGCACTGTAGCTCACAACAACCTTAAACTCTTGGGCTCAAGTGATTTTATTGCCTCAGCCTCTCTAGTAGCTGGGACTACAGTGCTTGCCACAAAACCTGGCTATTTTTTTAGAGATGGAGGTCTCGCATTTGCTCAGGCTGGTCTTAAACTCCTGAGCTCAACCAATCAGCTCACCTCAGCCTCCCGGAGTGCTAGGATTACAGGCATGAACCACTGTACATGGCCTAATTATTGAATTTTAAAAAAATTATTAATTGCTATTGAATTTTATAAAATATCTGTTTTACATTCTTAATATTGTCATATAGGATTTCTATTTTAACCTGTTAATGTGATAAATTACATATATAGATTTTTCTTTCTTTCTTTCTTTCTTTTTTCATAAAGAGCTAAGATCTCTTGTTCTTTCACCCGAGCTGGAGTACTGTGATGTGATCACAGGTCATGCACCCTGCAACTCCTAGACTCAAGTAATCATCCTGCCTCAGCCTTTTGTGTAGCTAGGACTACAGGTATATGCCACAATGCCCAGCTAATTTTTTAATATTTTTGTAGAGACAGGGTCTCTTTGTGTTGCCCAGGCTGGACTCAAACCCCTAGGCTCAAGGGATCCTCCTGCTTTGGCCTCCCAAAGTGCCAGGATTACAGGCATGAGCCACTGTACGGGGCCTACATTTTCTTTTCTTTTTCTTTTTTTGAGACAGAGTTTTATTACATCACCCTCGGTAGAGTGCCTGGCATCACAGCTCAGCAACCTCAAACTCCTGGGCTTAAGGGATTCTCTTGCCTTAACCTCCCAAGTAGCTGGGACTACAGGCGCCTACCACAACGCCCAGCTATTTTTGTTGCAGTTGTCATTGTTTAGCTGGCCCGGGCTGGGTTCGAACCCACTAGCCTCGGTGTATGTGGCTGAGGATATAACCACTGTGCTATGAGCACCTGGTCTACATTTTTCTATTAAACTATTCTTATTTACTTGGTCGTAGAATATTTTCTTTTTAGAGATACTGTCAGTTTCGTTTCCTAATATTTTGTTTAGCATTTTACATACATACTAATGAGTGAAATAGGCCTTTACTTTTTTTTCTAATAATTACTTGGCCTGGTTTTCAAGTCAAGGTTATCCTTCTAGGATAAGATTTTTTTATATACATATGAAAGAAATTATATAAAATTGAGAAAATTTGTTCCCTGAAAAGTTAGTAGAATTAATCTGTAAAACATCCAAGACTGTATTTTCTTTTTGAGAAGATTTTTCTTTTTTAAGTGTGTCTTCAGGGCCGAGCACAGTGGCTCATGCTTGTAATAATAGCACTCTGGGAGGCCAAAGTGGGTGGATTGCCTGAGCTCACAGGTTCAAGACCAGCCTGAGCAAAAGCAAGAGCAAGACCCCATTACTACAAATAACCAGGTGTTGTGGATGGCACCTGTAGTCCCAGCTATTCAGGAGGCTGAGGCAAGAGAATTGCTGGAGCCCAAAAGTTTGAGGTTGCTGTGAGCTATGACACCATGGCACTCTACTGAAGACAACAGAGTGAGACTCTGTCTCAAAAAAAAAAAAAAAAAGTAAAGTGTGGCCTCAATTCCAAACTTGTTTGGCTTTTTAAACAACACTTTTTCTAGAAAATGTTCCATAAAATTTTAAATATTATTGTCAAGGAATGATTATAATACCCTCTTGCTATTGTAATCTCTACATTATCTTCATTTATACCTCCCATTTTTATTTGTGGTGGTGTTTATTTGTATGTTCTCATATTTTCTTAATTAGACTCATGGAATTTTATCTTGTTTGTTAGATATTCAAAGCTTTTCTTTATGGAGCTCCTCTTTTTGACTTTGACGATCCAATTTCAGGTAGATTGTGTACCTAAGTGTGCAATGTGAAACAGTAAATTCTGACATATAACATAGGAGTCTATTTTCCTGATTTTGAGTAGAGAAAAAATGTAAGAAGGGCATGAATTTAGGTACCTATTAGGTGAGAGCAGCCCAATCCTCCTCTCTCCTCTCTTCTTTTCCCTCCTCCCACTTGTGTTTAATTATGCTTTTCTCTTGTGTGGGCCTATATTTGTTCATCTACTGAACAATAGTACTGAGTACTAGTTCATATTAGTACTGAGTACATTGGATACTTGCTTTCCTATTCCTGTGATACCATCAATCTTTTTTTTCACACAAATTTCCTGCAGCTTGTTGGTCTAAGAAGTTGGTCAGGAGTTTGAGACCAGCCTGGGCAAGAATGAGACCCCATCCCTACTAAAAATAGAAAAACTAGCCAGGCATCATGACAGGTGCCTATAGTCCCAGCTGCTTCTTGGTAGGCCAAGGCAGGAGGATCACTTGAGCCCAAGAGTTTGAGGTTGCTGTGAGCTATGATGACACCATGGCACTCTACCCTAGGTGAAAGAGTGAGACTCTGTCTCAAAAAAAAAGGAAATCCAACATTTGTATAATTGGCACACTACTCACAAATATGAATGTTTTCCCACCCTGAAAAAGGACCACTTTAAGTATTTAAAGTTATATAAATCAAGAAAAATGATTTTCCAGATAAAGGGTAACTTGACTCTATCATGAACCAACATAAAAAAAAATATCGAAGCAAAAAAGTTTTCAGTGTCAAAAGTAAAGAAAGAGAACCTTGGTTTGTCTGGCAAAAGTTCAAGACACAATAATTGTGTCTCAGATTTTTCCACAGCCCTGATTAGAAGTCAGTGAAATAATGTCCTCAAGAATCTCAAAGTCCTCAGAGAACTGCAAAGTCCACAGAAAGTGTGACTCAAGAATTTCATGCCCAGTTAAATTGTTTTTCCAGCATAAAAGCATAGAAGTATAATTCTGAATATAAAAGAATTCAGGGAATATAACCCACATGAGTTCTTCTTGAATAAACTACTTGAGGATTTTCTTTCAGCCAACTGAGAGATAAATGGAGAAACTATGGCAAAGGACAAAATGTAAACTATTGAATTCATTTAGCTGCAATAGGTTATAAAATAGACAAAGTCAGGGTTATGGTTAAAAAACAAAATGTAAATGTCATAGACTTTGATGTTAAAGGAATGTTACTTTTAACAAAAATGGGGACAGGAAGAAAAAGAAAGTAAAGGCTCAAGTTTAATGTTATTTATTTATTTTTTATTTAGCCACAAGGACTCACTCTGTTGCTTCGGCTAGAGTGCAGGGGTGCTATCACAGCTCATGGTAACCTCAAACACCTTGGCTTAAGGGGTCCTCCTGCCTCAGCCTCCCAATAGCTGGCAGCTAATTTTTTTCCTATTTTTTGTTGAGATGGAGGGTCTCACTATGTTGCTCAGACTGGTCTTGAACTCTTGACCTTAAGCAATCCTCCCTATTCAGCCTTTCAAAGATCTGAAATTACAGGCATGAGCACTTATCCTGGCACTGGGAAGTTCTAAGAAGCTCTCCTAGTGATTCTAATATCCGGAAAAATGTAGGCACTGTTGAACTATGAGAATAATGATAATTATTCTTCTGTTTAAGCCACAATGACCCATGGTAAGCCCACCAAATACTGTGAACTTTTATTAGCCTTCAGAACTATTAATCAAGAAGACAGCAATGTATAATAACCAATATATCCACATATTAAATATTATATGAGAACATTAAGGACCTTTTTTCCTTCTTGGTTTGAGACATTGTTTCAACGTACAATCTTGGTAAGAACAGGCTGTTGTTGAACATGAATGTAGCCACTTATTATAGAAATCACCAAAAGAGTTATGTTGAATAAATCCAATAGCCTGGAATATCTGTATCAATTATGGTTACTGACAGAAGAGCATTAAGCATAGTACAGAGCCCCCCCCCCCAAATAATAATAATAATAAATTCAAAAACAGACCAAAAACCTGACATAGCTACCTGTAAGCTCTGGTATCCAGAAAATTCAAGAAAGTCTGGTATCTTCTTGGGGGAAGAGGAGTTGGGGACTAGCTCCCACACATTATCCTTATCCTTTCTTTCCTGTTTACAAAATTTCTCATTCCATTTCAGGTTTTTCCACCAGCCTACTAATTTGTAGTTTTGTTGCATAGTAACAGTGAAATTCATTCCAGGTATTGGTATTGCAGCAGGCTGGCTGCAATTCTAAGCACCCACTGGTGACCAGTATCTTAGATTTGCCATTACATTTTCTCTGTATACTTTAGGAGAGCAGCTCCTGCTGTCCCTTATTTTGGTCCCCCCCTCAAATTCTGAGTCCCCCACCTTGAGCTATTAAAAAATACACATTTTCATGTTTGTTTGTTTGTGCAATGAATCCATTTCCTTTCAGAGAGATGTGCATATATTTAGCTTTTGAGGGCTAGTAAACCTTGCTGCTAGGACCAGCCTAACCCAGCGAGGCTTGAAGTCATTTCTTTTGCAGTCTTTCTTGCTCCTGGGATCTGTGGCCACCCCTTCTCCTGCCTTTGAGGCTTCAAACACTTGACCTAACATACTTCTGATTTTTGAAAATGATTTTTGTGTGCTTGAAATGAATGAGTTTTCTGCAGTTGTGGGTACTGTGTTATCCATATGTCCTTTCAGATTTGCCAATCATACTGTTTATGTCTTCTTTATAATTTGAATTTGTTTATTTCATCAATATTGAAAGAAGTCAATTAATATCACCTCCAATGATTACTATTTTGTTTAATTATACTTATAGCTGTCAGTTTTTGCCTTTTAATTGTTGGGGCCATGTTATTAAGTTCACAGAATTTTTAAAAATTTTTTATTTCTGGCTCGGCGCCTATAGCTCAACCGGCTAAGGCGCCAGCCACGTACACCTAAGGTGGT
>NW_003852398.1:44462473-44475216 GCF_000181295.1 Otolemur garnettii
CCTCTTGCCTCAGCCTCCTGAATAGCTGGAACTACAGGCACCTGCCGCAACACCCAGCTAGTTTTTCTGTTTTTAATAGAGATGTAGTCTCAGTCTTGCTCAGGCTAGTTTGGAACTCCGGAGCTCCAGCAATCCACCTGCCTCGGCCTCCCAGAGTGCTGGGATCACAGGTATGTACCACTGCATCCGGCCTGGCACTCAAATTTAGAATTATTGTATCTTCATGGTGAATTGGACCTGGATATTTTATCATTATGGAGTGTTTTTGGTTTAAAGCTTGGTATTATTAAAGTTACACCCTTCTTATCATTGGCATTTGCGTGGTCTAAATTTTTCCATTCTTTTGCTTCAACTTCAGGATCTTCACTCAAAACAATGGCAGTTTATGAGACTCTAATTTGGCAGCTACTCTGTCAGCACACTGAAGTGGTCATTCCATCGTCTTCTGGTTTCCATTGCTGCTGTTGGCATCTGATGATGACTCCTTTTAACAGTGTAAACTGCACTTATGAGCCTGGGCAGTAGGAACTTTGGCTCAGTTCATAACAACTGTTTCTAGATCAAAGTCCACTTTGTCATGGACTGAGTTTATGAGCCTTCTGGGTTAAATCAAAAACATAAGCTTGATTTACTGGGAACGTCAAATTTTAAATGAACCTCTCCATTTTCACCAAGAATTGTCGCTTCAGAAATGACCGAGTTCGGAGATAGGATTGGCTACACAATTTTTGAAGCCTGTCACAAAATGAAAATATTCTTTAAAAAAATTATTATCAAGACAGAGATAGCAAAATATTAAACCAAGTGCAGGGCCCTTCTGATCTCGGATCCCTGTGTAACTACACAGATTGCACACCCACGAGGCTGTCCCTATGTGAGACAGACTGTGCCTGCTGATCTGATCTGCACAAACAGAGTCATTTGTTCCATTAGGGCTATAATGAAATTCCAAGGACAAGGAAGATAATTTATAAGAAATGAGTCATAACACTTTAGAAAGAAATGAACAACCTTCTTGAAACTTACGAAAATTTTTTCTAGAGAGAATACCTAAACAAAGGAATTCTCATAATTCTCAGCTGTTGATTTCAGAAGACAACTCACCCTGATTATAATAAGTAGGCAGAAATGTTAAAGAGGTAGAGGAATTTATTTTTGCTTAATTTACCACAACTATTACCACTTACAAGAAGATAGTACTGAAGCAGAAGGAAAAAAGAATCCAGAACTGAATTCTCTTCTCTGAGTTTTTCCTGTACCTACCACTTTTTACTGGGGAAATAACTTAGATGAAACAAAGGCATACCAGTGAATAATAGTTGTGTGATGTAGTCATGGCAGGGTATCAAGCCAAGTTAAAATCCAGGTATCTGGGCAGCGCCCATAGCTCAGTGGGTAGGGTGCTGACCACATACACCTAGGTTGGCGGGTTCGAACCCAGCCCGGGCCAGCTAAAACAAAGATAATTGCAACAACAACAACAAAAATAGCTGGGCACTGTGGTGGGTGCCTGTAGTCCCAGCTACTTGGAAGGCTGAGGCAAGAGAATCCCTTAAGCCCAAGAGTTTGAGGTTGCTGTGAGCTGTGACGCCATGGCACTCTACCCAGAACCACAGCTCGAGACTATGTCTCAAAAAAAAAAAAAAAATCCAGGTATCTAATAAAATATCAGGCTTTTATCAGGTTGGACAAATGAAAAGCAATTATTCCCTCATTCAAGAAATGTTTATTGAATGTTTACTATATGTCCAATGGGAAGATAGTAAAAAAATACAATTTTAATATATATATACATATATAATCTTTCATATTCACAATCGATTATCTATTAAAGATCACAGAATTTATATATGAATATATTAGAGATAAAGAGAAAAAACAGATAAGAGGAATAAGAAGTGGAAAGGGGTTGAAATTTTAAATAAGGTGGTGGACAAAGTACACTTCACTGAGAAGATATTTGAAGAAATGCTCAAATGATGCAGGAATTATGAGAGTTTTTAGGGAGTGGATGTAAAGAAATTGAAGATAAATTAGAAGAAATAAGTGATGGAAGAAAGTTGGAGGTGAGGAGGGGGAACCAAGAGGGAAAGGCAAAGAAGTTGGCTCTGTAAAGGAAAAAAATTCATTTTTGAGGTCAGAGAAAATGAACTAAAAATGTCTTCAGAGTAAAAAGGCATTATAAATTGTTGACTTTAATACAAAGTTAAAGTGGCACAGGATGAAGTCTAAAGAAATAGTGACAATATTAGTAGAAAAAAGTGCATAAGTGCATAGGAAAGAAAGGTAAGAATATATAACGTTGAGAGCTGAGGTGTAGCATCAGGACAAACAAGCTTATCTAGAATAATACAAGGATAGATTTAGTGTCTAATGAATTATTTTTATGACAGTTTATAAAGAAGGCAAAAATGAATCACATTATAGGATAGATTTTTCATTTTCTGACATAAGAGTGTTTACAAAATCACAGATATGGGCACGTAGTTTTCCAGAACTAATACTTAGGTCAAACTTACCATAAACTCCTTTATGTTTGTTTAAAGGGTAGTGGGAAAATAATAATAGACTGATTTTACTAACACCAGGGAATTGTCATTTAAAACTTTATAAATCACAGGGCATAACATCAGATCGCAGTGAATAAGGGCCTACCTAGGTCCTTTATTTTGTGATGGTCTCACAATACAGCGATGTTTACTCTTTCAGAAACTTGGCTAAGTTTTGAATGAGATCTGCCTACATGTGGTTCATAACAAAAGGCTAAAAGTTATATTTGGATGCACCTTACCACATAAATGCACCATCCTGCTATCTTTACAAGGTCCTAAAATAAGTGAGCTATATAAATTAGGTGTACAGTTTGAAAGGTAACCAGGGAAAAACAAACACACAAAGGAATGTTAGGAGTAGAGAAACCTAATACTATTATTTAGGATGTATGACTAGAATGGGAAAGTAGTTTAGATTCTGAGCCAAGACAAAAAAAATAAAATAAAAGTTTATAAGATGAAGTTTTAAATTCAGAAAAACATTACATAAAACATAAAGAAATATTTAAATCCTGTAACTGAGCCTGTAAGAGAGAAAATTCCCAGGTAATTCATTTCTAGCATGAGAAGGGTATTAGCTGATACCAAAATAGATTACTGGATACAAATGTTAACCTTAATAGCCAAGGGTGTGGTTTAACAATCCTAGGAGAAGATAACATACATCCTCGGCCCCTTTAAAGCAGGGCTATGAAACTGATAACTTCCTAAAAAAAGCCAGTGACCTAAAGAGGGATTTCCTCCTTAGGTAAGAGGAATAGAAAAACCGTCAAATCAGAGTCACGAAAGCTCGCTTTGAGAAAGACTCTGTGTGAGATACAGAATCCCCTTCTCCAACTGAGAAACCAAAACTCAGAGCTGAGCCTCTCCCGGATATGGAGTCTGAATTTATTCTACCCCTGTGGTGAGGGACGTCTAAGTTGAGACATTAATATTAAAGCTGATGCTGAACCCCAAGGAAAAACGCTTAGGGTGCCTGGCAGAAGAAAACACAAAACTGCTCCACAGGGATGATCTCTCAACAATACTCACACACATTTTGCACTCTAGGCCCACGATAGAAAATGACAAAGTCACTCAAAATACACAACAGAAAGCGACCAATCAATATGAGGTTAAGTTACAATTCACAAAAACACAATAAACAAAAGGATAAGCCGCCTCAAGAAATTGAGTTGTAGAAAAAAATATTTCTGCAAAATAATTATCTTTCAAATTGTCAGAGATTAGAGAAAAATCTAATTTTAAAGGAAATGATAATAGTAATAATAATGTTTAAAGATGAGAAGATTGAAGAAAAGCAAGAACAAAAAACATAGGATAATACATATGAAAGGGAACAATTTAAACAATTTTTACTATAAAAATGTTGTGTAAAATTATAAGATTTCTTGAAATGAAAAACAGTCATTTGATGCGAAAAACTCAGTGAAATTATTTTTATGACAGTGCGGCTTGTACACAGCTGAAGAAAAAATAGTAAAGCGGAAGATGGAGCAGAGAAAATTATTCTGAATTCATTATGGATTGAGAAAAGAATGGAAAATAAGACTGAGAGGTTATGAGACATGAAGAATAGACTGAAAGGCCCTATATATGTACGAAAGTGGTTTCAGAGGGCTAGAGAGAATGCAAGATAGGCTGTACAGAAAACATAATGGCTGAGAATTTTCCGGAAATGATGAAAGAAATTCCCCACTGAGAGTGGAAGAGAATAAATAAAAATAAAATCAATGTGATGTGGGTGATCCAAACACATCACAGTGACACTACAAATATCCCCAAATCAAAAGAAACTCTTTTGCAGGGGAGGGACAGGGTCTCACTCTTTTGCCTGGGCATCAAACTCCTGACCCCAAGTGATCCTCCTGCCTTAGCCTCCTGAGTAGATGAGACCACCTGTGTGCACCACCATGCCCAGGTAGTTTTTCAGTTTTTTGTTTTTTTTTTTTTTGTAGAGATGGGGTCTCATCGTGTTGCTCAGGCTGATCTCAAGCTCCTGACCTCAAGTGATCCTCCTGCCTCAGCCTCCCAAGTGCCAGGATTAGAGATAAGAGCCATTGCATCTAACCTACAAAGAGACTTCTAAGGCAAACTTGAGAAAAGAAATTTACTATGAAACACCTCAGATAAGAGAAAAACCAGAAAGGCAACCTGAAAGAACAGTTTCAGTGATAGCAGATAGATGTATCAGTACCAACTGATATATCAAATAGAAATCAGAAAAGAAAGAATAATTCAAAGTGTTGAAGGAAAAAACTTTGTCAGAATACTATATCAAGTGAAACTATTAAAGGGTAAAAGAAATAAAGACATTTCAGACAAGCTGAATGAAGTAATTTGCCTCTCATAGACTCACTCTCTTGGAAAGAACTTCTTTAATAGAAAAAAGAAAGAACTAAGGAAGCGTGACATGCAAAAAACAAGGATGTTCAGGTGGTGCCTGTGGCTCAAAGAGTAGAGCACCCGCCCCATATGCTGGAGGTGGTGGGTTCAAACCCAGCCCCAGCCAAAAACTGCAAAAACAAAACAAAACAAAACAAAAACAAAAACAAAAAAAACCAAGGATGTTCAAAAGATTGTTAAACACTGGTCTAACAAAACAAGAAAATGACTAATTTTGGCTTAAAATGAGGTTATTCTTGCTGCCCTCCAAAACAGGTTTTAGTTTTGGAGAATGACATAAGTTTATCTTAAAGTTTATGTAGAAAAATAAGCAAGAGTAGTTGGAAAAATAATGAAATATAACAGTGATGAATAGGAACTCTTGCTGCAAGACATTAAAACATTTTATAAAGATAATTAGAGGAATGTGGTATTGGCTGTGAATAAACAAATCAATAGAACAGAATAGAAAGCACAAATCATCAGAACACATGTTGGAATTTAGTATAAAATAAAAGTAACACTTAACTCGCATGGAAAAGACAGATTAAGTAATTAGTGTATTAAAAGGACTTATAGCTATTGGTGGAAAAAAATGTAATTTCTAGCTACCTCAAGTCCCATACCACAATAAAATCTAAGTAAGTGGATCAAGGACTTAAATGTAAAAAATTAAACTATAAAAAAACTATAAGAACGTGGAAAAATATTTATCAAAAACCCCGAGGTGGGGAAGACCTTTCAAAGTTTGACCAAACTCCCCCCCCAAACTATAAAAAAAGATATTGATAAGTTCATTACATATTATATAAAACCAAAAGTTTTGGCAAGGAAAAAAGCCAAAAAAAAAAAAATAAGCAAAGTTAAAGACAAATGACAATCTGAGAAAAAATACTTGACATTCATATGAGAAACAAGAAAAAGACCTTAATTCTATAGATGAATGGGCATGGGATGTGACGTAACGATCCACAGAGAAGGAAATACCAATGACTCTTAATATATAAACACACATATAAAAAGACATTTGATGTGAGTCATAATAAATGTGATGGTTTTTTATACTAATATGTGTTCATGTGACCTGCCTAAAGGATGCCCAGATAGCTGGTATAATATTTCTGCATGTGTCTATGAATATTTCCAGAAGAAATGAGCATTTGAATCAGTAAACTGAGTAAACTTATTTACTCTATTCTCACCAGCACAGGTGGGCATCATCCAATAGGCTGAAGGCTGCCATGGAATACAAAGGTAGAGGAAAGGCAGATTCCTTCTTTTTAAACTAAGATATCCATCCTCTGCTGGCCTTGAACATTGGAGCACCAGCTTTTCTGGTTCTTTAGTGTGCAGATGACATATTGTGGGACTTCTTGGCTTTCATAATTGTACGAGTCAATTCTCATAATCTCTTCTTAGCTAGCTGTCTTTATATATCTCACTGATTCCTTCCCTCCAGAGAACTGTAACTAATACAGCAAGAGAAATGCAACTTAAAAATTTAATAAGATGCTCCAAAGAAAAGCACAGGCTTGTTAAAAATAAATAAATATAAAGAAAACTTTAGGCCGCGCAGAGTGGCTCATTTCTGGAATTCTACCACTCTGGAAGGCTGAGTGGGGAGGATCACTTGCAGTCAGGAGTTTGAGACCTGTCTGACACTTTGTCTCAACAAAAAAAATAGAAAAATTAGCTGAGCAGGATGGTGTATATATGTAGTCTCAGCCACTCGGGAGGCTGAGGCAGGAGGAGTGCCTGAATCCAGGAGTCTGAAGTTGCAGTTAGCTGTGATGATGCCACTGCACTCTAGCCAGAATGACTGACCAAGAATCTATCAAAAAACAAAACAAAACAAACATGGATTCTTTACTTTCTGTAAATAGAGTTTCTAACACTATTGGCAAAGATATGGAGGATTTTTTTTTTTTTTTGAGACAGTCTCACATTACCGCCTTGGGTAGAGTGTTGTGGAGTCATAGCTCACAGCAACCTCAAACTCCTGGGCTCAAGTGATTCTCTTACCTCAGCCTCCCAAGTAGCTGGGACTACAGGTGCCTGCCACCACACCCCAGCTAGGTTTTTTTTTTTCTATATTTAGTGGAAATGGGGTCTCACTCTTGCTCAAGCTGGTCTCCAACTCCAGAGCTCAAAGGACCATCAGCCTCAGCCTCCCTGAGTGCTAGGATTATGGGTGAGAGCCACCACACCTGGTAGAATCTATTTTTTTTTATTACTGGTAAAAAAATGTATTTGATGAGATCATCAAATGATTAGATAGGGAAATGCTAGTTGCTGCTTCAAATAATTTTGTTTGCCTAATACAACAGAAGATTTTTCTGCATATGTAATAATTCAGTGAAGGATTTCCTAGTGACAGGAGCCGGTAAGAGGAGAGGCAGGGTGGAGTTAAAGATCTGATCTGCGACATCATTTAGGAATCTAGGCTGTTGGTGACTCTGTTCTCTTTAACATCTGGCTTTCAAGGTTGCTCTGAGTAGCAACATCTACCAACAAAAGCAGGAAAAAAGCATGGAGAAGGGTAAGAAGTTTTTTTTTTAATATTTTTTTTAAACAAACAAACCTTTTATTTATTTTATGTTTCTTTTCTTTTTTTAAATTTTTTGGCAGGTTTTGGCCAGGGCCGGGTTTGAACCCACCACCACCGGTATATGGGGCCGGCACCCTACTCATTTGAGCCACAGGTGCTGCCCAGGGTAAGAAGTTTTAATGGCTGTATGAAGACAATGAAATGAATTTGGAGAAGAATTGATTGATGCTTGCCCTTTGATGCATGTCCTTTGAAACCAATATTGTACATCTTTATATAAATTATAATGAATCAAAGCTTTATATGTACTGATAGGAAATAATCTCCAAGAAATATTTTTAGATGAAAAAACAAATGTAGGGCAGCGCCTGTGGCTCAAAGGATTAGAGTGCCAGCCCCATATGCTGGAGGTGGTGGGTTCAAACCCAGCCCCGGCCAAAAACTGCAAAAAAAAAAAAAGAAAAAACAAATGTAGAACAATGTGGATAATATGTTACTATTTATATAAGAAAGGAAAAAATATGTATACACCCTGATATGCTTGTACATGTATATGCATATACTATCCCTGGCTGGATATTCAAGAAGCTGGTACAAATGATTGCCTCTGGGGAATCATTGGAAGCAAGGGACAGAGATGGGAAGAAGCCCATTTACTGTTCACCTCTTTGTAGTTTTCAAAAAAATATATGATTTTTTTTGTTTTGCTTTTTACTAGTTACAGCCTAGTTAAAAACATAAAATATTTTGGCTGGGCATGGTCGCTCATGCCTGCAACTTAGCACTTTGGAAGACCAAGGCAGGAAGATTGCTTGAAGCCAAGAGTTGAAGACCAAATGGAGCAACATAGCAAGACCCTGTCTCTACAAAAAAAACTTAAAAATTAGGCAAGTGTTGTGGTACCTGTAGTTCCTGCTATTCAGGAGCCTGAGGCAGGGGGATGACTCAAGGCCAGAAGTTTGAAGTTCCAGTGAGCCATGATCATGTCACTACACTCTAGCTCCAGCAACAGAGTGAGATCCTGTTTTTAAATAAATAACATTAAATATTTTAAAATAAGCCAAAAGGTGAGAGAACAAAAATATGAAAGATGAAGGGACTTAAGCAGAAAAATAGTGATGAGAATTAGAAAGAAAATAAACAGGCTGGATGATGTGGCTCACACCTGTAATCCTAGTGCTCTGGGAGGCCAAGGTAGGTGGATTGCCTGAGCTCAGGAGATCAAGACCAGCCCAAGCAAGAGCGAGACCCCCATCTCTTAAAAAATAGCCAGGCATTGTGGTGGGCGTCTGTAGTCCCAGCTACTTGGGAGGCTGAGGCAAAAGGACCACTTGAGCCCAAGAATTTGAGGTTGTTGTGAGCTCTGATGCCACAGCACTCTACTGAGGGAGACAAAATAACACTCTGCCTCAAAAAGAAAAAAAGAAAGAAGGAAAATAAACACATTTTAAACTTAATGTATTTTAAAGACAGGATAAAATTTTAAGGTAACCATTAAAAGAATAGATAGAAAATCTATAATTCTAAAATAAAGGATGGTTAAAGAAAAGTTAATGATTTGAACTGCAATAAAGAAATAAAAGGCACACGATAAGATTAGTACTAATAAATTCAAATATATCAGATATCACATTGAATGTGAACTGATGAAGCTAACAAGTACAAGACAAGGTAGTTTCAGATAGGCCCCTTTAGATTAACCAGCCTGCCAACCACCGGCGACATGAGGAAGGTTATGTTAGATCAGACCATTTGGTCTCAGCCAAATGGCTCAGCCCAACAGAGACCATTCTGCCAACCTGTAGAATCAGAACAAACGATGAATGTTTGTTGTCTGAAACCACTATGTTCTGGCATGGTTTTTTCATGCAGCAAAAGCAAAGTGATAGAGTTGGGATATTAATATTATAAAAACTTTTAACAGTCTTATGCTATTCAATGAAAAAAACCTTTAAAAATATAATTTTCTAAAAAATATTAATTCTCAGCGCCTTTGGCTCAAGTGGCTAAGGTGCCAGCCATGTACACCCAAGGTGGCAGGTTCAAATCTAGCCCAGGCCGCCAAACAACAATGATGGCTACAACCAAAAAATAGCCAGGCCTTGTGGCGTGCGCCTGTGGTCCCAGCTACTCGGGAGGCTGAGGCAGGAGACTTGCTTGAGCCCAGGAGTTGGAGGTTGCTGTGAGCTGTAATGCCAAAGCACCCTACCTACCCAGGGGGACAGCTTGAGGCTCCTGTCTCAAAAAAAAAAAAAAAAAATTAATTCCAGAAAGAAATTCAAAAGGAAAAAGAAAAATATGAATGAACCACTTACCTAACATATACCTTCACTTAAAACGATAAGTTTAGAGTTTTATAGGAGATTTAAAAAAAAAATTTTTTTTTTTGCAGTTTTTGGCCAGAGCTGGGTTTGAATTCACCACCTCCGGCATATGGGGCTGGCTCCCTACTCCTTTGAGCCATAGGCGCCGCCAGAGATTTAAAATTTTTTTATGGGCAGTGCCTGTAGCTCAAAGGAGTAGGGCGCCAGCCCCATATGCCAGGGGTGGCAGGTTCAAACCCAGCCCTGGCCAAAAACTGCAAGAAAAAAAAATTTTTTTAAAATAATTTTTATTTCAAAACAGTAGAGGGTACAAGTGTTCTTTACCTGGATGAATGATAAAATACTGAGTTCAGGGATTTTCACATGTCTATCACCAGAATAGTGTACAGTGAATCCAGTAGGTAAGTTTTTATCAATCCCTCCCCTTCTTAATTTCCAACATCATTTATAACCACGTGTACGTTTGGCTCTCACTTATTAGTGAGAACATGTGGTGTTTTTCCATTTCTGAAATACTTCATTTAAGATAATGTTCTCTAGTTCCATCCAAGTTGTTGTAAATGACATTATCTCATTCCTTTTTATGGCTATGTAGTACTCCAGGGTGTGTGTGTCTGTGTATACACACACATACAGACAGACCACATTTTCTTTATCCACTCATCAAGTGAGGGGCAGCTAGGTTGATTCCATCACTTTGAAATTGTGAATTATGCTGCAACAAACATTCAAGTACTGGAGGAGATTTTTTTTTAAAACCACACTTCAAGTAACAGTTACCCTTCCAGATAATTAAAAAGTAGAGAAAAACACAGGCTGGTATCACTGCTGTAAGTTAGATACAAAATTATACAGGACAGCATGAAAAAAAGAAAAATTAAAGGTCAATACTGCTGATAAGCAGAGATGAAAACCCCTGAATAAAATGTTAGTAAATAAAATCAAGCACCTAGATATCTATGTAGAAAACATATTTGTAGGAGCCCAGGGGGCAGTTTCCCCTGGGCACTCTGAAGGTCCACTGAAAAGTCAACTGGCAAAGGGTAGATTAATTAGAGAAAAGGTTTACAGATTTATTTAACATGTATACAGGGGAGCCTTCAGAATGAAGACCCAAAGATATAGGGGAAACCATCCATTTTTATGCTTGGGTTCACCAAAGTATGGACAGTGTGTAGACAAACAGAAAGAGAATGATCTAATGCTAATACCGAGTGAGGAAACCCAGTAAGACCTGTCCATGTAGATTCTTCTTGGCCTCTCTAAACATGCATTCCTTCCTTCTGGGTAGGGGGCAGGACACTCTGGAATGGGGACCTTGTGACCTGTAGTCAGATAAGATAGATCAGATAATTTCTTTATGGCCATTTTTTACACAGAAAGATGGAGGGGAATTTACGTAAATATTTTTAGGTGTTAAGTCTAGCTGCGGGGGAAAGAGGGTGCAGTTTCCATGATCACCTTGGGTAAGAGGGATTCCAGTTTCTACAGCTAGCCTCAGAGGAGAATGGGACCGAGAGACCAGACCAAATGGCAGGCAACTGCATTTCTCATGCTCCCTTGCTATGGTTTGGTTCCCTTCTGCTAGTGGGAGGCGTGCTGGGAATTTAAAAGGTGGCACAGGGAGAGAAGTCACTTGTTTCCTTCTTTTGCTTCTGGCCCCAGCAGCAGCTGAAACACAGCTGTGCCCCAACTGCCCAGGAGTACAGCCTTCGTGGGCTTGGAGTCACACCATTTTTCACCTTTTTGCTCCTTTACCTTTTCATCAGTTTTGTAATTAGTTCTCAGGGAGGTGCTAACTTCCCTCTGTGTGAAATGAATAAAGTGGTTTTGGTTTTTCCAATTGGTTAGTAAGCATCCAGCAAACTCTGTCACAAACATCCTTATTAGTGGTGAGACATTAGAACATTTTCCTGTGAAGACAAGTAGGGGAGACGGATGCCTACCCTCAATGCTTTCTAGTGAACACTGTACTGGAAACCTTAGTCTTGGCAATAGGATAAATCCAAAGGAAATTAAAACTACACCACTTTTAATTATGGCATTAAAAGATGACAACAGAATTGTCATTAGAACAAATAGGATGTTTGGCAACATCTAGTGGTTCTTGGTACTAGATCATTAAACAAAACCAATAGCATGCATATAAAAGATATTGAAAACATTTCATTTCTTCTTCTTTTTTTTTTTTGCAATTTTTTTGGCCGGGGCTGGGTTTGAACCTGCCACCTCCAGCATATGGGGTTGGCGCCCTACTCCTTTGAGCCACAGGCGCCACCCAACATTTCATTTCTTAAAACAAGAGAGAGAATATTAAAAGAAAATATGGTAAAATGATAATGTTTAATCTTGGGGCTGGGTACATAGATGTATATTATAGTTTTATCCCCTTTTTTTAATACAAAAAAAGACCTTAGGTCAAAGCTAAAAATACAATTATAGGCTTGGCGCCTGTAGCTCAGTGATTATGATGCTGGCCACATACGCTGGGGCTGGTGGGTTCAAACCCGGCTTGGGCCTGCAACAACAACATCAACAACAACAACAAAAATAGCTGATGTTGTGGCGGGCATCTGTAGTCCCAGCTACTTGGGAGACTGAGGCAAGAGAATGGCCAAAGCGCAAGTTTTTGAGGTTGCTGTGAGCTGTGAGGGTGACATAAGGAGACTTTGTCTCAAAAAAACAAAAACAAAAACAGGGTGACGCCCGTGGCTCAGTGAGTAGGGTGCCAACCCCATACATTGAGGGTGGCAGGTTTAAACCTGGCCCCAGCCAAACTGCCACCAAAAAAAAAAAGCCAGGCATTGTGGTAGGCGCCCGTAGTCCCAGCTGCTTGGAAGTCTGAGGCAAGAGAATCACCTAAGCCCAAGAGCTGGAGGTTGCTGTGAGCTGTGATGGCACAGCACTCTACCGAGGGTGACAGAGTGAGACTCT
>NW_003852398.1:44475549-44492714 GCF_000181295.1 Otolemur garnettii
GGATAGCTTGGGGCTCTGTCTCAAAAGAAAAAAAAAATTATTAGTAAATATTCAAAGGAAGAAAAATATTTGAGGGTCAATCACAATAATTTGAGAGTATTACATGATGTAGATGTCCTTCTTTGCTTTGCACCGTTTCATGACTTGTTTCACAGTCTGATTTAGAAAAGGTAATTATAATTCTAAATGATCTTTGCTAAAAGGAATGAAAGACTGCTTCTCTCTATACTTATAAGTTGATCTGTTCCACATAGTCTTTAGCATTCAGGACACCAAAAACTTCAGGATGTATTTCTGACAGGATTGTATTTTCTGCCTGGGCTGCCACACCAAAATACCACAGACTGGATGGTTAAGCAGCAGAAATTTATTTTCTCAGAGTTCTGGAATATAGAAGTCCAAGATCAAGGTTCTAGCTGATTTGGTTTCTGGCGAGGAAGCTATCACTGGCTTGCAGAAGACCTTCTCAGTGTATCCTCACATGACCTTCCTTGGTGGCAGGTGCACGAGAGAGCAAGCTAGCAGGCTCCCTGGTGTCTCTTCATATAACGTCACACTTACGATCATTTAACCTCCACCACATCCTTAGAGGTCCCTTACCAAATACAGCCACACTGGCGATTAGAGCCTCAACACATACATTCTGGGGAAACACAGCATTCAATCTGTGATAAGGATATATGAGATTGGACAATTCAGTTCACAAACTCATCCTAGAAAAAAGTGCTACATACCTCATTGCTGAATATGACTATGGTCATGTTTCAAGCTATGCAACGACACCAGCACCTAGTCCACCCTTCAAAGCACTTGTTCTAGGAGGAGCTTGTGAACTTAATTGCTTGATCTCCTTTGCCCTAAAAGAGGGCGAGGAACTAAGACTGCTAGTGTTTGCATTCTAGAAAAATTGAGATATTTTTAATTGCTTTTAGAGGCAAGTGTCTTTTATTGCAGGGAACAAAGACTTTAAATAACTCAAATAAAGGATATGTCTCACAGAAGCCAAAGACGGAGGCCAAAATGCTGATGGACTTCATGGGAATTAAAAAGCTGTAAAGGATCAGATTGATCTAGGTTTTTAGTCTGTGGGACAGGTTCTTGCTGTAGGTTGGGCAGACAATGAAAGACATGTCTAATGTGATTATTAGTCATAAAGGTAGTTATGTACCCTACCAAAAGCCCCACTCATTCACAGGTTTAATATATCAGTAAAATCCTGGTTGGCATTGTTAATCCTAAAATTTCCTTTTCCAAACTTCTTTATACCACCTTCAATTCTACAATTCTGGAAATTGCAGAATTGCCCCATATTAGAAAGCCACTGGTTTTAAATAACCTAAATAAACAGAACTTTTCACTTTTATGCTTGGTAAGAAATGTTGCCAAAGGATACTGGCATATAAGTTCAAAATAAAATTAAATTCTATAAATGAATGTGTAATTTTAGTTTTATAAAACAAATGCACTCAACCTGAGTTCGAGCCATGATTTACTAAACATAGAAGATAGATTTCACAGCTGTAAAAACTTTATACTACTTCTTTATAAAACCACATTTTTCAAAGTAATCTTTTTTTTTTTTTTTTTTTTTGAGACAGGGTTTCACTATGTCACCCTTGGTAGTGTGCAATGGCATCACAGCTCACAGCAACCTCCAACTCTTGGGTTTAAGTGATTCTCTTGCCTTAGCCTCCCGAGTAGCTGGGACTACGTGCGCCTACCACAATGCCTGGCTATTTTTTGGTTGCAGTTGTCATTGTTTTTTAGCAGGCCCAGGCTGGGCTCAAACCCACCAGCTTTGGTGTATGTGGTCAGCGCCCTACTCACTGAGCAATAGGCACCAAGCCTCAAAGTAATCTTTTAAAATCCCAAGCATATTAAAGTGATGCTGCCCTTTCTGGATTGGCTAGCTGCTAACTAACCAAGTCATCAGTCTTCTTTATTCTTTATTTCTTCCTTCTATATTTATTCAGGTTAGTAACCTTCTACATAGTCTGAAGTAGTAATTGTATCAGAGTTTGCTCAGGAAAGCAAACCAGTGAGCATTTATTTCAAAGTAGAGGCAGCTGTGGTAACTTCCCGTTTGGCGTTTTTTTTTTTTTTTTTTTTTTTTACGACAGAGTCTCACTCTGTAGCCCAGGCAGGAGTGCCATGGCCTTAGCCTAGCTCACAGCAACCTCAAACTCCTGGGCTCAAGTGATCCTCTGGCCTCACCCTCTTGAGTAGCTGGGACTACAGGTGTGCACCATCCTACCCCGTTAATTTTTTGTTTTCAGCAAAGAGGGAGTTTCATTCTTGCTCAGGCTTATCTGGAACTCCTTACCTCAAGTGATCCTCTTGCCTTGGCTTCCTAGAGTGCTAGGATTACACCAGGCAGGCAAGGTGGCTTATGCCTGCCCCACTTTGGGCTTTTCTGCTGTAATAACCTATACTAATGGGGCTACTGCTAATAGCTGAGTATGTCTATTCCAACTGTGAATACCAGAACTGGAGAAGTAACTATAAGGTGAGTTTGTGAATTCAAGAACTTACTGGGATTGCTGTAAAGCAGACCAAGGCCAAGACCATAATGATCACCTGACCTTCTTAAGCCCTTACTCTGCCTGGTGGACCACAGTGGTGCTTTGGTCCTTTAGGAATTAGTGCCAGTTTAGAGCTAATATTCTGTAATCTCCACAAAGTTCAGCTATTCCATCTTTCCCAAAGCATATCACCTTGGTAAATGACTTCAGGTCTCTTTGGGGAAGGTTAGGAGGAATATTTAGGTTATAAACTTTTGGCTGTGTATAAGAATTCTTCCTCTTGAACCTGCCCTCCCCTTTATTCAAAGGACTCTATGTTTGTGAATTGGCTCAAGTTTGGGAATTGGGTAGAGGCCAAGATTCCAGTCTATTGGGTGATTAAAGTCAGACTTCTCATCCAGCCTAGAGCTTTCTTGCTTATTCAAATTGTGCTACATACAAATAACATAAAGTGACACTAAAGTGACACTTCAATGGATTGCCCAACTAATCAGATGCAGGACTCCATGAGCAATGAGCCAACACCAAAGATCTCGGCAGGTAAACCCTTTCTGATTATTACTTTGGCTTTGCCACCCATTATGTTACCCACACCCACCTTGTCTTTGGTGATTAAATAGTGCCCTGGGTCCTTGCCACCCCAGGAAACTATTATCCTTTGGTTCCAGTTTCCAGTGAACAATTAAGCAGAGTATTAAAACCACTTGCAGTTTCAAGAGCTAACATCAATTTCAGAATCTTTGCTTCCTGCACCCATATCAATAAATTTGTCCTCATCCTGCTTTATAGTCTCACCCTGATCCAGCACTCTGAGAATCCCAAACATTGTCCATATATTTTAGTCAATCAAAATCGGCAAGATCTTGCTCTTCTATTGGTGTGTTTAGTGCCTTCTCAGAGGTCACACTTTGTGACTCACCTCCTGAGACCTGCTGGGAGTTAAGTCTGGTTACAGGTCTAGCAACGCTGAGAGATGGTGGGGGTAGGTCCTGAGGAGGAGAGTTTCCTCAGGCAAGGGAAGGACTTCTCAGGTGGGGAACAAGAGCAAGCAGAATCTAGAGGGCAAGGCCCACACTTCATTCAAATCGTTCCATAGCGTACTCGCACCAGTTTTCAAAGTCCCACTTCCCAATCAATGGTCTACTTGAACAAAGAGACCTTGTGGGATTGTAAATTCAAACTGTCTTATAATTCACTCACCCACAGGATTAGCCTCTGTGTTTGTTTTTTAGAAATGTCAACCTTGCTATTGCACGAGAGATACAGTTTCTTGTCGGACAGTCATAAACAAGTATGTAATTCTGAATGTTCCTAGGACTCTCTGGCCTGTGGGTATAAATAAAGTCACCACAATATTCAGGCTTGAAATTCCATAGCTTTGAAAGCTCACTTTGCACATAACTGTAAAACCCTAGACCTCTTTCAAGGTTCTCTCCTTTGGACACATATCTGGGTTTTCTTTAGAGGTTGTCACATAGTATCACAAATTGAGAGAAGCCACTGTGCGTGACATTCCTTTGCTTTGGGCTCCCCTGGGCTCAGGGCCACCATTTGGATACCATCCAGGCTGCTGCTCACAGCGGCATCACAGTCTTATTCAAGCCACTGTATGCACAGCCGCCATTGCTTACGTTCTCTGCCCGTCATGCCTGGTCTAACTGCAGACCCCCTCTCCCGCTCCCCCAGGCTTCTGCTTCTGCTACTGCTGCTGCCCCTGGAGACCCCGCTGGGCCTCTCTACATGGGCTGCTGATGGCCCCATGTTGTCACTCTGCCCTATGCTGCTTCTGCTCGCCCTGCTGCTTTGTCCTCCTCCCTTGCCTGACCTTCTGCTTTGGCTCCTGCTTCTACTGACGTCACCCTACCCTCTGCGGGGGTTGGCACACTCCACTGTCACCATCGCTCTGCCTCATGCAATGTTGAGCCTGTTGTTGCAAGAGCTTTGGCTTTCATTCTGCCTGCACTGGGAAGTTACTGGAGGTTTTCAAACAGACAAATGACACGAGCTGTCTTACCTTTTTAAAGCTCACTCAGGCTGCTGTTTTGCGAATAGACTACAGGGATTAAGCCAAGGGAAGTGAGATAGGGAACGAGGTTATTGGGTTAGGCCAGATGAGAGAGGACAGTGGTTCAGAACAGGATAGCAACTAAGGAGGTGCTGAGTGGTCAGATTCTGCATTTATTTGAAGGGAGAGCCCAGACAGATTGGATGTGAGATGTGTGTGTGTGTGAGAGAGAGAGGATTCATAGCTAACTCTAGGACTTTTGACCTGAGCAGATGGAAGGATGAAGTTGCCATGAAAATGAGCATTCTCTAAGACCTCTTTCAAGAGAAAGAGGTCTGAGCTGGGAGACACATTTGGGAGTTGTTAGGTTAGAGGTGCATTTACAGCCCAGCGAACAGAGGAGTTTATCAAACAAGTGAGGGTGGGTAGAGGGCCTAACACCATGCCCAGGTACTCCGACACCAAGAGGTTAGAGAGAAGAGACCAGGTCAGCCAGATGCTAAGAAGAAATAGCCAGGGATGCAGGAGGAAAACCAAGACAGTGTGATATCCTGGAAGGCAAGAGCAGAGAGTACATCAAGAAGGAAGAAGAGACTGATGTCATAAAATGCTGCTGGTCAGAAAGGAACTGACAAGAACAGTTTTGGTGGAATCATGTGGGCAACAGACTTCTTGGGAAGAGGGGTAAAAGTGTCTTAAGTGGAGGGACTGGTTTCAAAACAGAATAGAAATAGTTTGCAAGCCGTTTGGGGGAAGTTTGAATTTTACATAGAAAATTGCAGTGTTTTGTTTTGCTTTTTTGTTTGTTTGTTTGTTTGTTTCTGAGACAGGGTCTTGTTCTGTTGCCTGGGCAATGGTGTTATCATAGTTCACTTCAACCTCAAATCTCTGGGCTCAAGCAAACCACCTCCCTCATGCTTTCAAGCAGCTAGAACTACAGGTGTACACGCCCATGCCTAGTTGATTTTTCCATTTTTTGTAGAGCTGGACTCTCATTATGTTGCTCAGGCTGCTTTAAAGTTGCATTTTTTGATCTGGTTTATAATATTGATCATAAGAAAGCAAGAGCGTTTCGCCGATCTGAAGGTAATGAGTTGTCTCAATGATTGATCACAGTCAGCCATAGATCGAACTCCTTGTTCTGCTCTTTCCTCCCTTCTCACTACTGCACTTGACTAGTCTTTAAAAAATTAAAAAGCAGGAGTGTTTGTCAGATCAATGGAAAGTAGGTTTTGAAGGTGGCAGCTGTGCCTCCCAGGACATCCTCCTGGAGAAATATGCTCTTGTCTCAAAAGGGAAGTTCAGTATACCTGGTGCATATTTTCGGTCCTGTTTGGAGCTGGGCCATGGAAGGGGGCTTTCTCCCGGTCAGCTGCACTCAATTCTGGTCTGAAGATGCTTCAGACTATATAAAATTTCTGGAGGAATAGAGGAAAGAAAGAAACAATTGTTTTACAGTCAATTGAGTTCTATTTAGGACTGGAAAAGAAGCAGAAACAAGGAAGAAAACAGTTTTCCATTTTAAGTAAATGGATAGGGTGATAATGAATCAAATTAGCTGAGAAACGGTGCTGAGAAGGAGAGAAATAATCTGCTATTTTAAGAAAACGGATGAGGTGGCAATGATTTAATTCCATTAGCTAAGAAACCAGTCAGTACTGATTATTATGCTTCTCAGGCGGTGAGGGCTAAAGACTTGAATCTAGGACTAAGCTGGAAGCCTGGCAGCGAGAACAGCCAGAGGCACAGATTAGAGTTAAGCAGCCCAAAGAAGGTAGAAAATGATATTGCCATTGTGTCTGTCTTTCTCAAGGGATCATTGGGAATGGTATTGAGAAGTTAAGTGAGCCCTGTCCACTACTGCTGTCCTCCTCTGTGTCCACACTGCTGAGATAAAACAACTGGGCAAGGAGCAGGTAGTGTGCCATAGATTGCAGCGTGCTCACCTGGTAGCGTAAGTGTCCATGCAGCAGAGATACAGAGGCAAACGCAGCATGGTTGAGGGCTATCACCTCCATTCCTTTGAGTTGCATTTAGCAATAGTTTTAGTTAGTTTAATTCCGTGTCACTATCAAGTAATGTGAAGAATAACTAATACATTAAGTGCTTATAGTGTGCCAGGTACTATTCTAAGTAGTTCAAATATCTGAATTAATTTCAGGTAAGGGACTATTATTCTTCCCTTAAAGGTGAGGAAAAAGAGAGGTTAGGCAACCTTCCCCTGTACATATAGCTAGTAGGAAAGCTGGAAGTCGACCCCTGCAGTCTAAGGGACTAAAGCCTAAGCATTTAACCAGTATGGAACACTTTTATTTTAGGACTTAAGTGCTTTCAGATTGCTAAGAACTCCTGACTTTTGTATGTGAATATGAAAAATCCCTTTTATCTCTGCATTATAAGATCACTTCCCAAATTAGCAAAATTTGATTGCGTGGACATTTCTTGTCATCACAGAGATATTAACGTTGAAAAACTTAGCTGCTCTTTCTTATGAATTCAAACAATTTCTCTAATATTCACTCACCCATGTGAATATTATGTAATAATGAGTCGGAGCCCTTTGAAAGATTTGGGGAGTGTTATCTTTTTCACATTGCTAATTGTCTAATCATACTAAAATTATAACTTAATATAATGTTCACTGTGAATATCCTTCACTTACTAGTTATTTAAGTGATTTCTGACTTCAGGTATACCACCATGGTATCTTACCATTTTTTTTTAATACCAATACTTAACAATGAATATAATTCTTTTTCTTTTGGCCGGGGCTGGGTTTGAACCCACCACCTCTGGTATATGGGGCCGGCGCCCTACTCCTTTGAGCCACAGGCACCAACCAGAATATAATTTTTTTGACTAGAGAAAGAGGAAGAAATAGAAAATATTAATTTTATACAATTCACCTCTCGAAAAGGGCTGCCGGGAAGTGGGAAAAGGGAGAGTTAAAAGAATAAAAAAGCTGCAGATGGAGGGGGAAATGAGAAAGAAGACTTCAGTTTTGCAAGTAAGTAGAAACATTTTCCTCTTTAGAAATTGTTTGTAGAGGAGAAAGAAATGAAACAAATGAATCAGGGGGTATTCTGTCAGGCAGGAAGCTTCTCCATCTTATAGTACAAGTAGTGCACGAAAGCTTAATCCTTTGGAAAAAGAGAGTGGGTGTCTCAAAGCTGCTTGGTTTTTGTTTGTTTTTTGGTTTTTCACTGATAAAGTGCTCACACAAGAGAATGTTACTTGTGAACCCTGAGGGGAGAGACACATTTCTCAGTGTTGTATTTTGCACAGTAGTTAATCTAGCCTTCGGTGTAGGAGTGTGGCTGGAGACTGAATGGATGAGCAGAGGATTTAGTCTGCATTTAGTCTGGAGACATTTCAGTCTTGTAGACACACGAACAAGTGGGTCTGATTTGGAGACTGCAGTCAAAAGTGCACCAGTGGTAGAACCGTTCTCTAGAAATCAGCACACGTTTCACAGAACAGCACCTGGAGAAATGGCTCATCCTGAGCCAAGTTCCAGTAATAGTTCTGCCCTGATTCACTTTGTGGTCTCAGATAATGTATTATCTTCTGCCGTCTTATCTCATTTTCTGCATCTTATAATAGAACGTTCTATGAAGGTGCCATAATGTCACTTTAGCGAAATGTGCTACTGCTGATGGAAGTGTTACTTGCTACTTGCTTGGAAATATTTTCTGAGAAAAAAATCAAAGCATTTTTAAAACAGGATTATTCTTAAAACAAATGACACAATTAAGTGCAAGCATATGACCAGAGCTTTATGTACTGACAACATTTATAGAAATTTGATGCTTCTAA
This sequence comes from Otolemur garnettii, assembly GCF_000181295.1. Classification (NCBI taxonomy): domain Eukaryota; kingdom Metazoa; phylum Chordata; class Mammalia; order Primates; family Galagidae; genus Otolemur; species Otolemur garnettii. The sequence goes on from NW_003852398.1 coordinate 44,483,893, forward strand.
GTAGTTCCTGATCAACCATTACTCAGCCATATTGACATAAAATATATTACAGAGGAATCAGAGTGATCATAAGCTTAAAAAAAATCAAAACTTTATTCCAATAGATATCTATATTTCAGTTGCTGTGGCAACCCACAGCTTTTCTTTTCCTGCATTGCCTGTGCATCAGAGCCACAATATGATGTTTTTCTAAGTGATGTTATAGAAGTCCAAGTTCTAAGTACAATAGTTAATGACTCAGCTCATTGAACTGTGTTTTCCAGTTTTAGTTGTTCACTGTTATGAGGGGAAGTAATAAAGCCCTACAGTTCCTGGAAAAAATGGCCAGAGCATTGGACTTTTTCTTTTAAAGGGTCAGAATTTTATTCTTCTGAGGAGGTTACTGAGGTACACTGAGAATAAGCAACAAATACAGGCTTATATAAGCTGCTCTTGGGGAGCTTCCTAATGCCAGACTTAAATGGTTATTGTTGATTTTTAAATATTGAAATAGAACAGGATTGCAGGCTTACCACTTACTGGTGTTTCATTATCAACACAAAAAAATGCTTTTTCTTCATATATGTGATAGGTTGAATTCACTATGCCAACATTATAAGATTTAACAATTTAGGCTGGGTGTGGTGGCAGGAGTCTATAGTCCCAGCTACTCAGGAGACTGAAGCAAGAGGATTGCTCAATCGCAGGAGGTTTGAGGTTGCTGTGAGCTATGATGCCATAGCACTCTACCCAGAATGACAAAGTGAGACTCTGGCTCAAAAAAAAAAAAAAAAAAATGAACAATTTAAATTATACTTTTTTTTTTTTTAGTAAGGCCTATCACTTCAGAATACACTTTATTTTTAAATTTTAAAATTATTTATTTATTTATTGAGACATGGTCTCTTGTCATCTCAGCTAGAGTACAGGGGCTTTATCATAGCTCAGCAACTTCAGACTACTGAGCTCAAACAATGCTCTTGCCTCAGCCTCCTGAGTAGCTGGGATGACCAGCATGTGCCACTATATATGGTTAAGTTTTCTATTTTTTGTAGAGGTGGCTCTTGCTCTTACTTAGGCTGGTACCAAACTCTCTTGGTCTCAATCAATGCTCCCTCCTTGGCCTCCCAAAGTGCTAGGATTACAGGTGTGAGCCACTATGCCTGATCAAACTTTCTTTTTAAATAAATAATTTCATTGTAGCATAACATACATTTACACAGAAAAACAGACAAATCACAAATGTATAAGTTCAATTGAATTTTCACAAAGTGAACACCCTATGTAACCCCCACTTAGATCAAAATATAGAACATTGCTGACACCCTATTGTCCCTTTTCCTAATCATTATCTGCCTTTTCTCAAAAGTTATCCATCAACCTGACCTATGTGTATCGATTGGTGCTATCCTTTAAAAAATAATTAAAGTATAACAAATATACAACAAACTTCAAAAGCTATAGCAAACCACCAATAAATTTCCATAAACTTAGTATCCATGTCTAATCCAGTGCCCAGGTAAATAAACAGAATATTACCAACATTCTGGAAGGGGACACCCTTACTCCCCTTCTGGTTACTTTTCGTCTCTACAATATAACCGCTGTCCTGATTTCTAATATTATGTTTCAGTTTCACATGTTTTTGAACTTTCATTCTCGTTGCTGTACAGTATCTCATGGCGCGAATATAACACAATTTATTTATTCTACTGTTTTGATTGTGTGAATTGATCCTAGTTTGGGCTAATATAAACAGTCTGCTGATAATATTTTTGTATGTGTCTTTTGGTGAACATTGTTCCATACCTCAGAGCATAAGCGCTGGGTCATAGGATATGCACATAAACAGCTTTCATAGATACTGCCAAACTTGTTGATCCAAAGTTGTTTTCTATTTGCATTCCCATCACCAGCATATGAAGGTTCCAGGTGCTCCCCACCCTTGTCAACCCTTGGCATCATCTGTTAAATGAATTTTAATCATTGTAGTAGGCCTGCAGTGATATTGTGTTACAGTTTTATTTTCCATTCCCATGAAGACTAAACTATCTGGACACCTTTTCATGGGTTTACTGGCCAATTACCCCTTTTGTGAGATGTCTATTCAAGTCTTAGGCTCATTTTCCTAATGGGTGTCTTTGTATGTTAATTTGGAGGAATGCTCTGTATGTTCTGGTTATACGTCAGACACACATATCACAACTGTCTTTTTCTACTCCATAACTTGCCTATTCATTTTTTAAATGGTGTTTTTGGCAAATACAGGTTATTAAGTTTAATGTAGCTGAATTAATCAGGTTTTTGCGTTCATAGTTACTGCTTTTTCTGTGACCTAGTTAAGAACTCTTTGCCCAGCCTGAAGTTATGAAGATATTTTCCTATGTTTTCCTTTAAAAGCTTTATTGTTTTCTCTTTTATGTTAAATCTATATACCCTTCTAAATGGATTTTTGAGTGTAGTGTAAGATATGGTCTAAGATTTTTTTTTTTCCATGTTGATATCCTATTCACTCAGTACCATTGCTACAAAGAACATCTTTTCTAAACCATGCTTTTCAGACAAGGCTATATGAGAGCTACATTTAGAAAACATAAATCTTTAAAAGCAGAACTGCATATATTATGTGGCAAATCTGGAATGCTCTAGACTGCCCACACAGATAGTATAAGAAAATTAATTTGTTTCTAGACAAAAGGTTGGAAGATTTTTTTTTTAATATGAAGAGCCATAGAGTAAATATTTTAGGCTTTGTGGGCCACATAATCTCTGTCACAACTTCTCAGCTGTGCTTCTGTAGCAAGAAAGCAGCCATAGAGAATTCACAAATAATGGGCATGGGTGTGTTCCAATTGAGCTTTATTTATAAAAACAGGTAGAAGACTGGATTTGGTCTGGCACCAAAATTGCCAAATAATTATACAATTCGTCTATTTCCTTGCATCAGTGAGAATCTGGTATAAGAATAGACTTCAGGCAAACCCCTGGCCTGATCCTCCTTAGTGATTGATTATTCAGTGGAGTTGATAGTAATTCATCCAATCTAAGCTACATAAATCTCTTTCCTAATTTATCTAGGGTGAGATTGAGTGAATCAATATCAACGTCTCCCATGAACTATCCCTGGGACATCACGTGGTGAGAATCTCCAGAGTAGATTGATGTGGTGTAAAGTTTCCTTTATGGATAGAAGAGAATGGACTTCTTGAATATTTTGATTGGATCATACTCCAGCCCCATTTGGGACATTCCATTGGCAGTCTGACATCTTTGTGGAAACCTGAAGGTTAGGGAAGTCCAAGACTGGAAATGCTCCTGTATCCCCTGCTCTGTGTGTACATTAGGGGTGTCCTCCAGCTGAATTAAATGAGGCTGTGTCCTCATCCTTTGTCAAAGGCCTCTTTGTATCAATCTCTTCACAAATCCTTATGACAACTACACTCCTGTTTATAGACTGTGATCTTCCTTGTGAGGGAGTATTAGAAATTGGCCTAAGCCACAAACCAGTCAGGAACCAGGAAAAACTATTTGTAGACCAAGTGGTTTAAATACTGAGCATTTCGCCCCTCTGAACATACTTTTTCGTGTGTACTTCTTGATGTGTTAGTACCAGCTGAAAAGTTTTGTTATGGATCTAAAAAGAACAGTGAAGTTATGGATGCATTTTGCTGAGGGTTTTCTGTTTCAGCTTCCCTCAGTTATTGTCAAATTTCCATTAGCAATTTATATATTTTAATTAACCCTAATTAATTTGAAAATGACAATTTAAAGCATCATGCAAGGATTAGTGATAAATTAGTTGAATTTTACTTAGGTAGTTAATTTGTTTAATCAAACCAGGGGATTGTATAGATAGTGGGCATCTTAGATGCCCAACATTCCTAGAGTTTTTCTGCAAACTTGTCTTCCTCCACTGAGGTCTTTATTTAGACACAGGTGTTTGAATTAGAGGTTGTAACCTTGATCTTAATAAGGTCAACAAAAACCGTTCAGACAAAAAACTCAGATAATTTGGGATTGAGATCAAGAGATTTTAGCCCGAACGTGGCTGTTCTATTGAATAGAGGAGTTGAAAACTCAGGAGCTACTGCTGGCAGTTGTTTCCTTCATGTGAAGTCCCAGGGAGCGGGACTGCAGCTGTAATGAAGAACGAGGCTGGTGCAGAGGCAGGGGTGCAGGGCATCCCTGGACTGCCCATAGCAGTCCGGATGGTTCTGGAAGCCCAGTTCCAACACCTGAGTCTGTGAGACACAAATTTAATCTTATAAACAATATCTCCTTTTCCGTTTGTTCTATCTCTTTCTTGCTCTCTCTCTTGTTAAGGCTAGCTAAAATAGGTATCTATTACTTGCATTTAAAATAATTCTACCTAATACATCACCTAGTCCAGACTCCTCATTATACAGGAAGAGAAACAGAAGCTCAGCGATGATACATGATTGGTTCAGAGACCCTATTTTCAGTGACTAGAACCAACTCTTCTCCTTCTGTGGTGAACTTTTTCCAGGTGATGTAAGATCAATATTAATTGAATGAATGAATGACCCCATGCATTAACTCACCTTGGCTCTCAACTTGGAATTAGCTCTTTTCTAATCAATTTTCCTTCTTTCTTTTGGTTTGAATAAGTAGCAAACTATCCCTGGGGTACTGACTGCCCAGAAGAAAAATAGTCTGCTTATTTTGCCCAAGCAACTTGAGCTAATTATGGAAAGGCCTTATTTGGTGTAGTGGACATCTGTGCCCTACCCTGACATCCCTTTCAGAAGCAGGCTTTCATTTCCCTAGCTCCTGGGAGTGTTGGCTATTCACATTTATGGCTCTTTCTAGGAGTTGTCCCACTGGAGGGAATTATCTCACCAGGTTATGCCTCTTCCCTGGGGTAGAGGAATGCCTGGTCCCCCTTCCTCAAATCATAACAATTCTGAAGGCCATTCCAGCTTTAGACCCCTTTGTAGCTGCATCTCAGTTCAGCTATCCCTCCACCCAATTGTGCTTCCCTCACTTCCTGAGAGCATCCCCTCATTTAAACCTCTTACAAGGAAATCTCTATATTAGAGTCTGTTTCTCTGGGAATCCCATCTACAATAGTAGACTTTTCACTGTTCTGTTGCCAGAGTAAAAGATGTGTGGTGGAAAAAAGCTACATAAAGTTTGTGGCAGAAAGCTTAAGATCCCTCAAAGTACTCTTCCTTTATAAACAAGATTTTGTTTTTCTCATTTCAATGTATACATAGATAGATAGAAAGACAGATAGCTAGACAGTTTTTTAGAGACAGAGTCTTGCTGTGTTGCCCTGGCTGGAGTGCAGTGGCTATTCTTAGAAATAATCATAGTGCACTAAAGCTTTGAACACTTGAGCTCAAGAGATCCTCTGGCCTCAGCTCCTAAGTAGTTGGGACCATAGGTGCATCCCTCTGCATCCAGCTCCAACTTATATATTTTTAAGTGATATTAGGTGTGAGTTATTTCATACTTGCTTATTTCTTTAAGAGACTAAGAACATATCATATTGTATATTTGTTATAGTTTTTAAAACACATTCTAATAAATTATTTTTATATTTTGAAAACTCTATACTTAATTCCTGTTTAGCATTAATTACCATTTTCCACCTCCTTGCTGGTCTTCCTACCTAGATTGTCTTGTTTTGAGTGCCCAGCATCTATCTTTGAGATCGATCCTGGACAATCTCAGTTAATATTGGCTGAATAAATGGAGAGATTGTGTTCAGTTGAAATTAGGAAATAGATTACAGCAGAAAAAGTAAGTCCTAAAAGCCCAAATCATGTTTAATTGAATAAGATTTCTTCTTCTGGGGTTTGGAGGGATTACTTCTGAGGTTTACCTTATAGGGGTACAGGTGAATCTTTCTAAGAGTAGAATGTGAACGTTTTAAAGCAATAACTGAGAAAATGACATGAAGGCTGTGTTGACCAGTTTGATGGAAGTATTTCAGATTGCATGTGAAAACCCCACACTGTACCCCAGAAGTGCATTAATGTACATAGTTACCATTCAATTAAAAAAAAAAAAGATTTCTTCTTCTTTTTTTTTAAATAAAATTTCTTATCCTCAGAAGGCTAGAGATATTAACAATGGATGGCCAGGAGGACACTTTCTGAAAATTTTTTTCTTCTAAAATAACCAGTATCTGGAATTTTGAGTTTAGCAACGTGTGGACTAAGCTAATGTAGAACCAGCCCTTCCCACAACAAAATACTGTATGAAATTCAATTTTAATTACCTCCAATATTTTATCTTGAAAAACATCAAAGCTAGAGAAAAGTTAAAAGTTGGGGGGGTGCTTTTCCCTCCTGTCTCCTTCTTTGAGTATTAATGAACTCATGAATTATTCTAATTTTTATGCAATGGATTAGTCTGTTATGGTCATTACTTTCAATGTGTAAGTTGTCCCAAATTTGACCCGCATGAGTCCCTTCAATTTGACATCTGTGTCCTTTTAACATAGTCCCATTAATATTTCAGCTTTTTTTTTGCATTCTGGCACATACTACATGGCTGACCTCACAGGGAAGGAAATCCCCTTCTCATTTCGGAAGAAAAGCGATCCGAAAACCACAGCCGTTGAGTAATTGTAAGCCGACACTGATGTGGTGCTTGAGGCTGTTGGAGGACTTGGAAATAAACCCTAATTGCTACACATATCAACAGGAGATGGCTCTCTGGACTTGAGTATCTCAGGGGATAGAACAGAGCTCTTTGCATAAAGCTAGGACCCTCTAAAGAATTGTGAGTTTCGTGAAAGGGGCTGTACCCAAAGTCCAAGGAGAGAGGAAGTTTTTTAGGAACTCTGAGTAGGAAGAAAAATTGCTGGTAAGAGATGAAAATTGCTGTACCATGTGGTAATTTGGAATCAATTGGTATGGAAATCTCCAAGGTACACTTGGGCTGCCTGGCAAAGGCATGCACAGCATCTCTTCAGATGTTCCCACAATCCATAAGCTCACATGGGCTTCTCTCAGAATTAACAATCGCCATTCAAGATGTACACACAGTCAAACATGACAAAACACACAACGAAAGAATGTATCATGAACAAGAGGACAAATCTGGCATTTGATAAGATAGGACATTCTGAAAAAGATTATAAAATCAAAACCTTTAAAGGATGAAAAACATAAAGAACCAGAATTAAGAACAAATCATTGTGAGAAATGAACAATGTATTTGATGTAAACACCAAATGTAATTAATGACTAGAAATTAAAAATAAATTCACTGAAATTAAAAGAGATACATGGGCGGATAAATAACAGATTATACACAGCTGAAGAAGGTAGTGAAATTTAGCAAAATAACCAGAATGACGAACAATGAAATATGCCTACCAGGAGCCATAGTAGGAAAGAACGGAATGTTTGTGAGGCAATACTGAAAACAGACAAAGAAATTTCTAGAATTGTTACACAACATGAATTCTCAGAAAGATGAAGTACACCAAAAGAGTTGAGTAGGATAAATATAAATAGAATTTCTACCTAGAAAGCCAAAGGAAAAAAAATCTTAGAAGCAATCACAAAGGAAGGACAGATTAGCCAAAAGGAACTTGCAAAGAGATAATAGACTTCTCAGCAATAAAATAAGACGTTAAAAGAAAATGCGGCAATATCTATGAAATGCTAAAAGGGAACAAGGCCTGTATAGAATTTATACTAAGCTAAATTATTATTAAGAGTGAAAAGAAATATTTTCAGAGACACATATTCGTTAAAAGAACTGTTCAAAATGCACTTCAAGAAGAAGGAAACTGAACTCAAGAGAAAGGATTCAAGAAACAATGATGAACAGAGGAGAGGGTAACTGTGTAATTTTATTTTAATAAAGTAAAAGTTAATGACTAACGAAGGTGGAAATACATGTGAGAGATTGACAAATATATTGAAAGAAATTGCCTCTATCACTTCCCCAAATGTCCTCATACCCATTTTTAACCCTCCCTCACACTTGTCTCCCTGCCCTCATCCCTTGGCAACAACGGATCTCCTTTCTGTCGTTAGGAACGAGTTTGAAGTTTCTAAAATTATATATGAATGGTCTTTTCTTCACTCAGGGTAAGTATCTTGAGATTCATCCACGTAGTTATTGCTATTTCTTTTTATTCCTAAGAAGTATTCCATGATATGGACATACTAGAATGTGTATGCCCATTCATCTGTTGATGGGCATTTGGGTTGTTTCTGGTTTGGGGCCAATACAAACGTAGTATAGTAGTGAGTCTTTGTGTGGATAGATGCTTTCTTTTCTTTTTTTTTTTGAGACAGAGTCTCACTATGTCATCCTTGGTAGAGTGTAGTGACATCATCATAGCTCACAGCAACCTCAAACTCTTGGGCTTAAGTGATTCTCTTGCTTCAGCATCCCAAGTAGCTGGGACTACAGGCACCTGCCACAACGTCCGGCTATTTTTTTGTTGCAGTTGTCGTTGTTGGTTAGCTGGCTGGGCTGGGTTTGAACCTGCCAGCCTTGGTGTGTGTGGCTGGTGCTGTGACCACTGCGCTACGGGCGCTGAGCTGAGCTGATGCTTTCATTTTTGTTAGGTAAATACTACATACCTTGCAGCGGAAAGTTTGGATTATATGTGAGGTATATGTTTAACTTTAAAGAAATTGAACAGTTTTCCAAAGTTGTTCTGCTGTTTTACATTTCCACCAGCAATATATGAAATTTCATTTCCTTCGTGATCTCACTTATACTTGGAATGGTCAATCATTTTAATTTTGGCCGTTCTAACAGGGATGTAGTAGTATCTCACTGTGATTTTTTTTTTTTTTTTTTGAGACAGAGCCTCAAGCTGTCCCCCCTGGGTAGAGAGCTATGGC
>NW_003852398.1:44493144-44494280 GCF_000181295.1 Otolemur garnettii
GTTGTTTGGCGGGTCCGGGCTGGGGATTCGAACCCGCCACCTTAGGTGTACGTGGCTGGCGCCCTAGCCGGTTGAGCTATAGGTGCCGAGCCCACTGTGATTTTTTAAATGAACTTTAATGATGTTGAAATTTTCATATGCTTATTTCCCATTTGTATATCTTTTCTGTGAAGTGACTGTTCAAATATTTATTTGCTAAAATTGGGTGGTTTATTTTCTTCTTATTGAAAGTTCCTTATATATTCCAGGTAAAAGTTATCAGATACACAATTTGTAAATATTTTCTCCCCATTTGTGGGTTGGCTTTTCATTCTTTTTAATAAAAAATGTTGTAGAGCAAACAGTTTTTAAAAGTCTAGCTATGTATTTTTTCTTTTATGTATTGTGCTTTGGGTATTATTACTATGTCTAAGAAACCTTTGCCTAACCAAGGTCACAAGATTTTCTCCTGTTTACTTCAAGTAGTCTTGTAGTTTTAGGTTTTACATTTAAGTCTATGATTGATTTTTAGTTAATTTTTGTGCATGATGTGAATATGGACCAAAGTTCTCTTTTTTGCATAAGGTTATCTAATTTTAATCCTCTTTGTCATGACTGATTTAGCTATTTATGGACCTTTGTTATTCCTCATACGTTTTTGAGTCAGTTTTTTCAGTTTCTAAAAAATTTTAATTGCAATTGCAATTCATTTAGAGAAAAATCTGGGGAGAACCAACATAAATATAGAATGCTTCTCCAATTATTTCACTAAAACTCTCTGGCCAGAGTCATCAAAGTCACCTCCATGTTGCTAAGTCCAATAGTAGCTTTTAGTCTAAATCTTTCTTGACCTGTCAGTAGCATTCGGCAAAGAGTTTCATTCTGTCTTCAGTGAAACTTGGCGTCTAGGATGCTACACTAGGGATCAGCAAACTTGTTTTTCATAAGGGCCAGATCAAAACTTTAGCTTTTGTGGACCATGCAGTCTCTGCTGCAATTACTCAACTATGCCCTTGTACTGATGTAGTATGAACTCAGCCACCAAGAATACATAACACGTGGCAGTGGTCCAGCAAAACTTTATTTATAGAAAAAGAGAGGTAGGTCAGATTTGGTCTCTGTGAGCCATAGTTTTCTTTCTTTTCTTTTTTTTTTTT
>NW_003852398.1:44495015-44503335 GCF_000181295.1 Otolemur garnettii
TGAGCTATAGGCGCCGAGCCCAGTGTGGTGTTTTCATATACAATTTGAAATATTTTTGTCAAACTGGTTAACATAGCCTTTCTGTTATTTTCTTAGTTATTGTGTCAAGACGTTTATATTCTACTTTTAGAAAGATTCACTTGTACCCTTGAAAGATAAACCATAGAGGTGATCCCTCCACTCACCCTCCCTCTACCCACCCATTCCTCTCCGCCCCCCTCCCCATTTTCTTAGGCTATAATTAGGTTATAGCTTTCCTATGAAAGCTATAAATTAGTTTCATAATAGGGCTGTGTACACTGGATACTTTTTCTTCCATTCTTGTGATACTTTGCTAAGAAGAACATCAAGTCCCCCAAGGAAGGATGGGGCAGGAGCAATTGAAGGACCTTTTACTTTTCTATCTACATTCAGTTTCTTGGTAGTATCATCCAATGTCATCATTTTAAGAACTTAAAATTATTATTATTATGTTTTAGAGACAGGGTCTCACTCTGTCATCCAGGCTGGAGTGAAGTGGCCCAATCATAGCTACCTGCAGCCTCAAACTGCTGGGCTTAAGGGCTCACTTTCCTGAGTAGCCGGGATTATAGTCACACACCACCATGCCCAGGTAATTAAAACAATTTTTTTTGTTGCTTAGGCTAGTCTCAAACTTCATGTCTCAAGCAATCCCTTTGCCTCACCCTCCCAAAGTGTTGGGATTATAGGCATGAGCCTGGTGCCTCTCTAAGTACTTACCTATGCCTACCTTTACTAAACTCCGGGTGTTAAATCCAATGTCCTTTTAATATCTCTACTTGGACATTTTTTAATAAGCATTTCAATCAATAAATGTCCCAAACTAAACTGATCTTTTTTTTTCATAAACCTACTCTGTTTGCAACATTGTATCAGGATTCTCCAGAGAAAGGATCAATAAGATATATTTATATCTGTACTTACCTATTGAATGATAGGAATCTACTATAGAAATTGGTTCATGCAGTTACACAAGCCAATAAATCTCACAATCTTCCATCTATCTGCAAGTTGGAGGATGAGGAAAGCTGGAGGTGTAAAGGCCTGAGAATTGGGGGCCAATGATGTAAGTCCTGGTCTGTGCCTGAAAACCTAAGAACCAGGAGAGTAATGTCAGGAGGAGATGAATGTCTTAGCTCAAGCAAGAGAGAGAATTTGCCCTTCCTCAGCCTTTTGGTTCCAGGCTGGACTTTTAACAGATTTCATGATGTCCACCCACATTGGTGAGCATAACAGTCTTTGCTCAGTCAATGAAGTGAAATGCAACTGTCTTCCAGAAACACCCTTACACACACCCACAGACATGATTTATCAGCTATATGGGCATCCCTTAGTTCAGTCAAGTTTATCAGAGAGTTGAAAGACAAGTCACACATTGGAAGATAACCAACAGAGGATTAGTATCCAGGAATATATAAAGGATTGGTAAAAAAGACTTAGACAACTTAAAAGAGGATAAGAAACATGAACATACATTCATGATGGAAGACAGTAATGGCCAATAAACATGAGTGGATCTGCCTCACTAGTAATCAGGAAATCCAAATCAAAACAATGTATCATTTCATATACATTAGTTTGACAATGGGAAAGATCATATATAACACTAGCGGTGAGGATATGGAGACATTAAACCTCTCGCACAGTATTGAAGTGTAAACTGGTATATCAATGTTAAAGGGCAATTTAAAAATTTCTGAAAATTTGGTATGTTCCTATCCTATGACTCGACAGCTCTACTTCTTGGTATATATTTAGATAACCTTTTACAGAGTGTAAGAATGCATGTGCTAGGGTTTTTTGAAAATTAGTTTGCAATATAAAACCTGGAAACAATGCTATATTCATCAACAGAGACAGGATAAACAAGCCGGTTTAGTCTTACAATGGGATAAAACATAACAGTGAAAGACCTAGCTGTTCATGCTACAATACAGATAAATCTCCAGAATCTAAAGTATGATGAAAATCAAGTTGCAGAATACACGGAGCCTAACTCCATTCATTTACATTTTAAAACAGCAAAACAACACTACATATTGTTCTTTGAATATATACATGTTTGGCAAAAGTATAAAAACAAGTATGGGAAGGATATTCACAAATATTCATAAAACTAGTCATCATTCCTAGAGAGAGAGGAGAACGGAGATGGGACTTTAGCTTTAAAAGATTTTATGACTTACATACAGTGAAATATAACATCTGTCAAATGTGGGAATTGGGTTCATGAGTGTCTTATTTGATAACATGTGAAATATTTAATAATTCTGAATTAATAATCACTAGTACCTTGTTTTTTAAAAATCATGTTGATATACTCACTGTAAATAGTATTTAAACATGCAGGAATAAGCAGAAAACAAATCTGCTTCCTTCTTCAAATCTCATTTTCCTCCCTAATTATCTATTGACATTTAGCATGTATCATTTCTGTGCATTTGTACATATATATGCAAAGTTATTTTATACATAATGAATACATTAACAAATGTATATTCTATGTCTTGCTTTTTTCACTTGATTTTATACATGCACACACACAGGTTGAATATCTCTTATTCAAAAGGCTTGAGACTGAAAATGTTTCAATTTTTTAAAATTTTGGCAATTGCATTACAGGTTACGAATGAGATAGGATCTGTAGGTTTATTCTTAAGTTGAATTTGTGTGTGAGTTGAACAGCTTCATTTACCTACTACCTGTACTGTAATAGCTTCCATTCGTGCCAGTTGTATGTATGTCAGATGTCTGTAACTCAGAACTACCTGTCTATACTTACCTGTTGAGCACCCCAAATCTGAAAATCCAAAATGCTCCAATGACCATTTCTTTTGAGTGTCATGTTGATGCTCAAAGTTTTGGATTCTGGAGCATTTGGATTTCTGGATTAGGGATACCTAGAGTGTGTGTGTGTGTGTATGTGTGTGTGTGTGTGTGTGTGTGTGTGTGTATATATCCTCTTTCTTTTCAACTCCCGTGTAATATTCCAGAGTATGGATGAGTCCCATTTTAATTGTGCCCCTACATTTGGAAACTTGGGTGGCTTTAGATTTCAGGGGTTTTGTTGTTTTCTTGACAGGGTCTTGCTCTGTTGCCAAGTCTAGAGTGCAGTGGTGTCATCATAGCTCACTGAAATCTCAAACTCCTGGACTCCAGTGATCCTCCTGTCTCAGACTCCTACGTAGCTGGGACTACAGGAACCTGCTAATGCCTGGCTAATTTTTCTATTTCTTGTTGAGATGAGGGTCTTGCTTATGCTTAGGCTGGTGTGGAACTCCTGGCCTCAAGCAATCCTCCCACCTTGGCCTGTCAGAGTTCTAGGATTACTGTGCCTGGACTATTTTACATTTTTTAAAAATTACAATGTTCCAGAAATTTCTGTACATATATCTTAGTACACATTTTTTATTACTCTTGTGAGCACTTGAAAAATACACTGAATAGTATGTATATTTAAAATTTTGATAATGTCGGCTCGGTCCCTATGGCTCAAGTGACTAAGGCCCCAGCCACATGCACCTAAGGTGGCGGGTTCGAATCCAGCCCGGGCCCGCCAAACAACAATGATGGCTGCAACCAAGAAATAGCCGGGCATTGTGGCAGGTGCCTGTGGTCCCAGCTACTTGGGAGGCTGAGGCTGGAGACTCGCTTGAGCCCAGGAGTTGGAGGTTGCTGTGAGCTGTGATGCCACGGCACTCTACCCAGGGGGACAGCTTAAGGCTCTGTCTCAAAAAAAAATTTTTTTTTGATAATATCAACTTTTTTTGGCTTTCAGAAGGGCCCTGTGGTAGGCTGTGGTAGGCCTAGGGTGTGAGGAGGGAGGATCATTTGAACCTAGGAACTTGAGTCCAGCCTGGGCCATATAGAGACTTTTAAAAAATATATGAGGAGGTCACTTCCTCTTACCCTTACATATATTGGATATGTTTCTTTAACTTGTTATAATTTGATAAACAAAAATATGATTTAATAAAAACAAAAATAAAATAAAAATGAAATAACTGTGTACACTGAAGCATTTATGGGGTTCAGTGTACTGATTTGATATACAATGTAAAATGCTTACGTTGCACTGATTAACACATCCATCACAATTATACTCTTTTCTTAATAGTTTTGAAAGGTACCATTGCATCACACACCTTAGGTGAGGTCCCGCCAAATACCCTCCCTCCTCCCCTCCCCTCTCTCTCTTCTTCTCTTCTTCTTTCTGGACTATAGTTATGTTTTACCATTTGTATGAATGTGTAGGTGATTGATTTCATAGCAGTATTGAATACATTGGATACTTGTTTCCATTCTTGAGATACGTGACTAAGAAGAATATATGTTCCAGCTTTATCCAGGTAAACATAAAAGATGTAAAGTCTTCACCTTTTCTTATGGCTGCATAGTATTCCATGGCGAACATATACCACAATTTGTTAATCCATTCATGGGTCAATGGGCACTTGGGCTGTTTCCATGCCTTGGCAATTATGAAAAATGTTTCATTTTAATTTATGTTTCTCTGCTCACGAGAGGCTTAGTACTTCTTCTTTTGTGAAGCTCTTATATCATTTGCCCATTTTTCCAAAGTTATATTTTCCTGATTCATAGGAGCACCTTATATTTTAATTAATCATAACACAGGTGGCAAATAATTTTCTCTAAAATTTTAGAGTAGCTTCTGCAGGAAAGAGTAGACATATCTATCAATCTATGGGGATTTCAACAGATTAATTTTTGAATAACAGTCATCTCTAGAATTTTCAATTGTTTCTTTTAGATACATAATATACTTCTTATTTTAAAGTGTTACGGTTTTTGAAAAAAGTGTCTATTTTTAGTTTGCTATTATAAACAGGATCATTTTTCTGTTTCAGTTCAGACTGGTTACAGCTGATATATAATACAGCTATATTAATTTTGCATCCACTTTTGCTTAAGAAAACTCATCTTAAGACTTAGAATTTTCATTTGTTTACCTATGGTTTTGTGTTGACAGTTAAATTTTCTGCTTTGTCTCTGAGTATAATAATTCCACTTATTATCATATGCTTTTTGGACACTGTACTGATGTTAAAAGATGCAACTACAGACAAAATAAGAACCAGCTTAAACACTATTTGATGCAAATCTTAATTGTAATGTTCTGAATTAGATATATAAACTATCTACCATATTCTCCCAGTTTCAAATCTTCAATGAAGGATTCTTCCCTATATATGCTTCCCAAATGTGAGTCTGCCAGAAGATACCCTCTGAACCTGGGTATCAGCAATTAGAATTTATACACCTCACTTTCATCAGATTGCAATAGTCAAACCAAAATGTTAGATTTGGGCAACTCCCTGTAGGAATATGGGAAGACTTCAAAACGCCAACTTAATTCAAATGATTTAATTAAAGCTGGATGCAGTGGCACATGCCTTTGGCTACTCAGGAGGCTGAGGCAGGCAGAACTCTAGAGCCTGCCAGTTCCAGGCCCCAGTGCATTATGAGTGTGGCTGTGAATAGCCACTGCTCTCCAGTGTGGGCAACACAGTGAGACCGCATTTCTAAAAAAATAAAATAAAATAAAATGATTTAATTAAATGTTGACATTCTACAAAAGAAGTTAGGTACCTAGATAATCACTCATCTCAGTTTTTAATAAATGGTTTATGAGATAAAACTCTATACAGGTGTAGTATAATTTCTAGAAGAGTGACTCTCATTCTTTGTTTTTCCATAGGCCAAAAATTCATGAATTACTTTAAGCTATTTAATGAAACTATTAAATAGCCAGTTAAAAGCCATCTGAAATATAAACACATACTATATGTATATTAGGATAGAATGCCAATATTTCATAATTTTGAGATAGTCAAGCCTGCTATTGGTATATTTATATATGTCATAAGAACTTTACTGTAGTATCTTATGGCATGAAAGTATAATATTTATTGGTCTATTTGTATCTACATATATCTCAATAAGCCACTACCTTTAATAAAATGTGAATTATTAATTTCTATTGCTACTAATGATGGCTAATTTATTAAAAAGAAATCTGATAGTCAGGCATCATACCCATAATCCTAGAACTCTGGGAGGCTGAGGCAGGTGGATTGCTTGATCTCAGGAGCTTGAGACAAGCCTGAGCAAGACCTAGACCCTGTCTCCACTAAAAGTAGAAAAACTACCTGGGTGTTGTGGCTGGTGCCTAGAGTCCCAGCTATGCAGGGGGCTGAAGCAAGAGGATAGCTTGGGCCCAAGAGTTTAAGGATGTTGTGAACTAAGATGCACAGCACTCTAGCCTCAGGCAACAGAGTGAGTTTTTGTCTCAAAAAATAAATAAATAAATAAATATGATGAAATATTTAAATTAATATAAGAATGGAACCAGGAAATTCAGGTTAAAGAAAAAAATGTGTGAACTTCTAAAAAATGTTTATATCATTAAACAATATAGAATATATATTAAAATCCAATAGTGAGAGACAACTTTTCTCAAAATAAATAATATTGAAATTGAAATAGCAAGCTAGTGTATTTATATAGCTATTGTTCTGTAATGATTTTCAGCCTTCTCTTACAAGGGCAAATTTCAGATTTGAAACAACTTTTATTTTTCTCTAGGTATGATTTCCATATGCATAGTAATAATATACATAGGAGATGAAAAATTGTGTAGCAAATCTTTTGACATGTACCTTCATTACACAGAACTTTAACTGAGCTCCTCAAAAGTGTTAGCAGGCATGAAGGGTAGTCAGTAGTTAATGGTGCAATAATTCTGATAAGTTTTTGATCTTCTAAAGTATAAATTACTTTCAAACATGATATGCTACACCCAGCAAGGATATACCAATGTTTTAACAACAAATTAAAAAAGGTAAGAAGAATATTAAATATTATTTTATACTTCTTAGTGTTAGACGGTAGAATGTCAAGTCCCTTTGTGATACTGCCCATCTCATCAGGGACGGGATGTGGAAGAACAGAAGCCACTTACGTTTCATTGATTACAACAAAGTGAATGCAGTCATATATTACATTTTCACAATAAAATTGACTTGGTTTAGGCTGGGTGCGGTGGTTCACACCTGTAATCCTGGAAGGCTGAGGTGAGTGGATTACTTGAACTCATGGATTCAATACCAGTCTGAGCAAGAGCAAGGCCCCGTCTCTAAAAATAGCCGAGCATTGTCTCAGGTGCCTGTAGTTCCAGCTACTTAGGAGGCCAAGGCAAGAGAATCACTTGAGCCCAGGAGTTTGAAGTTGCTGTGAGCTATTATGCCAGGGCACTCTACTGAGGGTAACAAAGTGAGACTCTGTCTCAAAAAAAAAAAAAAAACCCAAAAAACAAAAACTAACTTGGTTTAAAATATAGCTAATTCTACTAAAATCATATTATATACTTTGAGCAAGAGCCACTATTTTCTAAAAACATTAGAATTTCTTTATTCCACATGATCCTAGGTGATTTTGATTTATTTATTTTTTTTGAGACAGAATCTCACCCTATGGCCCTGGGTAAAGTGCAATGGTGTCATCATAGCTCATAGCAACCTCAAACTCCTGGGTTTGAGCAATCCTCTTCCCTCTCTAGTAGCTGGGACTACAGGTGCCTACCACAATTCCTGGCTAGTTTTTCTATTTTTTAGTAGAGACAGGGTCTCACTCTTGCTCAGGCTGGTCTCGAACTTTTGAGCTCAGGTGATTCACCTGCCTCCGCCTCCCAGTGTGCTAGGATTATAGGTGTGAGGCACTACGCCTGGCCTTGATTTTGATATTTTATTAATCTATTTTCATAAGACTGATAAAAAATGTCTTTAGGAGAACACAGAGATATTCTCTACCTCTAAAAAGAAACTGTATAATTATTTGTTAGCTACAGAAATAAAGGCCACCTTCTGTGGCAAACTGGCACATACTGTGATTGTTTGATTAGTTGAATGTTTTGGGGACTAAATATAAATTTAATCTAATAATTCAAATCTAATAATTGGATTTCACATGAGAGAAAAATCTCACCAACTTGTCAAAACACTACATTCTCACGTAGTCATTGTAAGACCAAATACTCATGAAGGTCAAAGAGAAGTGAATGTATTTCTCTAATTATTTTACTTTCTGAAGTTTGATTTTCAATGAAAAGGAAAGTCTTCTCATCTAATTTCCTTTAGAAATACTCAACTATGTTCTGTACTTGTCAGCAATGTCTTTTTAACATGAAATTTAAAGGCTCGGCGCCTATAGCTCAACCGGCTAAGGCGCCAGCCACGTACACCTAAGGTGGCGGGTTCGAATCCCCAGCCCGGACCCGCCA
>NW_003852398.1:44503509-44510840 GCF_000181295.1 Otolemur garnettii
AAACATGAAATTTAAATATGAAGCTATTGTTTAATTCATTCATGTTCAATATGCCAGATTAGAGAAAAATGTCTGCATTTTCAGGACCTTTTGCCAGAGTTACATATTTTAAAATTAGAAAGTACAAAGACTTATTTTATCCTGGAAAATTCACTGCTTCTGAGTTGGAACATCACAATATGGCACGTTTTCTACAAGAAGGTCTTTTCTAGGGACCAATTCTGAAAGAAAATCAAAAACAGAAAATAATTAACATCATTAAAATTAGAGTTAAATGCAAGTATACTCATTTCCCTCTAAAATTTATAACAATAAAATATCTAGTCTTAAGGTAAATCTCCCAGGGATATTTTATTTCAGTTGACATCTAAGGTGGAGTCTTTGATTCTAAATGAAAACAGTTAGCAGGATTCTCATTTTAAATTATATAAAAACATATATTGATAGCTACAGAAATATCATATATATGTCTATATCAATACAGATATATATAGATCTATATATCTATATATTGATGTATATCAATGTATGTTTTTATATATCAATTAACTCTTTACCATTTATTAAGTATAATAAATTAAATAACTGAATAAAATTAATCTAAAACTTACATTATTGGCCATCTAATTACCAATTACTGATAGTTAAAACAATGAGAAAATTTCTTTATACATAAGTCTATTATAGAAAAAATAAGACTACTTTCCTAATTTAAAGATTCCAAACTTTGTAGAACAATAATTCTTAACCAAAGCTGTGTTAGGTTGTCATACCAAATGGCAAATGCTACTGGAATTTAGTGGGTGCAGGAGCAGGGATGCCAAACTTCCTGTAATGTGTGGGATGGGACAGTCTGGCACAGTAAAGAACTGTCCTGTCCAAAATGCCAGTGGTGCTTCCATTGAGAAACATCATTAAACAGCAACGAAAACCCATTAAGTCCCTGGGAAGACAACTGCTGGAGTCAAGTTAAAGCTCTTTGAGGTAACCAAACCAGCATTCCTCTGGTATAAAAACAGATACATACACCAGTGGAACAGAACAGAGAACCCAGAAATAAATCCACACATCTCTAGTGGACTAATCTTTAACAAAGGTGCCAAGAACACACAGTGGGAAAAAGTCTCTTCAACAGATGGTGCTTGAGAAACTGGATATCCATAGGCAGAAGAGTGAAACCTGACATTTATCTCTCATCATATACAAAAATCAAATCAAAATGGATTAAAGACTTAAACCTCAGAGATTTAACTACTAAAAGAAAACACTGGGGAAACACTTCAGGATGCCAGTCTAGGCCAAGACTTCTTGAGTAATATCCCCAAAGCACAGGCAACGGAAGCAAAATTGGACAAATGAGATCACATCAATAAAAAAGCTTCTGCATGGCAAAGGAAACAGTGAACAAAATGAAGAGACAACCCCCAGAATAGGAGGAAATACTGGCAAACTAACTATCTGACAAGGGATTAATAATTATAATATATAAGGAGCTCTAACAACACAACAAGAAAAATGAAAACAATCAAACAAATGGGCAAAATCTGAATAGACATTTCTGCAAAGGGCCAATGGGCATATGGGAAAAAGTGTTCAAGATCTTTCAACATTAGTCATCAGAGAAATGCAAAGTCAAAACTACAATGAGATATCATCTTACCTCAGTTAAAAGGGCTTTTATCAAAGACAGGCAATAATGAATGCTGGCAAAGATATGGAGAAAAGAGAATGCTTGTACACTGTTGGAGGAACGTATATCAGGGCAACCACTGTAGAGAACCAAATGGAGGTTCCTCAAAAACCTAAGAACAGAACCACCATATGACCCAGCAATTCCACTGCCGGGTGTATATCCAAAGAAGGGGAATTCAGTGTACTGAAAAGATATTTGCACTCCCATGTTTATTCCAGTACTGTTCACAATAGCTAAGACTTGCAATCAACCTAAGGGCTCATTAATAGACAAGTGGATAAAGAAACTGTGGTACATATACACAATGGAATGTTATATAGCCACAAAAAAAAAAAAAAAAAGAAATCCTGCCATTTGCAACAACATGAATGGAAATGGAGAACATTATGTTAAGTAAACTAAGCCAAGCACAGAAAGACAGATTTTGGATGTTTTCACTAATATATTGTATCTAATTATAAAATACAATTGATCTCATGGAAACAGAATAGAAGGATGGTTACCAGAGGCTGGGAGGAATAGTGTGTGTGTGTGTGTGTAAAATGGAAATGGTTAGTGGGTGCAAAAATAAAGTTAGTCAGATAGAATGAACAATATTTGATAACACAACAAAGTGAATATAATCAACAATAACTTATAGTATACTTTAAAATAACTAAAAGAGTAAAAGTGGAATATTCCACACAAAGAAATTATAAATGCCCCTATTACCATGGTTTGATCAATTTACATTATATGCCTATATCAAAAATCACATATACCCTATAAAGATATACAACTATTATGTACCCATAATAATTCAAAATTATTTTAAAAATAAAGATAAAGCTCTTACGATACAAATTTTTGAGAGGATGTATAGTTTCTGCCTCTTTTTTCCAAAAGAGCTGAATACAGATGAGCTGTCAGGATGAAAAAATGCTTAAGTAACATTCTATAAAATAACCTGCCTATACTCTTCAAAACATCATGGTCATGAAAGACAAAGGCTGAGGGACTGACTGCTCCAGATGAAGGAAGACAAAAGGGACATTTTGGTGTGAAGACGCATTATGTCTACTTTGCTTTCAGAAAGTTGAGGAAAAACATGAGAGAAAGATGATAAAGCACATGGAAAATCTTAGCATTTGTAGAATATGAGTAAAGGAAGTTCTCACGCACTTCAACTTTTTTACCTTTTGCATTTGTTTTAAAGTTTTTTTTTTTAAAAAAGATATCACTAAGAAAGAAATTCAACCCATATAGAAATCCGAAATTTTTACTTAATAAAAAAAAAGAACTGGGGGCTGCGCCCATAGCTCAGTGGGTAGGGCGTCAGCCACATAACACTGAGGCTGGCGGGTTCAAACCTGCCCAGGGCCAGCTAAACAACAATGACAACTGCAACAACAACAAAATAGCTGGGCGTCACGGGGAGCGCCTGTAGTCCCAGCTACTTGGGAGGCTGAGGCAAGAGAATTGCTTGAGCCCAAGAGTTTGAGGTTGCTGTGAGCTGTGTGACGCCACGGCACTCTACCAAGGGCGACAGCTTGAGACTCTGTCTCAGAAAAAAAAAAAAGAACTGTTCTGACTAAAAATAAATGCTTTTTTAGCCAGATGGTAACCTAGGTTATCTAAATGAAAACCAGTTAAATAAGTATATTTAACCATTGTTTATATCCCACTTGCTTTTACCAAATCTTTGGAGGTTTCATCAGAGAGTAAATTATAATGTAGATTTTAACTTAGTAAAAATAACAGGAATTTACTTATCAAACATGTGCCTATTTTATGCTAGTATTAACAACAAAAAAATGAAGGTACAAAGGTATAGTTGCTTTAACTTCAAGAAATTTACAGTTAAATGGAAAAGACAACAAATTGCAGTATAATATACTGTGATACAAAAGTGGTATAATGTTTTTATGGGAGAACAGGAGAATAGATGGCTAAATCTGCCTACATTATTTTAGAATACGTTCATCTCTGAATAACCAAAAATACAACAAAGAGTGGCTTAAATAAGTAAGGAATTTAATTTTCTCACATTATTAAGACATGCACATGAAGGCAGCCTTGGGCCAGTGCAGGTCAGTAGGCTCTTTCTCTTCTCCCTGTTCTGCTATCTTCCGTGTGTGGTTTTGTCTTTACTGGTCCTGTCACATCACACCTGCACTCCAGGTAGGAAGAAGAGAGCAGGGAAAAGCGCAAAAGGAAGAGTTCAGCTCAGCCTATTCCTTTTTAACTGGCTTTCTTAGAAGTAGCGCCAGTATTTGCTTATGTAGGCCAGGTTGGTGTCACGCTGTCTGGGAAACCTTTTTTTTGGCTTGGTTCACTGTACTCTGAACACAATTTTTTAGTTAGTAAGAAAGAATGGGAGAATGGCTATTGGAGAGGCAATAAATGCCACCCCCTTTGCTAAACACATACCTATATACCCTTCTTCCCATTTATAGAATACATCCATTCATTACCTGTTCCCTAAAATCTCAGCCAGACGCCAGTCAAGGATTTCTGGTTGATGTGCTAGCTCCTCCATCAGGTCTAGCTGTGGTAGATCACACAGTAAATGCCTATTAGACCTCAGTAAAAAATAAATAGGATATAACAATAACAACTTGGAACGGAAAATATACAACAGTCACTTGTTCATAGCAAATCCTAAATCCTGCTAGTCAGGAAGAATAAGGACTCCTTGCTTTGGCCAAGGCATCCATTCTCTAGTCAGCCAATCTGGCAGTACCTAATTCAATTTTCTGGGAGACTGCAAGATCCTCTCTGGCTCACTGTTCTTCAAGGTTTCTAGTTCTGTCCGCTGGGGCAGCCTCCTTGTCCAGAGGTCGAGATTTTAGGGAAGATGCCTTTTTGGGGGGGGGGCTCTGAAAGTTCTCATACTCTATTTCCTATTGTTAGGAGTTCATGGGCCCAGGGATGGCCTTAAGAGTTAGAGAGCTGGCCAAGCCCGGGGTTTCTTGGCAATACAAATCACTAAAAAACTTCACAAACTTCAAACTTCACATGGAATTTCCATGTGCAAGCAGATAGCAGACACCTTGACACACAGTTTCTGAGCATGAAGACTGTCATCTTTTGGTAACAGCCTCATATTCTGCCCATTTCCCTAAACCTTACTTAATGGCCACTGCTTAAATCAATGAAAAACAATAAACTACAAAGAGTAAATGCATTATTTATCTGATCTTTGGCAGAATAAGAAAGTCTTGGGGCATCGATCTTATTTCATGTTAGAGCTCAGAAGCTTCCTGCTTATATTGGCTTTAGTTTTAGCAGATAGTAGCAACTGGCATTTTTAACTCTGTAAAGTTCTAAATTATGGGACTTTCCATCAATTAGACTTCAGGCTGTAGACAGAAGTGTGCCCCTTAGCAATATAATTCTTCCATCTCTGCAGACAGCTTAATCTGCATCCATCCTCTTTTTCAATATTTTGCTGAAAGCAGGAAGAACTATCCAGCGTGTACTGATATTCTGGTTATTTCTCTTACTGCTGTAGCCTCAGGTGGTACTTGGTTTGTATCCAAGCAGTAAGAGGCTGACTTTACATTTCACCAGTATAAAGGTCACCAGCTTGAAGTGTGTAATGGTCAGGTCCATGATACTCCCGCCTCACGCCTTCTATTCAAATGATTTCACATTTTAGGTTGTATCATTTTTAGCACCTCATCTGGTAACTACTGCTGGTCTTAGTTACAAGTCACATAAACAGACCCTGGCTGATTAAGGAGAAAAGGCATTTATCATTTATTAGCAGGTTATTGTTCGAACTCATAAAATTGTGAGGGTTAAAGAATCAGGCAAGCTTGAGACTAAGGTTCCAGGAGCAATGATCAAACGTGTGCCACACAACTGTGCATATACTGAACTCCGCTGTTCCTCTAAGGGAAACTAGAAGAAACTGCTACCATTTTTACTCTCATGGAGCACAAGATGCTGCACTTCAGATGCTGCCAGAAACTCAACTTTACTACAACCTGCTCCTGACACCACATCAATGCCACTTCTTCAGGAGGAACCTGATCCTGTAACGACTGGCACTCCTCCTCCCAGCAAAGTAGATTCTGTGCCACACTCTTCCTCAAGTTCCTGTCTGAATACAGGTGAGTGTGTGGCACCTACTGAAATGCCTGTGCCTGAGCCGCAAAGGATACTAAGGAACTGGATTTTTTAGATTCTATCTTGGGAATTTAGAACTCAGGTATATAGAAATTCCCAAACTAAACAAAGTGATTCAAAGCGTGCTAAATAACCAGAAAATCTGTCAAAAATCCACTCCTCTATTCCCTCACCCAATTCACCTTACTTAGTAATCTCTGGAATCAGAAGATACCCTACAATTGAATGTTTTAATATTCATTAATTGCTAACACTTTAATTAGGTCAATTGCTAGATCTCTGACAAGGAAGTGCACTGATCATGGTTTATTGCCTGCGTTTTAGGTTCCTGAAAAATCTTATCTACTCTGGTCACATTAAATGTATCATTGAAAAAGTATACATATATATATATATATTTAGAGGCAGTTTCACTCTGTTGCCTCAAGCTAGAGTACTGTGGCACCATGTTCACAGCGACCTCAAACTCCTGGGCTCAAGTGATCCTCTTGCCTCAGCCTTCCGAGTAGCTGGAACTACAGGTACCTGCCACTATGCCCATCTAAGTTTTCTACTTTTAGTAGAGACAAGGTCTCATGCCTACTCAGACTGGTCTCAGACTCCAAAAGCAATCCATCTGTCTTGGCCTCCCAGAGTGCTAGTATTATAGGTGTGAGCCACTGAGCCTGGCCAGAAAAAGTAATTTTTCGAAATAAAAAGGCTTAGTTCAATTATGAACCAAAATAAAGATTTATGTCAAGACTTTTAAAGAATTATTATAGACAGCACAGTTTATCATAGTGTGGCAGTCATAGACATTTTGGATATAAATAATTTATAGGACTTTAAACTATTTAACTTTAAAGTTATAGAAACATTGCTAAAGGTATCAAGCACATAAATATAAAGATAAGTTCAATGAGAGAACCTATAACACAAAAATATTTTCCTCCAAGAACCTCTTCCTGACCTTCTAAGTTTGGATTTGGAGCTCTGCTTACGCACTTCAACACCCCCCTGCTTCTCTTGATACGGCACTGCCACTGTGACTGACTGAACATTTACTTGTCCATCATTTGCACAGCACTCTAACGTACCACAGGACAAGGACCAGACCTATACTGTCCGTGGTTCTGTTCTCAGCATCTACCACCATCATGATTCAACTTTTGTTGAATCTCACATGCCTTATAACATAAATTAAAAGATAGCTTTGGGCAGTGACAAGTATAAATAAACCAAAAGGCAGATTTTAAAAACTTCAGAAGAACACTTTCCTAGAGCTTTTTGTTCCTACAGTATCCCATGTTCTTAGAAGCAGCCTACTTAGTCTTACATATTCCAGAAAGAAGTTAAAAAAAATGGATGATCCTATTAAAAGGCTAAGTACCGTTAAAATATAGTGACTCCTATGTTTTCCTAGTAACATCTTTATTCATAAATTCAGTAACTGCCCATAGAACATAAGTTCACTAAGGGCCAACAATGAAACCAGTTGATTAATGTCAATATTAGAAGGAAGGTTTTTTTTTTTTTTTTTTTTTTT
>NW_003852398.1:44511506-44526254 GCF_000181295.1 Otolemur garnettii
TCATTGTTGTTTGGCGCGCCTAGGCTGGATTCGAACCCGCCACCCTGGGTGTACATGGCTGGCACCTTAGCCACTTGAGCCACAGGCACTGAGCCTAAAATACTTTTCAAATGATGAAATCGTAATAGTATAATGAAGAACCTTGAACTCATCTGTAAAGATATAGTTATTTTTTTCTTTTTATTATTATTATTCTTTTTTATGCAGAGTCTCCCTCTGTCATTCAGGCTAGAGCACGGTGGCACAATCATAGCTCACTATAGCCTCGAACTCCTAAGCACTCCTGATCCTCCTGCCTCAGCCTCCTGAGTAGCTGTGACTACAGGCTTATGGCACCATGCCTGGCTACTTTTTAAAAAAATTTCTTGTAGAGATGTGGTCTCAGTAGGCTGTCCAGGCTAGCTCCAATTCCTGGCCTCAAGTGATCCTCCCACTTGGACTGCCAAAGTACTGAAATTATAGGGTTGAGTCACTGCACCTTGTCTTATTATTGTAATTGATACATAGTAACTGTTCTTATTAGGGAGTACAGAATATTTCAATACATGTATGTGTGATGAACAAATCAGGTTAATAAGCGTATATGTCACCTCACTCATCATTTGTGTTGAAAATATTCAAAATCTACTCTTTCAGCTATTTGAAAATATCAATTGTTAATTATAGCAGCCCTTCTGTGCTATAGAACGCTAGAACTTAACCTTCCTATCTAGTTGTAATTTTGTGTCCATTAACTAGCCTTTAGTGCCATTATTCTATCTTTTACTTCTATGATTAAACTTTTTTTTAGCTTCACATGAGTGAGAACATGAGATATTTGCCTTTCTGTACCTGGCTTACACCACTTAACATAATGTCCTCCAAGCTCATCCATGTTGCAGTGAATTACAGGATTTCATTCTTTTGCCTCACTGAATAATATTCCCTTGTGTATATATGCCTCATTTTCTTTATCTACTCATTTGCTGATGGACACTCAGGCTGATTCTCTATCTTAGCTATTATGAGTAGTACTGCACTAAACATGGGAGTGCAGATACTGTTTCAATACATTGATTTTCTTTATTTTGGAGATACTTACTCAACAGAGGGATTGCTGGATCATGTGGTAGTTCTATTTTTAGAGCACCTACACAGTTTTCCATAATGGCTATACTAATTTACATTCCTACCAACAGTGTATAAGAGTTCCCTTTTCTCCACATCCTGGACAGGATTTGTTACTTTTCATCTTTTTGATAATAGCCATTCTAACCAAATTGCACGATGATTAGTGATGTTGAGCATTTATTCATATACCTTTGGCCATGTGTATGTCCTCTTTTGAGAGAAGCCTGGAAGTGATTTATTTAAAAAGGAAAAAAATGAGTAATTATTTAGGATAAGAAGTTACTAATTATGGCTCGGTGCCTGTGGCTCAAGCAGCTAAGGCACCAGCCACATACACTTAAGGTGGCGGGTTCGAATCCAGCCCGGGCCCGCCAAACAACAATAATGGCTGCAACCAAAAAATAGCTGGGCGTCGTGGTGGGCGCCTGTGGTCCCAGCTACTTGGGAGGCTGAGACAGGAGACTCGCTTGAGCCCAGGAGTTGGAGGTTGCTATGAGCAGTGAAGCCATAGCACTCTACCCAGGGGGACAGCTTGAGGCTCTGTCTCAAAAAAAAAAAAAAAAAAAAGAAGTTACTAATTAGACTCAGTATGTAATTTCTACCATAGATATAATTTGAAATGAAAGAAAAAGACTGAATTAGAATTATGTATATGAGGTGATTACTGTCACAGATGAAGTTTCATCTTATTATTTTGATTTCTATTATTTTTCATATTGGGACATTATATTTTCTGGAAATGCATAATCACAATTCTTTTTAAAACAGGAAGCAGAATCCCAATTTTTCTCAATTCTGTGTGCCAGTATAGATATTACCAAAATATTTGGAGGATTTTGCTTAATGTAAGTTTTTAAATTTAATTTTAACAGAAATTAAAGGTATGGTGGTTTGTGTCTGTAATTCCAACTACCTGGGAGGCTATGGCAGGAGAATTGCTTGACTTTAGCCTGGGTAACATAGAGACCTATCTTAAAAAAAAGAGGCCAGGCATGGTGGCTCATGCCTGCAAACCTGGCATGCTGAGAGCAAAAGGTAGGAGTATCACTTGACTCAGGACCCTGAGCAAGAGTGAAACCCTGTCTCTACAAAAATAAAAAAATCAGCCAGTTGTAGTGATGCACAGCTATAGTCCCAGCTACTCAGGAGATTGAGGCAGGAAGATTGCTTGAGCCCAGCAGTTTGGTGTTGCAATGAGATATGAATATGCCATTGTACTCTAGCTGGGGCAACAGAGTGAGACTCTGTCTCAAAACAACCAATCAACTAACCAACATTCAAAAAAAAGCAAAGAAAGAAAAAGATTAAAAGAATCAAATTTGTTCCATTTTGGATCTATACAAATAAAGTAGGGAAAAAGAGACTTAGACATATCTCAGTAGAAAGAACAAGGCAGGCATTATTAAGGTAAAATAGCAATACATATTAACAATCACGAAAAAGCTAAAATTTTCAATCCTGCCCAAAGGGGTGGTTGGTTCATGCCTGTAATCCCAGGAGGCCACGGTGGGTAGACTGCCTGAGCTCAGGAGTTTAAGACCAGCCTGAGCAAGCATAAGACCCCATCTCTACAAATAGAAGAACTAGCTGGGCATTGCGATGGTGGCCTGTAGTCCCAGCTACTTGGGAGACTGAGATAAGAGGATCTCTTGAGCTCAAGAGTTTAAGATCGCCATGTGCTATGATAGCACTCAAACCCCAGGTAACTGAGTGATAAAATAAAATAGAAAAACTAGCCAGGCATTGTAGTGGGTACCTGTAGTCCCAGCTACTTGGGAGGTTCAAGCAGGAGGATCACTTGAGTCCAGGAGTTTGAGGTTGCTGTGAGCTACGATGCCATGGCATTCTACCCAGGATGACAGAATGAGATTCTGTCTCAAAAAAGAAAAAAAAAAGAGGCAGCACAGGGGCATGGGCTCCCAGCTGCCAGGTGCCTGCGGCCTGCTTGGCCCGCATGCAGCACACTCTTTCTCCACAGGATACTGCGATGGCCACTTAGTGAGAGCCCCGGGTCCATTCATGCTTGTACTGGTTGGTGATGGTCGGACTGGGAGAACTGCATTCATGAAACACCACTTGACTGGTGAATTTGAGAAGTATGTAGCCACCTTAGGCGTTGAGGTCCATCCCCTTGTGTTCCACAGCAACAGAGGACCCATCAAGTTTAATGTATGGGATACAGCTGGCCAGGAGAAATTTGGTAGACTGAGACATGGCTATTATATCCAGACCCAGTGTGCCATTATAATGTATGATGTAACATAAAGAGTTACTCACAAGAACATTCCTAACTGGCATAGAGATCTGGTATGAATATGTGAAAACATCCCTATCGTGCTGTGTGGAAACAAAGTGGACATTAAGGACAGGAAAGTGAAGGCAAAATCTATTGTCTTTCACTGGAAGAAAAATCTTCAGTACTACAACATTTCTGCCAAAAGTAACTACAACTTTGACAAGCCTTTTCTCTGGCTTGCTGGAGAGCTCACTGGAGACCCTAACTTGGAGTTTGTTGCCACACCTGCTCTTGCCCGGCCAGAGGTGATCATGGACCCAGCTCTGGCAGCACAATATGAACATGACCTAGAGGTTGCTCAGACAACTGCGCTCCTGGATGAGGATGATGACCCATGAGAATGAAGCTGGAGCCCAGCGTCAAAAGTCTAGTTTTATAGGCTGTCCTGGGATGTCAGCCGTGCAGCATGCATGTGCCACTTTATTATCCAGCATCTGGGATGCTGAGATGAATGGGCTTGGGAGTGAATGTGGCAGTTTAAAAAACTACCTTCATTGTTTGGACCTGCATATTTAGCTGTTTGGAACAGTTGATTCCTTCTTGAGTTTCAAATATAAGACGACTACAGTCACATCATAATATCCAGTGGTGAAATCTTGTTCGTCATTGTCATTCCTATTCCTTTTCATTTAGAATCAGAATAAAGTTGTATTTCAAATATCAAAACAAAAAATTTAATCCTGTGGGAAAATTAAATTATACAGAAAACCAAATATAAAAAGAAATCTAACACAATATTATCATATCTAAAACCAGACATTTGAAATAGACACTATAGTTATTTGAAATAAAGTTTTATTCACATAATAAAATAAAAAATAATATTTAGCTGTGGCTATCTGTATAAAGTGTTGGCTATCTATCCTACATAGAAACTCTAAAGATCATTACTAAAATAAAAGCTGATGACTAAAAATTTTAAATAAGATGTTTGCAGCTCTTATAACTCCGATCTAATATATTCTGATAAATCCTCATTAAGTAAAAGCTCTTTTTACTTATATCACCAAATATAAAGATAAATATGCATCTGTAGTATCAAGATATTAGGGTATGTAATGCAAGAAAAGAAAAACAAATTGAAGAGAGTATAAAGTCCAGAAACAGATGTATACCTAGACTTGATTTCATGGTACAGGTGACCCTGTATGAGCAGCAGGAGAAAGAGTGGTCTACTGGAACAACTGGATACTCATATGTAAAAAAAAAATCCTGACCCCCTATCTCATACCATATATGAAAATCAACTCTAGTTGATAAAAACAACCAAATGTTAAAAATCAAACAATAAAGTTTTGGAAGAAAGCATAGGAGAATCTCTTAAAGATCTTGCTGAGACAGGCAGAGATTTCTTCAACAAGACTCAAAAAGTACTAATCATAAAGGCAAAAAACTGATAAACAGGACTACCTTAAAATTAAGACCTTCTCATCAAAACGTAATGCTACCAAAGTGAAAAGGCAAGACACAAAATAAAAGATTCTTGTAATACATATATCTGAGAAATATTTTGATTTTTTAAAATTACTGTTTCAGGTTAATTTGAGGGTACAAAGAATTAGGTTACAATGTTTGCATTTGTTAAGTAGACTCCCTCTTATTATTGTGCCATACACTCTAACCTTGTACACATCTGCCCCCACCTTCCCCCTACTCCCTCATTCCCCTGCCCCCCACCTTGAATTGATCTGAGTTTTTCTCTTATGTGGGTGTGTATCAGATTGTCCACTGGCTTCATATTAGTATTGAGTACATTTGATTCTTGCTTCTCCATTCTTGGGATATAAACAAATATTTTGTATTCAGAACATATAAAGCACTCCTTCAAATCAAAAGGCAGAAAAACCCTTAGAAAATTGGGACTTGAACAGGAACTTCATATAAGAGAAAGTCCCAGTGCCCACTAAACCAGTGAAAAGGCGCTCATACTTCATAATTACCAGAGAAATCCAAATTAAAATCACAATGCCGTACACTACATATCCATCGGGAAAGCTAAACTTAAAGAGACACACAGTAACAAATGCTGGTGAGCACGCAAGCAAGTGGAGCTCTCAGATGCTGCTGTGCAAGTGTAAACTAATACAAGCATTTTTGAAAACTGGTTCGCCGAATAAGCACAAAGCCTATGACCCAGAAAAATTTCACTTCTTTGTACACCTAGACGCAAGAGAAATGCATTTTATATATATATATAAAATATATAAATGTGTATATATTTTGAATATATACACATTTTTTCCCACCAAAAGGCATGTAGAATGTTCATAAAATCATTATTCATTATAGCCCATAACTGGAAACAACCCAAACAACAATAGGATAAATTACAGTATGTTTAAACAATATTCATAACAACATCACTATACACACCTAGGTGAATCTCTCAAATATGTTGAGAGAAAGAAGCCAGAAAAAGAGTCATCCTATATGACTCCACGTCCATAAAGCTGAAACACTTTATTATATAAAGCTCAAAATCTGTGATGTTAAAAGTCAACATGGGATAGTGGTTACTCTTGTGAGAAAGGAGTGACTACCATGCCCAGCTAATTTTTCTATTTTTACTTTTTTGTGATAGAGTTTTACTCGGTCACCCTTGGTAGAGTGTCATGGCATCATATCTCACAGCAACTTCAAACTCTTGGGCTCAAGTGATCCTCTTGCCATCATTATTTTAATAATGATCTTTAGAGTTTCTGTGTTAATAAAGCCAACATTTTATACAGGTAATCACAACTAAATATTATTTTTATTGTTATGTGAATAAAACTTATTTCAAATAACTAAATTTGGTGTCTATTTCAGAAGCCTGGTTTTAGATATGACAATATTGGGTTAGACTGCTTTTTATCTTTTGGTTTTCTGAATAATTTTCCCACAATTTTTTTTTTTTTTTTTTAGACAGGGCCTTACTACATCACCCTAGGTAGAGGGCCATGGCATCATTATCTCACAGGAACTTCAAACTCCTGGACTCAAGCAATCCCCCTGCCTGAGCCTCCCAAGTCCCCTGCCTGAGTACCTGGGACTACACAAGTATTCGAGAAGCTGCCACAATGCCTAGCTATTTTTTTTTTTTTTTGAGACAGGGTCTTGTTCTTGCTCAGGCTGGTTTTGAACTTGTGGGCTCAAGCAATCTGCCCACCTCGGCCTCCCAGAGTGCTAGTAATTTTTCTATTTTTAGTAGAGATTGGGTCTTATTCTTGCTCATATTCTGAACACAGCTCACATCTGACCTCAAGGGATCCTCTCATCTTGGCCTCCCAGAATGCTGGGATTTCAGATATGAGGCACCACACACACCCAGCTTATTGAATGTCATCTTCTGTTGTTGTCCCCAAAGATACTTTATGAAATAAAACCAAAATTTAATGTGAAATGAGATTTTGCTGAAGTCCCATAAGAAGTCTGGAAGCATAATGAAGTATTTTTAACTGTATTTTCATTTCCCATAATTAAAAATATTCTGAATTAAAACAATTAATTATAGAATAAAAGGTACTGAAATAGAGAGTCTAGGTAAGTGATAAATGATCTCCCATAATTGAGAACTGTAAATAAATATGATAAAAATAGGTAACGGCAGTTTTCCAGTATAATTAGGAGTTAAGATAAAAAAGAAATTAATTGAAAAGAAAAAACAATCTGGTAAAACTAGTTTCATAATTCAGCACTGTAAACTGTTATATACAACAGTTTATAAAAGATTATATATATATAATCTTTTATTGTATATATTTACAATATATACAATACCAGCTATATCATGTTGCCTGGCAAAATCAAGCTGTTTCATTACCCAGCATTAAAAGTGCTGTTATTATTCAATATTTTCAAACAAATTGCAGTCAGAAAACATTTTTATTTAATTTTACTTACTCAGTGTATTGTGGTCTGTGTGAATACCTTGTATAACAGATGTTCTGAGTAACAATTCAACATCGGAACCTACTTTCACTAGCTGTTAAGAAAACCAAACAAATAGAATAATCCTTTGAGTGTTTCAGACTAATGTACTGTTCTTAAAAACTATCATTTACTGTAATTTCTTTTTAGGTAATATAGTAGTTCCCCCTTATCCACAGTTTAGTTACCTGTAGTCCAAAAATATTAAATGGAAAAATTCCAAAAATAAACAATTCATAAGTTTTCAATTGCATGCCATTCTCATGCTGTCTCATTTCATCTTGCCTGGGATGTGAATCATACATCTGTCCAGTGTACTCATATTCGTGATACACTGCCTGCCCCTCAGTCACTTAGTAGCCATTTCAGTTATCAGATTAATTGCTGCCGTGTAGCACTGCGTTATGTTCAAATAACTCTTATTTTACTTAATAATGCCCCCAAAGCATTATTGTGTGCCGTGCCTAATTTATAAATTAAACTATCATAAGTATGTATATACTTGGGTCACTATAAAAATTTTGAGACAGACTGTGTTACGGTCCATTATTTCACTTCCAAGAAATAATGCTGACAGTGACCCTTCTGATTCACGCATGCAAGTTTCAACTTGTTTGGCTTATTGGTGTTGCTGGGAGGGCTTCATTTGTTTCCATCCATGGTGTTTGTGGCTATTTATGTCATTGCCAAAATAAAAATAAAAAAAAAATCTATTGCCAAGTTGAGCTGAAAGAGCAGAAGTTCTCTCTGTCATTCTGAGTTACTACAACAATACTCTCCTTAGTTTTAGTCACTTGCCTTAGGTAAAGATAGAATTTCTGTGGGTTTCTAGGTTGGTCCAACTGCTCTTGCTTTGACCATGGCTACTTTCAAATTCTTTTCATAGGATGACTTGCTGTCTTTTGGGTATAAGCAGGTGACCCAGAGAAGGTGAGCCATACCAAGCAAGGGAAGGTTATCTACGAGTGTGATGGCTGTAACTATGAAATAATGTATTTTATCTCACTCAACTCCTCTATTTTTATCACTTCCTCCTTGCCAAGAAACTTTTATGAGTTTTGTTATAATTAAAAAACTCAATTACTATACCTCTTCTATTTTCTTAGGCGAAGTCTCATTTTTATTACTTTTGAATTCTTCATTTATTTTTATTCTGGCTGCTGGAGAGAGGAAAAAATATATACAGTTATTTGTTTTTCTAATCTATAATTCTTGTTTCAGTGATTTACATGTTATTCATTATATTATTCATATGAATGACTACTTCTCTAGAATAGGAAATGATTTTGTATCCATAAAAAACAAAGCATAAGAAATCTCTTGAAGAATCTTTGACAGGATGCCAAATTTGTAAACAAATCTACTATAAACTTTTGACCTTTGGTACTCTAATACTTTTTTCCCCCTGATTTTTACTTCTGACTTCATTTGTGTGCATAAAACTACTGGATTCTAATAAATCCAGTTTAATCCTTTATTTCTATACATCTAAGGATTTAGGTTAAAGTACCCTTTCTTTTTTTTTGAGACAGAGTTTCACTTATTAACCCTTGGTAGAGTGCTGTGCCATCATAGCTCACAGCAACCTCCAACTCCTTGGGCTTAGGTGATTCTCTTGCCTCAGCCTCCTGAGTAGCTGGGACTACAGGCACCCACTACAATGCCCGGCTATTTTTTTGTAGCAGTTTGGCCCGGGCTGGGTTTGAACCTGCCACCCACTGAGCCACAGGCGCCACCCAAAAGTGCCCTTTTTTTTAAGGCAGAGTCTCACTCCTTTTCGCAGATTGGAGTGACATGAAGTCAACATAGCTCACTGTAATCTCCAACTCCTGGGCTTAAGTGATCCTCCTGCCTTAGCCTCCTGAGTAGCTGGGACTATGGGCATCTGCTACGCATACCTGGCTAATTTTTGTTTGTTTGGGTTTTTTTTGATTTTTTTGTAGAGATGGGGGCCTTCTTGTGTTGTCCAAGCTGGTCTCAAACTACTGGCCTCAAGCGATCCTCCCACGTCAGCCTCCCAAGGTGTTGGGATTACAGGTGTGAGTCACTGCACCTGACCCAAAATGATTTTTATGATGGCAAAACTCAACACATACAAGTGTATTAAACTATACATACACTTAAAGATAGCAACAAAAAGGATACATATATGTCTATGTATATATATAATTTTTTTTTTTTTTTGAGACAGAGCCTCAAGCTGTCCCCCTGGGTAGAGGGCCATGGCATCACAGCTCACAGCAACCTCCAACTCCTGGGCTCAAGCGAGTCTCCTGCCTCTGCCTCCCAAGTAGCTGGGACCACAGGCGCTCGCCACAACGCCTGGCTATTTTTTGGTTGCAGCCATCATTGTTGTTTGGCGGGCCCAGGCTGGATTTGAACCCGCCAGCTCAGGTGTATGTGGCTGGAGCCTTAGCGGCTTGAGCCACAGGCGCTGAGCCATATATGTAAAATTTTAAGTGTCTTATCTGACATGTAAAATGAGCAATAAATAAAATATGTTCACATATACCTCTACATTACAGTAGCATAATTTAGTTTAATCTGACTGGCCTTATTGTGTTGTGAGCATTTAACAAAACAATTCATATAACGTGCTTAGCAAATGTATAATAAATGTTAGTTGTTTTTATAGTTATTTCACTTAAAAAATTTAAAGCAATAAAACTTCCTACTATGCTTGATACATTCAAGATGTAAAGTAGTTAAAAATTTGCATTTTAGAATCAGATTGCTAAACAGGGATGTCCAACCTTTTTTTCTTTTCTGCTACACATCGGAAGAAGAGGAGTTGTCTGGGGCACACATTAAATACACAAACACTGATGACAGCTGATTAGCCAGAAAAAAAAGCCCATGTATAATCTTCATGAAATCTGATACCACAGCGAAGCAAAGTAAATCCTCATAAAATCAACACACACCTCTGCCTTAGCTCCACCTCTTACTAAGTATGACATGGGGCAAATCTTTCATCGGTTTTTTCATTTTCAAAAATAGGGATTATAATATAAACTATCTTACAGCCATGTTATAAGAATTAAATCAGGAATTCATGTAAAGTACATACAGTATGACATATACACCATTCCTGGGGACTGGGACACTACCTAGGTGACCTCTTATGGAGGTTTAGAAAGGTATGAGGAGCAGAACTGAATATCACTAACATAGGATTTAAGCTTTAGAACCTGTGACCACCAGAAAAAACAGAAACTACTTAAACCAACGAGATACTGAATTTAAAATCATTTGTAATGGATGCTCTGTCCTAGCTGCTATGACTTCTAGACTGACACAAGACACTAACAACACGGTAGTATCTGGTCCTAGAGAGTATGAAAATCTGATTATGTTACAGAGAAAGTTTAATATCTTGAACATAAGGCAAACAATGGAAAATACTGAAATTCTACCCCCCCTTTTGCTAATTCTTTATGAAAATTTCATCTTTTAGACATTTTCTTAACTCCTCAAGGAAGTGTAATGTAAACAAACCTTTATAAAATATAACATTAAGGGAGAGAGAGAGTGAAGATCATTTTCAAGATGGGGACTATTCAACATGGAGGCGGAGGTCGATAAGCTGGAACTGATGTTCCAGAAAGCTGACTCTGATCTGGATTACATTCAGTACAGGCTGGAATACGAAATCAAGACTAATCATCTTGATTCAGCAAGTGAGGATCTCTAGCTCTGCTTCCCAGATAGAGTGCAATGATAGCTTACAGTAACCATGAACTCCTGGGCACAACTGATCCTTCTGCCTGAGCCTGGGATCTGAGTAGCTGGGATTAAAGGTGTGTGCCACCACACCTGGCTAATGTTCTGGCTGGTCCGAAACTTCTGACCTCAAGTGATCCTCCTGCCTCAGCCGCCCAAAGTCCTCGATTACAGAAAAGTCCAGTTATACTGTTAAAGGAAATATCAGCGATAAAGTTTCGATATCAAACTTTGTATGCAGGCTTCAAACTAGTTGCTGTTGAGCCGCATTTGTGCTACTGTGAATAATAAGACTATGAACATGATACAACAACTACAAACGCAAACAGACCTAGAGCTGTCACCACTGACTGAAGAGAAAAATGCAGCAGAGCAATTAAAATCTCATATGCCAGATTCACGAAGAAATGGACTTCCAAAAGAGAACTCTAATAGAGAAGAAATCCGTTCCAGAAAAATTTAGGAAGATGTCTTTTAATGTTTGATGACTAGTGGTTGGGGGCTGATGAAGGAGCAGGAGGGTTGGCTTGAATGACTGGATAATGCTGCCTTTTATATGAGAGAAGAATATAAGAATTAGGGCAGATATATAAATAAAGTTCAGCCAAAAGGATAAAAAAAAAAAAGGGTCTTGACCACATAAGGCTCTCAGATAGATTAGTAGCTACCTAATCTAGTGGCTCAGTGGGTAGGGCACCAGCCCCATATACCGAGGGTGCTGGGTT
Source organism: Otolemur garnettii (assembly GCF_000181295.1). Classification (NCBI taxonomy): domain Eukaryota; kingdom Metazoa; phylum Chordata; class Mammalia; order Primates; family Galagidae; genus Otolemur; species Otolemur garnettii. The sequence continues at coordinate 44,523,270 of NW_003852398.1, forward strand.
TGAACCTGGCCCCAGTCAAACTGCAACAAAAAAGTAGCCAGGCACTGTGGCGGGCGCCTGTAGTCCCAGCTACTCAGGAGGCTGAGGCAAGAGAATTGCCTAAGCCCAGGAGTTGGAGATTGCTGTGAGCTGTGATGCTACCAAGGGTGATAAAGTGAGACTCTGTCTCTAAAATTAAAAAAAAAAGAATAGACTTGGTCCCATGGGGTAAAACATATACTTACCTTCTAACGCTCTGGCATCATTTTTAAAAACTTGTTGTCTGGTCCTGTGCAATGTTTTAAAGAGCTGTAAAACCTGTAAAGAAAACGAGAATTCAGACCTCAAAAGAAAAAATTTCATATTTTACATAAGTATAAGGATTAAACAGTATTTCTTTGTTTGTTTCTGACATTATTTTTTAAAATAGGGGAAAAAACCAGGGCTTGATTATTTACCTTTAAATTAAAACATTTTTTAGCTTTATTTATAAAAATACAAAGTTCTTTGAAGCAAATAATATAAGGATGGCTAAAAAGTTAATGATTCTCCTGCTAAAAACCAGTCTGCTAAGTTAACCAACTTTACCATCTGGCTTGTAACTATTCTCATTTTTCTTAACATATTGAGGCTTTCAATCATGCGCTTATTACATTTTTTTTCACTTATTACATCTTAGAGTCTAGAAGGAAGGCATTTCAGATATTTTAAGCAAGTTTAATTGCAGTTTCTTAAAGAAGTGGAATGCAGAGATTTATGAATATTCTTAGTCTGAATTAAAAAAAAAGATTTGGGTGAGGGGCACAATTATAACTTTGACTTAAAATATACAAAAACAAACTATGAAGGTGGCGCTGTAGCTCAAAGGAGTAGGGCGCTGGCCCCATATGCTGGAGGTAGCAGGTTCAAACCCAGCCCTGGCCAAAAAAAAAACTGCAAAAACAAACAAACAAACTATGTAACCAAAATGTGTGTATTCTCATACTATTATGAAATACAAATAAAATAAATTTAAAAAAAAATTTTTAAGGGCGGTGACTGTGGCTCAGTGAGTAGGGCGCTGGCCCCATATACCAAGGGTAGCAGGTTCAAATCTGACTCCTGCCAAACCGCAACAAAAAAAAATAGCCGAGTGTTGTGGTGAACGCCTATAGTCCCAGTTACTTGGGAGACTGAGGCCAAAGAATCACCTAAGCCCAGGAGTTGGAGGTTGCTGTGAGCTGTATGACGCTGCCGTAGCACTCTATCGAGGGTGATAAAGTGAGAATCTGTCAGAAAAAAAAAAAAAAAAAAAAAAAGAAAGAAAAAAATTTTTTAAAAAGAGAAAAGAACTTGGTATTTTAGTAAAATTATAAAGAGGCTTTAGTAATAGGCTGAAGTCATTTCACACTTAAGTCCAAAAATAGTGCTTAATATTATAAGGCAGTTATTTATTTCAAGAAAAACTAAGAGAAAGGCAATGTAATCAAGCATTAGATGGCTCAGCTGTGAGCAATTGTTATTTACTAATAATATCAAAGATGAAAACTGATTTGCCAAAATTTATATACTGAGAGAATAGGAGGTGTGATGAAGCTTCGTCTTTACCTTCCATAGTTAGAAGTCAATAAATAACATCTCCAAAGAGGAAAAAGTAAATAGCAGTTGGAACACGTTATTTAGAAACATGAAGGTTAATCCCAGAAAAAATAGCTAAAATACTTTGCTGGGTGTTTGAGCACATAAATCCAGCTACTTGGGAGGCTAAGGCAGGAGTATTGTTTGAGCCGAGGTGTTAGTTCAAGACTAGCCTCAGCAACATAAATATAGCAGGAATATAAACATAGCAAGACCTCATCTTAAAAAAAAAGAAGGTGGCAAAAGATTTGAGTAGGTGTTTCTCCAGAAAAAAACAAAACCAAAACCCCAGAAACAGACAATAAGCCATAGAAAGATGTTCATCTCATTTGCCATCTGGAAATACAAATCTAAATCTCAACAAGTCACCATTTCACCTTAGTATAGTATCAGAATAATAGGTAAATAATAGGTAATAGGATGGCTGTAGTCCAAAGGACAGTCAATAACAAGAGTCGACAAGGATGTGGAAAAATTGAAACCCTCATACATTTTTGGTGGGGATGTAGAATGGTACAGTTTGGCTTGGAAAAGTGTGGCAGTTGGGGCGGCGCCTGTGGCTCAAGGAGTAAGGCACCAGCCCCATATACTGGAGGTGGTGGGTTCAAACCCAGCCTCGACCAAAAACTGCTAAAAAAAAAAAAAAAAAAAAAAAAAGAAGAAGAAAAGTGTGGCAGTTGTTCAAAAAGTTAAACGTACAGTTATCTTATGACCCAGAAGTTTTGCTAGGTGTATACCCAAGACAATGAAAACATATATTCACACAAAACCCTGTATACTAATGTTCACAGCAGTATTATTCACAATAGGCCAAAAGTAGAAACAACCCAATTGTCTATCAGCTCATGAATGGGTAAATAAAATGTGGAATATACATGCTGTTAAGGCTGAAACTGTGTCTCTCTCAACAAGACATGTTGAAGTCTTAACCTCAGGTACCTGTAAACGTGACTTTATTTGGGAACAGGGTCTTTGCCGATGTAATTGAGATCACTAGTGTAGGTCCTAATCCAGTATGATTGATGCCCTTATAAGAGGAAAAATACCACATGAAGACAAACACACAAGGAGAGACAACTTATAAAGACAGAGGTAGAGACTGGCAAGATCACCAAGGACTGACAGCCACCATCAGAAGCTAGGAAGATGAAAAGAAAGATTTTACCCAGAGTTTTAGAGGGAGCACGGCCCTGTTGACAGCTTGTATTTCTAGCCTCCAGCACTGTGAGACAGTATATTTCTGTTGTTTTAAGCCATCTTGTTTGCAGTACTTTGTTATAAGAGCCATAGGTGGCTCGGCGCCTATAGCTCAACGGGCTAAGGCGCCAGCCACGTACACCTAAGGTGGCGGGTTCGAATCCCCAGCCCGGACCCGCCAAACAACAATGA
>NW_003852398.1:44526896-44555156 GCF_000181295.1 Otolemur garnettii
TGTCACCTCAGGTGTATGTGGCTGGTGCCTTAGCCACTTGAGCCACAGGCGCCGAGCTGAGATCCTTGATCTTTGATGTTATTATTGTAACTGTTGTGGCCTGCCAAGAACTGTTACAAGTAGTATGTATAGAATGTACCAATAAAGGGTGACTTTAATAAATGTCGCAGTGTTCTGACCATTCCACTGGCAGGCCGGTCTACTGTCTCTCTCCCCCTCCTTGGGCCTCCCTATTCCCTGAGACACAATATTGCTCAGAAAAAAAAATTCCTTTCAAAATATTACTGTTGATTGACCTGGTCACCCAATGTTCTGATGGAGATATATAAGATTAATGTTGTTTTCATGCTTGCTAACACAACATCCATTCTGTAGCCTATGGATGAAGGAGCAAATTTGGCCTTCAAATCTTAATATTTAAAAAATTCATTTTCTAAGCCTATAGCTAGTCAGAGATTCCTCTAACAGATCTGGGCAAGGTAAACTGAAAACTTTCTGAAAAGGATGCACCATTTTACATGCTATTCAGAACATTCGTGATTTGTAGGAGGAGATCAAAATATCAACATTAACAGGAGTTTTGAAGAAATTGACTCCAACCCTCATAGATGACTTTGAGGGGTTCAAGACTTTACTGGAGAAAGTCATGGCAGATGTGGTGGAAACAGCAAGAGAACAGAATAAGTAAAACATGAAGATGTGACTGAATTGCTGCAATCTCATGACAAAACTTTAACAGACAAGGAGTTGCTACTTATAGATGAGTAAAGAGAACGGTTTCTTTTTCTTATTTATTTATTTAGTTATGACAGTCTCACTTTGTTGCCCTGAGTAGAGTGCCATGGATGGCGTCACAGCTCACAACACCCTCAAACTCTTGGGCTTAAGTGATTCTCTTGCCTCAGCCTCCCAAGTAGCTGGGACTACAGGCACCTCCCACAATGTCCAGCTATTTTTGTTGTTGTTGTTGTTGCAGTTGTCATTGTTGTTTAGCTGGCCCAGGCTGGGGTTTGAACCCACCAGCCTCAGTGTATGTGGCTGGCACCGTAACCACTGTGCTATGGGTGCCGAGGCAAAAGAGTGGTTTCTTGAGATGGAATCTATTTCTGGGGAAGATGGTATGAACATTGTTGAAAAAACAACAAAGTATTTTAGAATAATGTATTAACTTAGTTGATAAAGCAGTAGCAGGGTTTAGGAGGACAGATTGACTCCAGTTTTGAAAGAAGTCCTACTGTGATTAAAATGCTATCAAAAGCATCCTATGCTACAAAGAAATCTTTCCTTAGAGGAAGAGTCAATCAATGTGACAAACTTTATTGTTGTCTTATTTTAAGAAATTGCCACAGGAACCTTCCATCAGTTGGCAGCCAATACTGAGGCAAGACCCTCCAGCAGCACAGAGATTACGAAGTGCTGCAGGCTCAGATAATTGTTAGTACTTTTTAGCAATAACATAATTTTTAATTATGATAGGTATACTGGATTTTTGATAATACTATTACACATTTGATAGACTATAGTGTTATATAAACATAACTTTTATATGTACTAGGAAACCCCAAAACTATGTGACTCACTTTATTGTGACATTCATTTAACTGCAGTGGTCTGGAACTGAACCCACAGTATCTCTGAGGTTGGCTTATACCTAAAAATATGCAAGTGGCTTTGGAATTAATGTGCAGCGGCTGTACGAATTCTGAAGTCCTCACCAGTAAATACCCAAATTGCTTTGAAGAGACTGTCAGTAGAAACATGGACATTGTAGGAATCATAGGAACCCAGGGAGTTTAATATTGCAAGAACAATGGAAGACATGTTGTTGGAAAGAAGAAAGTGAAAGGTAGGTAAACCTAATGGTTTTACATGCTATTTAAGGAAAAAAAAAGAAAGGCCTGGTGTAAGAAAAAGAAAATGTCAGCATTATTGCCATGGAGCTGTTGGAGCTATTATCACCTTGGGGCTAATAAATTTTTATTAAAATGTGGAAAACTTGGTTAGGAGCGGTGGCTCAGGCCTATAATACTAGTACTTTGGGAGGTTGAGGTGGGGGGAGGCTGATCTCAAACTCCTGGGCTCAAGCAATCCTCTAGCCTTGGACTCCCAGAACGACAGGATTACAAGCATGAGCCTGCACCTGGTCCGGCTGTTATTATTGGTATTATGGACACAATAAATTTTTGACTGAATAAGCCCATACAATTGCTTCTATTGGTGTTGCAATGTGTATTAAAATGTACAGAGAACACCAAGTTCAATAGTACATGAGGACCGCTTGGTGGCTACCTATTATTGATCAACCAACCATAAGCATTGTTTTTCCTCACCCTATTGTAACAGGCAATTTTCCTCTTTCCATGCCTACGTTTCAGCCACTGACAACTGCCAAGTCCCAATCAGCCATGCTGATAACATGTAAGGTTAAGGGATGGCTGCTCCTGAGAAATGTGCACCTGTCAGGAATGTGAATCTGCTTGACAAGAAATGAATTTCGGACCAGGTCCTCAGGGGTGACCCAGGCGGGGCCAGCACATCCCAAGCTCAATTAGGACACTCGGTTCTCACGGGCCCCTGCTGATGCTACTTTTGGCAAGTAATTTTACAAGGACTCAGTATCCTCGATTGCTAGACTTCTGTGAACCTCTGGTTATCCAAACAAACTTTACATTAGACGGTTGTACCTCAGGATTACCTTTGCTTCTCCTATATGTTCTAGAAATGTGAAATGGACCCCTCAGACAACGCTGGAGATGAAATGGGGGCAAAAGTCAAGTCGTGGGCTTGCATCACGGATAAACCCTCCATACTCCGTCAGTGTGGTCAGCAGAATCCAACTACATAGCTGCCTCCCTCCCTCCTCCGCACCTGCACAAACCCTGGACTGCCCCTCGTGGTTGGTCATTTGGCTCCTCTGAGGCAACGGTCACATCCTTCATGAAGGGTCTTGAACCGCCTCCAAAGACGCCAGACAACCTTCGCAAGGCCGCGAACTTACTCTCCCTGTCGGCATCGCACCCATCCCCTCCCTCGGCCCTGTCACCTTGGCCGCCTGACCCATGGCTCTTCTCGCCGCTGCCTCCACTTCTCAGGCGGTCGAGTCGCCCCGCCTCTTGGCAACTAATCAATGCCAGATTTGAACTATCCAAGTCTCTGTAGCCATGTTCCTAACGTGCCACAACCAATCACCACGTAGCATTTCCTTTGTAGACCCTCCTTCCTCGAAACGACCAGGTATTTGCTAAGCCGGTGACAGCTGGTAAAAGCGCGAGAAGTCGCGAAGCCCAATTATTGGGCAGAAGAGAACGGAAATCTTCTGGATCCCATGTTTGTTAGGGGCAGGTCTACTTCCGACCCAGGGAACCTCCGGCTCATAGGCTGGCTTGGTATTTACGAATGGCATCGGAACGTGCGCTTTGTTTGTTTCCTCCTGCTTGGGAGTTAAAATCGTCTATTTAAGGGCCTTGTTTTAATGTTTCCCAAGGGCGACAGTCTCCGTGGAAATATGCATAAATAAAAGCCAAGCTCTAGTAACTACAGCGGGTGTTTATTGGAATGCTGACTCTTAAAAGTTCTGTTGTGGTTGGACGCGGTGGCTCATGCCTGTAATACAAACCCTTTGGGAGGCGGAAGTGGGAGGATTGCTTGCGGACGGGACTTCGAGACAAGCCAGAGCAGTAGAGCCAGAGGAGACTCTGTAGAAAAAAAATTTAAAACTAGCTTGGCTTGGTGGCGTGCACCTGTAGTGTCAGCTATGTGGTGGAATCACTTGAGTCCAGGCGTTTGAGGTTGTAGTAAGTTACGCTCTAGCTGTATTCTAACCCCAGGGAGAGAGTGAGATCTGTCTCAAGAACAAAAATTGTGTTCTGCATTCTTTTTATTTTTCCCGTAAGGTGAGGTCGAGTTACATGCTCAAGTTCACAAGCTAGTGAAGTGCAACTCTGTGATAGAAATCTGCGGCACCTGACCCCAAGCCCTAGTCTTACTAGGTACTACATCCTGACTATTCAAATTGCTCTACTCTTTGGTTTTGGTGATAGAGGCTGAAAGTGAGTAATTTATTAGCAACATCATAATCATAGGCAATTGCAAAGCCATTTATTTGTGTTTTTAACTTAAGACCTTGCCAAGTGTTGGCGCCTGTGGCTCAGAGGAGTGAGGCACCGGCCCCATATACAGGAGGTGGAAGGTTCAAACCCGCCCCGACCAAAAACTGAAAAAAAAAAAAAAAACCAACAACAACAAAAATCTTGCTAAGATCAAGAAAAGTCTAAAAGTCTTAATATTGTTCTATTGCATAATCCATGTTTGCCTTCCCTACCACAACAGACTCACTAACTTTTCGGTAAAATTGACTTAAAAAAAAATTAAGAATGAAAGATTTGGACCAACGGGTTTCCAAGGCCCTGTTCCTTTTCTGTGACTTAATGTCGTTTTGAAGGATGGTGTAAATCATCAGGAGAATAGCAAGATGATAGTATTTTTAAAAAGTACACTTGATTTTCAGAAGAGCATTTGATAAAACAAGCAATTAAACCAAATGCACCAGGTATTTTTTTTTTTTTAATCTAGGAAACAACAAATTAGGTGGTTTTGTGACATCACATTGTGCCTTCTGAATGCTTACGATGATTAAAGGATGCTTTTTTTTTTCATTTCCTGTTTGGAATCATAGCCTAATTTCCTGAAAATTTGTAATTCATTTAAAAAATTCTGGCTATGGTCCTGTATTCAGTTAACTAAAACCCTTCATCTGGCAATATTTGAAAATATAGTTGTTATAATGCCAAAATTAGTTCAGTCCTGTTGCTTCTCTTAGACACATCTGTATCTTTCCATCAACTGTCTCACAAATGAGGGAGTTCTTTACTATTTTCTGGGAACATATCCTAGTTTTCTGCATCTCAAAGTGTATGCCAGAACTAAACAGGCATTTCCAACATATTTATCATATAAGTTCATGGAGGTATGTAATAGGCAGAATAATGGCCTCCAAAATATGTCTTGAGTTCACATACCCAGAACCTCTTGATTATTTTACCTTATATGACAAAAGGGACTTTGCAAGTGTGATTAAATTAAGGATTTGAGATGAGAAGATTATCCTAAATTGTGTGGAGGGCCCAGTGGAATCAGAGTGATCCTTATAAGTGGAAGAAGGAAGCAGTGTCAGGGAGAAGTTTGAAGATGAAGGAAGGGGCCACAAACCATGGAAAGCAGGCTGCCTCTAAAAACTGGAAAAGGTGAGGGAATTGATTCTCCCCTAAAGCCTTTGAAAGTAATGCACCCTTGCTAACTAACACCTTGAATTTAGCTTCGTGAAAGGTAATTTGGACTTCTGACTTCCAAAATGCCACCTGTTTGTGCCCCTTTCCATCTTGAAAGCCAATAAAGGAACATCTTAAAATCTCTGATTCTCACTCCTCCTTCTGTTGTTATATCTCCTCTCATTCTCATTCTCTGTGTCTTACACTTACAAAGACCTTTATGATTATATCAGGCCTACCTGGATAATCTAGGAATCTCATTAAGATTCCTAACTTTAAAATGAAAACTGACTTACAGAAAAGTGGAAAGAATAATATGTTTAAAGTTTAATTATATCTGTAGTTCTCAGCTCTTGAAAATGCCAATGGAAGAAATTCTTAAATACAAATGCATAATTAAAGAAAAGATTGGGCTCGGTGCCTGTGGCTCAAGTGGCTTAGGCTTTAGCCACATACACTTGAGCTGGCGGGTTTGAATACATCCCAGGCCTGCTAAACAACAATGGCAGCTGCAACCAAAAAATAGTGGGGCATTGTGGTGGGTGCCTGTAGTCCCAGCTACTTGGGAGGCGGAGGCAAGAGAATCACTTGAGCCCAGGAGTTGGAGGTTGCCGTGAGCTGTGATGCCATGGCACTCTACCCAAGGCGACAGCTTGAGGCTCTGTCTCAACAACAACAGAAAAAGAAAAAAAAAGATTCCTAACTTAATCACATCTGCAAAATTCCATTTACCATGTACATATATACAGCACCTCCAGGGATTAGGACATGAGCATCTTTTGCTTACTACACTCAGTATGGATGAAGACAGTCAATAAAGTTGAAAGGGTAGAAATGCTGTGAAGGCTATGTTAACCAGTTTGATGAAAATATTTCAAATTGTATATAAAACCAACACATTGTACCCCATGATTGCATTAATGTACACAGCTATGATTTAATAAAAATTAAAAAAAGTTGAAAGGGTAGGAAATAAGGTAGGAGAAAGAACCAGGGGCTTAGTCACATAGGATCTAATAAATCAAGTTAAGTGGCTCAGTGTCTGTGGCTCAAGTGGCTAAGGCGCCAGCCACATACACCTAAGGTGGCAAGTTCAAATCCAGCCTGGGCCTGCCAAAACAACAATGACGGCTGCAACCAAAAAAAATAGCCAGGCATTGTGGCAGGCGCCTATGGTCCCAGTTACTTGGGAAGCTGAGGCAGGAGACTCGCTTGAGCCTAGGAGTTGGAGGTTACTGTGAGCTGTAATGCCATGGCACTCTACCCAGGGGGACAGCTTGAGGCTCTGTCTCAAAAAAAAAAAAAAAAATCAAGTTAAGAATTTTGGATTTTATTCTGTGATAGAATGCACTGGAATACCAGCAGGAGAATGACATTATATTTGTAAAGATCATTTTAGATGCTGTACGGCAGATTAACTATAGTAGAAGCAAAGAGGCTTTTTCAAGTAGGAGGTTCTCAAAATAGGAGGCAAGCGGTAATAGTAGCTTGGATTAGGGCAGTGGGGGTGGAAGAGGTGAGAAGTGATTAGATTCATATGTGTTGAAAATGTGGCGAGATGATTTCAAGGTTTCTGGCTTAAGCAATTGGGTGAATGTTAGTATAGTAGAATGCTGAAGGAAGAGATTTTTGTTTGTTTGTTTAGGGGAAGTAAAAATAAAGTTGAAGTGCCTGGTAGACATCCAAATGAAGGTGGTGAGTAGGCTGTAATGTATATCAAAATTAGCCTGGAATTAAGGGGAGAGGTAGGTCAGGAGACAAATACCCAAGATCTCTATAGACAATAAAGGCCTCAGACTGAGTGAAAGTTGACTGTATTGTTTATTATCCATACCAGCATACATTTTTCAAGTACATCAACATATTTATTTGTATCCTCATTGTCTTAAGTGTATATTTATGGACCATTCAAAGGCAATTATTTCAGTACTCTTCAGGCTCCTGGAAATTTTAAGTGATCCAGTCATCTCTAGTCAAGATCCAATTTTCAGAATCCTCACCAGGGACTTCTTTAAGATGTTAGAAGTGCTAAGTGATTCCATGTTATAAACAGCTGAGAGATGAGCAGGGGAGAAAGCATAAAATAGGTTGAATTTGAGACACCTAAGAATTAAGACTGTGAGAAATGAATCAGGAACAGCTGCTATGTTAAGTCACTTTTGTGTACCCAGATGGTACTCAGCTGGCAACAGTCTATGCTTCAAGCATCCGCCTTCCACCTGCAGAGTTGGCGATACTCAATATCTACCAAGCTTCACCTGAAATGGTTGAAATCATCTATACACTAAATGGCACTTTGCTTCTACACTAATTTTACACCAAGGCAGGGAAGGCATTATGGCAGTTATACAGTGAGGTTTTTCTACTCACAGGAAACAACCAAACTGCTTATGTTAAAAATTCAAGCTTGGCGCCCATAGCACAGTGGTTATAATGCCAGCCACATACACTGAGGGTGGCGGGTTCGAACCTGGCCCAGGCCAGGTAAACAATAACTGCAACAAAAAATAGCTGAGTGTTGTGGTGGGTGCCTGTAGTCCCAGCTACTTGGGAGGCTGAGGCAAGAGAATCTCTTAAGCTCAAGAGTTTGAGGTTGCTGTGAGCTATGACACCACGACTCTCTACCAAGGGCGACATGGTGAGACTTTGTCTCAAAAAAAAAAAAAATACCAAAAAAGATTCCCTGGCAGACAGTCAATGATCACTGAACACAAATCCATTTAATGAATGTCTCCACTTCCAGGCAAAGGAGCACAGGCCAAAGGCTGCTTGTGGCTCTCTGGAGGTCATTCAAATAAAGTGGCCTAGGCCAGGTTGACACCCTCTATGTGTTCACGATCAGATACCCTTGAACCCCAATGCGAATGCTTCACCAGGCTAAGAACAGCACGCTGCCCTGTCTGGCACCCCTTCACCCGGGCATTCCAGCATCCCAGCGTGGGAAGCCATCTGCTCATCTGAGCTAGCCACCGTTCCTTTTGCTTTAACCTTTTGACAATTTCAGACTTACAGAAAAGTGGCAAGAATACATAGAATTTGCATGTAACTTTCACCCAGATTTGCCAAATGTTAACATTTTACTACGATTGCTTTATCCTATTCTATCATTCTACTCATCTACTTGGACATTTTTTCCCTCTGAACTGTTTGAGAATGAGTTGCAAACATGATACCCTATATCCCTAAAAACTTCAGTGGGGTTTTTGTTTCCTTCTAACACATTACCTTACATCAATGGTTCACAAAGTATGGTTCTAGGGTCAGCAGATACTGGATCACCTGAAAACGTGTTAGAAACCCAAACTATTGGGCTCTCTCCCAGACCAACTGATTTTGATTAATTTTACTGTGGTTATAAAGGGAAATTAACATGACTTCAAAACTATAATATTGTCTGATTTGTAGACATTATTTAGATTTCGCCAATCGTTCCAGTCTTTTATAACAAAAGTACTGAATAAGACACTTTTGAGATTAAAGGGAACCACCATTACTTTTGCGAAGATAAAGTGGTAAAGTGTAATCATATAAGGCAGTACAGGAGGTAAATTTTTCTTAATAAGGACACTTGAGATTGCAGGCAGTCTCCAAGTTACAAATATCTGAATGACGTCCAACTCACACATACGAATGGAGGTTAGCACAGGTAATAGATAAATGTACGTTTCCCAACTTACAAATTCAACTTAAGAACAAACGTACAGAACCTATCTCCTTGGTAACCTGGGGAATGTCTGTAATTGTTAGAGGACTAAGAAGGGAGCCCATTGAGAGATCTGGAACTGAAGGTTTCTTGTGAAAGAGAAATAAGATCCAGGGAGGTAGGAGAGTGAAGACTATTGCTAAAAGGAGGTAGTGGTCAACTGTGGCAAATGATAGAAGAGGTCTAGTGTGATGGTCAACGGAATTGCCTGTAAGATTTTGTAAGTCGATATCCTCGGTGACCTTGACTAGAGGGAAATGGGCTTATATTGAAAGATGAGAAAGAGGACACAATATTTAGAAAATTTTTATAAAGGAGCAAAGATATGGAGAGGGATGGAGGATTAAAGAAGTCTTTACTCCTTTGAGGGGCATTTTACATTTATGCTGATTCTGCTGAGAAAAATTCTTTGTACAACAGTCTAGGAAGGTTTACAGAGTACTGATGCCTGGGTCTCATCTCCAGACCCTTTTAGTTAATAGATTTAATAGCAGCCACGTTCATGGGGATTTTGAAAAACTCCTCAAGTAATTTTAATGTGCAGTGAAGGGTGAGAACCACAACTAAAACGAGAAGAAACCTGCCACAGGAAAGGAAGTAGCGGTGACGTGCTATGGCGTCTCAGCCAGAACATGGTCAGCACCATTTGAATTATCAAATCTTTTTAGTTACAAAAAGATGTTCTTCCTACAGACGTCCATAAGCAAATGAAGGGCTTATGCCAGTAACTCAGTTCTCTAGGGAGACAAGGAAGGAGGAAAGAAAAACGACTTCAGTTCGGCTCCCAGGGGCGTCGGTTGGGTGCCCTTCGAGCTTCCTCGCGACCGCAGCGCCCGCAGCGCTCGCAGCGCTCGCAGCCCGGCTCGCCAGTGCGCACGCGCAGGACCCGCGGGGGCGCGAGCAGCGGTCCCTGCGCAGGCTTGGCCGCGCGCTCCCGCTCTCCGCGCGCTCTCCTTGTCCCTCCCTCCTCCGAGCTTCTCCCCTGGCTGCCGCGCGGGAGGGGAGGCCGGGATGGCAGATGAGATCGCCAAGGCTCAGGTCGCTCGGCCTGGTGGCGACACGATCTTCGGAAAGATCATCCGCAAGGAAATCCCAGCCAAAATCATTTTTGAGGATGACCGGGTAGGCGCCGGCCGCCGCCTCGCTCGTGGGCTGAGTCGGGGGCAGCCGCCCTGCGGACACGCGGGTTTCCCGCGGAGAGAAGGGACGGGTCGGGTCAGGGCTGCGGCAGGGAAGGGACGGGACCCGGTCGCCTGGCCGAGCGGGCCCCCGGCCAGCGGGCAGGGCCGCGGGCGCTCCGAGGCGGCCTGCCGGCGCGTGCCAGCGCTCCGGTTACGCGTTATCAGTCCCGGGAGCGGGCCAGGCCGCCGGGCGCCCTCGGTGCCGCACCGCGGGGCCCGGGCGCGTGTTGGAGCGCGCCGGGTGCCCGGCGTGGATGCCCGCGGACTCCCCGGCCGCCTCGGACTCCGTCTGTGTCAGGAATCTCGAAATCTCGCCGGCGCTCTGCCTAACAGGAAGAAACCTGATCGCGCCCCGACTCGGGCCCAATCTCCGCGATCTCCCGCGCACCGCTGGCCGGCCAGGGCCTGGCGTTCCTGGGCGCTGCTCCGCGGGCGCGGCGCCGGGAAGGTTGCGCTGGGGGCGTGCGGGCCGCCGGGGCCTCCCCGCTTTCTCCCCTCACCCCAACTGCCAGCCGGGGCTGGAATATCCGAGATAAAATGTGGGCCGCCATCGCGGATTTGCTTTCTTTTGACCTCTCCCACTGAAGATTTTGCACTTAACAAGTATTGAAATGATTTCTTTTATATTCGACAGGAAAGTACGCCGAAGTACTAAGAATGTCGTTTTTGTTGACCTCATTATAGGTGGGATCCCAGTTGATGGGACTTTAAGACATCTTGTGTAAATTGTTCAGTGGACAGTTTTATTTTGGGTTTGGATCCCAGATGAAGCCGGGCATGAGGTTGCCTGATTTAGGTACAACAAGTTTTGCAAACATTTTGTTAAGTTAACTTTAAGAATCGTAAGAAGACCTTTTTGTGCTACTTAGATCAGAAAACGTTACGGAAGACTTCATTAGGTTCCTTGAGGTGAATTTTAAATACCTTTGTCTTTAGGGGGCAGTGCTTTTGTTTTAGAAAAAACACATTTCTTTTTAAAAACTAGCAGTTGCTTTTTATAAATGATTATTGAAATGCTGACTTGAATCACGGTAAGGCCGACAGTTGAACCGCACGAAGCATTCCAAATGATACAGCATTTTGTAGAGACTATCAAATAGAATTACTCGTGAGATAGCTAAGCATGATTCGGTTTTATGAAGCAGAACCCTCCAGTAGTGACCAAAAGACTCATTCCTGCTGTGTCTCTATTCACAGACACTTCTAGTGTGGCAAATAATTTCTCTAAATCCTATGTACATTCTTTAATTCTACAGAAAAGAATAGAATAGGAATATTTCTTAAACAGTTGAGTAAAGTGGAAAGAATAGGTAATAATAAAATATCGGACAAATATGTAGTCACAAAACTGTTTACAACCAGAAAGGAACAAACCAGGAAATGGCACAACTAGTCCTCTGAAGAGGGCATGGTGGAGGGGGGAGGGGAATCAGGTTTCCTTTAGAGATTATGGATGCTGGGAACAGAGGAATAAATGACAGTTTACATTTGACAAATTTTAGGTTGTGGGGTGAGAACCATTCTAGTTCTGGGAACAGCCACTGAAAAACCCTGAAGGTGGATTTAAGAAAGTGTAACTTTATGGGGAAGAGTTACTTGAGATCAGACTGAGATCAATTACATGGGTAATTGGGTAATTTCTGCTCATCCACTGGATCTCATTTTAAATGTCATTGTCTCAGGGTTGTTGTCCCTACCACTCAATCTAAGTCAGATTTTTCTGTAATAATCATCTCACCCATTACTTTTTCTATGTAAGTAACGTGTGTGACTTTTTGGATATTACACTTTCATTTAGTTCATCTTCCCGTAAGATTCTTTAAGTTCCATGAAAAGGACCGTGAGACCATGTGTATTGTATACAGTTGTGTTTTCTTAGTATCTAGTACAGTGACTCTTAATGTAGTTAGTGATCAGTAACTACTTGAAAGAATAGCCAGGCTTAGTGGCTCACAGTCATCCTCTTAGTTACTTGGGAGACTGAAGTGGGGAAATCCCTAGAGTGCAGGAGTTCCAGATTGCAGGGAGCTGTGATAGAGCAAGACCATGTCTCTTAAAAAGAAAAAAATGTAAGTTTTTAGCCCACTGATACACTAAAACTGATTTTTTTCCCCCTAGTGTCTTGCTTTCCATGACATTTCCCCTCAAGCACCAACGCATTTTCTGGTGATACCAAAGAAACACATATCCCAGATTTCTGCAGCAGAAGACGATGATGAAAGTGTAAGTAAATTTCTCACACAGTTTTTTAAATTGAGAGATTAAATTTTGTTCTTAAAACAGTACCATATTTTCATCTTCCTAAGGGCACTGCTAAGGAAAAACAAAAACCATTAGGACTTAAGTACAATGTATAAGTAGTTTGATTTTTGATGAAACATTCAGAAATAAGAAACATTAAAAAAATTTTTATGGAATGCTTCAAATGGAATTTGCGTGTTATCCTTTTATAGGGGCTATGGTGATTTTCTGTATTTTAGTATAAATGCAGTACATTTTATTGGCATGTTATAATTCCAGGAATTAGTGTGCTATGTGATTGAGTCAGAAAAAAATATATATATAGAAAATACAGAAATTATGGCTGAAATTCTAGTAATGAAAGTCTTTTAAAGGATGATTTGTGCAGTTACATTAGAGGCATGTAGTTAAAGTCACTAGTATATAAAACTCCCAATTAATTAAATCATGTACACCCAAAATAGATATAAAGTCCATGTATATTTTGCAGTGAACCTTTCCAGCTCTCAATTAAACACACATATACCTAGTATGGCTAAAAGTTTGATTACTAAATCTGCAAATTAAAGCAGGCGCTGGTAACCTATGGCCTATGGGCCAAGTCTGGCCTGCTGGCTGTTTTTGTAAACAACATTTTATTGGATCACAACCACTCTCATTTGTTTAATTATTGTCCATGGTTCCTTTTGCACTGCAAAGGCAGATTGAGTGGTTTGGATAGAGGCTGTGTTACCTACAAATCTACAATATTTACTTTGGGGCCCTTTGCTGGGAAAGCTTGCTGCTTGTTGGATTGGGGGCAGCAGCCCCAAAACAGAAAGAGGGACTGCTGGGGTAGTCAGGATAGATTATTTACCTCTGTAGCAGGAATTGGGACACCAGCAAAATAAAGATATAATTTGAAAAACACAACAATTTTGGAACTGCTTTATACATAGCTAAGTAGAGTTTAATATCTCTGATTCTGTTGGAGAGGGGTGCATGCTATATAGTATAATTTTATAGTTATAACCATGAGTGGCCAAGAAAAGGTAAATTATTTTGAGTAAAACCTTTTTTCTTTTTTTTTTTTTTTGAGATGGTCTTGCTGTGTCACCTGGACTAGAGTTCAGTGGTTTAATTATAACTCATTGCAATCTCAAATTTCTGGGCTTAAGTGATCCTTCTGGTTCAGCCTCCCAAGTAGCTAGAACCACAGGTGCACACTACTACTCCTGGCCAATTTTTTTTTTTTTGGTAGCAGTGGGGGGTCTTGCTATATTGCCTAGGCTGGTCTTGAACTCCTGACCTTAAGTGATCTTCCTGCCTCGGCTTCCAAAAGTGTAAGGATTACAGACATGAGCCACCGCTCCTGGCCTGAGTAAATTTTTCAAGAAGACAGAATATATGAGGTCAGACAATTAAGTTCATGAACTCATCCTGGTATGATACTTAACTCAGTAGTGAATATCACTGTGCTCACCTTCAAAGTACTCCCCTTAGGAAGCTCTGCACTGCTGCCAGTGCCTGGTGTACCCTTCAGAGCAGTTTTGGAACTCTTTCTGAAATGGCCATCAGAGCTATTGTACGATGTCTGACAAGTTTGCAAACTTATCCTTGAGTAAGTGCTATGTTATCTCATTGTGAATATCACTGCGGTGACCAGATGGCCAAGGGGAATACTTAGAAGGTGACCATATAAACTTCTTAAGTAATGTAGTTCTATTATGACATTGACTCTTAAGAAAGTTATGTGACCTGAGGTAGGAATAAAGACATCCTGTTAGTGAGGCTCCTGACCTGGGACTTCAGGAGCTCATGCCATTATAACTGGCGCTTGGGGGTTATCAGCAAGATGGAAAGTATTTTTATTTTATTTTATTTTTTTGAGACAGTCGCACTGCGTTGCCCTGGGTAGAGAGCTGTGGCATCATAGCTCACAGCAACCTCAAACTCTAGGGCTTGAGCAATTTTCTTGCCTTAGCCTCCCCAGCAAATGGGACTACAGATATGTGCCACTATGACTGTCTAATTTTTCTATTTTTAGTAGCAGTGGAGTTTCACTTTTGCTCAGGCTGGTCTTCAGCTCTGGAGCTCAAGCAGTCTACCCACTGTGGCCTCCCAGAATGCTAGGATTACAGGCCTGTGCTACCACATTCAGCCAGAAAGTTTTTTTTTTTTTTTTGAAACAGCCTCACTATGTCTCCCTTGATGGAGTGCTGTGGTGTCACAGCTCACAGCAACCTCAAATTCTTGGGCTTAAGTGATTCTCTTGCCTCAGCCTCCCAAGTAGCTGGGACTACAGGCACCTGCCACAACGCCTGGCTATTTTTTTGTTGTTGTTGCAGTTGTCGTTGTTTAGCAGGCCTCAGCTGGGCTCAAACCCGCCAGCTTCGGTGCATTTTGCCGGGGTGCCCTACTGACTGAGCTGCGGGCACCAAGCCTGCAAAGTATTTTTTAAATCAAATCTCTGCTTACTGCCCATTTTTTATTAATAGATTATCAACTAAGTAAATGGAGAGGTGTATTATGTCTGAATTAGGAGACTTAATATAAAGATATAATTTCCCTCAGTTTAAACTATAGATGCAGTTAAAATGAAAATTTTGGATCTTGACACACTTATTCCAGAAGAACTGCCACATTGACCACCTTCCTACATTGACTACTTCCTTAAATTTACCTAATTTTTATAGACTGGACATGTATCAGGCCTAGTTTCTTATGATGACCATCTCTATATGTTGATTAGTTTATTACAGTCCCCTAGATGGTCAACTTACAGAGATTGTACTGTATTTGTAGAAAGTGGAAAGGTTCAACAAAATCAAAATATTCTTGAAGAACCAGATGGGGGCTTACCCTAGCAGTCTGGTTTTACAGCTGTGACAGTGGTATCAACATAAGGATAATAGAACTTTAGAATATACTATTGATATGATAGTCCTAGTCCAGATCAGTGAGGAAAGGAAGGTTAAGTTTTGGGGTAAGTTGTTTTATTGGTTAAGTTTTTATGTGGAAAATTTTAAGCATTCAGAAAAGAAAGGAGAGTAATGAATCCTTAGAAACCTATCATCCAGCTTCAAAGTTTATTAATCTATACATCCTAATAAAGCTATGCTTAACCCTTATTCCCCTTGCCCTTAGTTTTTTTTAAAGCCAGTCATAGATGTCATGTCAGGATGGGCTTTTTAGTAATGATGCTTCTTATTATTCCTATCAAAAAATGAAATTGGATTACAACTTTGTACTTTGTATAAAAAAGCATTAAAGATCTTTTAGAAATGTTGATTTTTTAAAAAGCTTTTAGAAATGTTGATTTTTTTAAAAGCCCAAATTAGAGAATATCTTTATGACTTGGGGTTGAGAAGGATTCCTTAACATGAAATAAAAAAGTATAATCCATAAAAGAATACATTAAATTAAGAACTTGTATTCACCGAAAGATTCCTTAAAGAGTGAAAAGGCTAACCACAACTTGAGAAAGGATATGTAACCTCTGAAGTAGGGGAGAAGGTAAAGAAAGTAACTCAAGGGGTTATTTGGTATGGTAATGTGCTAGGATTACAGACGTGAGCCACCGTGCCTGGTAAGAGTACTTTTTTAAAGTGAGATATTATTTTGGAAACTTAGAAACTTGAGGGCATTCATATTTGATTAATCATGTTCTTACAAGTTATGAACTCCAAAGGTTAAAGTGAGTAGTGATTAATGGTAAAAAACATCTTTAGTAACTGAAATATTAAAACCTCAGAGTACTAGTTTTTCAGTATATTGCACAGTCATGGCATTTTAAGGTCAGAGCTTTTTACTCAAATGCAGCTGTTGCCTGCAAGCATAGATAGAAGGTTAGTTTTTACTAGGTTAACTTTCTAAATTAGAGTTTTAAGGCCTCTTTTACATAAAAGACATCGTTCTTTGACATGAAACCTTTTTTGAACCAGCTTTAACATCGTGCTAACGCCTACTTAAATTTTGGCCACCATAGGAACATGCTAGATACAGTTCAGTGTGGATGCTCCTTGACTTACAGTAGGCTAGGACCTGATAAACTCATGAGTTGAAGACAAATGTCAAAAATGCGTTTAATACACCTAACCTACCAAACATTATAGCTTAGCGTAGCCTACCTTAAATATGCTCAGAACACTTAATGTTAGCCTACACGTGGGCAAAATCAGCTACACAGAGCCTATTTTATAATGAAGTGTTGAATGTAATTCATGTAAGAGTAATGCAATCACTGGTCTGGGAAAAGATCAAAATTAGAAGTATACTGAACCTCAGAGTCAAAGCATTCTATAATAGACATACTCTTATTTGACAATGTGAATGTTACTTTCTTTACATTATTATTGCTGCTTAATATTTTGATGCAGCAATTGTCTAATTTCTTTTCTGAGTGCATTTATCTTCATTTGTTTTTTATGAGGTTTTTGTTTCTAGTCCTTATCTCAAACATTGTTATTGTTATTAAATTTTAAGCCTTTTTAATTTTGTGAAGGCAAAAAGTGGAAACCTAATAAACACATGTATACGTAAAAAAAAACCAAATAATATGAAAAAAATTGGAAGTATAGTTTCTACTTGATGTCTGTGACTTTCACACTATTTTTTTTTTCTGGCTAGCATTATTTGGTACAAAACTCTTACATGAAATATTTAGTCCTTATTGTGTTAAATGATTTCGTCCAACTGTATGCTAATACAAGGGTTCTGAGCACATTTAAACTAAGGTAGGCCAAGTTGAAAAATGATAAGTTGAACCATCATAAGTTGGGGACCATATGTACTTTAAAATTGGGTATTTTTCACCATTTCAAATCTTTAAGCTTGTTTCTTGAATGTGAGCTTTTAGTAGTCATTCATTCTTGGGATCTGACTGGGGGTGACTTTGGTTGCCAAAATGTTTGATGACAAAACATTTTTCTTTCCCTTTCTAACTTCCTTGAGATTATTATAGTTTTTCCTGAGGACCTTGCTGTATCTTTTGTACTGTTTTGTCTGGGGTGTGTCATTCTAGTCAGGGCTCACCTCTGAGCCCATCACTGTGATAAATATTTAGTTTGACTCTGGGTCATCCTCTGTGTTTTTTTATTCAATCTATAGGCAGTTTGCCTCTATTTGTACATGGAGTCTACTTGTGTGTTGGCAGCTTTCTTCTTTAATAAAAGTTAAAGGACAGAGTTAGTCAGAGAAACAACCTTAAACTACCAGTTCACTGCTTATGATCTCCTGTGGTAAGAGAACTAAGAATGAGGGTTAACGTTATTCTAACAAGCTCTCAGGAAAGGGAACTCCTTTAATTCCAATGGCAAGAAAAGAGGGAAAGGAGAGAGAGTCTTAAGTTTCTATCCCGATTGCCTTAGTAAGTAAGCCCCAGGAGAGCAGACTCTGCTGCTCATGCAGTGGAGTCCATTGTATGGGCAGTCCCTGACTTATGATGGTTTGACTTAGCATTTTTCAACTTTATGATGGTACAAGAGAAATAGACATTCAGTAGAAACTGTATTTTGAATTTTGGATTCTTTTTTTCTGGCTAGCATTATATGGTACAAAACTCTTACATGAGGTATTCAACCCTTTATTATAAAATATAAAATAGATAATTTTGTTCAACTGTATGCTAATATAAGGGTTTTGAGCACATTTAAGGTAAGCTAGGCCAAGCTATGATGTTCAGCAGGTTCGGTGCAGTAAAGGCATTTTTAGCTTAAGATTTCAGCGTACGATGTGTTGTTGGGGACATAATCCCATCATAGATTGAGAAGCATCTGTAATCTGAATCCTATGGATGCCTACCCGGCAAAGCCATAATTTGATTCTTATGATGTCAGTGAGGTACTTAAAGACACTAAAAAGGAAAATGTTCTAATACTTTTTGTTCACTATTAAGTAAATATAGTAGGGAAACAATATTACCACACTCTGTTCAGTCTTCTACCTCAGAAAGGCCTTGATTTCCAGAGCAGGCTTTGCTTTCTTGGTATTTGGAGGCAGCGAGAGGATTTCTGTGTCAAGATTGCTGAACAAAAAGGGTCCAGGAATGGGTTAGTTGGTTAGACCCATTTTTCTTCAACATAGAAACTTCTTACAGGTCTTTCAACTGTTAGCATAGGAAAGAAAAAAATTGTTACTTGGTTTTGCCAGGAGATGTAGGCCTCAGTTAAAATTTTTCTTAATACTCTTTATGGTAGATTGTGTAATAGTGCGTAAATACTTATGAATCTTCTTTGGGGTGATTATACTTCCTGCCTCGTGGATGCCTAGTTATGAGTTGATTTGGCCAGTGAGTATAAGTCAACATGTTAGGCTTTCAAGTAGAAACTAAGAGCTAACCCCCACTTGTTTTCTGTCTACTACTCTGACTGCTCCATCATCCTGGATCTCAAAATGAAATAGATGTAGAATATAGAGCCTGGTCAACTGGTGATGAACATGTAGAGAGCACAAGAGATGGATCTTTTTTTTTTTAATTTAATTTATTTATTCATTTTTTGCAGTTTTTGGCCGGGGTTGGGTTTGAACCCGCCACCTCTGGCACATGGGGCCAGTGCCCACCCCTTTGAGCCACAGACACCGCCCTGGATCTTTGTTTTTAACCACATTTGTGGTGGTTTGTAACCACAGCATAACCAAACTTGTCCCGACTGATACATTCCCCTATAAGAAGAAAGCAAGATTGTCATGCTTTAGTAGGAAAACTTAAATACCTCTTGGGATAGAATTTAAATTTTTTTTTAATTGAGCAGCAGATTTTATGCCGAATTAGTTTGTTGAAATTTGTAATGAATAAATACTTAATCTTAATGGGTTTTCAGTTGTAAACTATGCCATGCTGGTTTTAAGAGCGTTTCTAAATATTTGTCCAAAGGGGTATATTTTTAACTTGGCAGTTTTTCTGTTTGATGTTTCTACTTAACTGTTGGTTATTTAGTAGTAAGAAGTTGTAAATTGACTGTGCTTAACACACTTTTTTTTTTCCAGCTTCTTGGACACTTAATGATTGTTGGCAAGAAATGTGCTGCGGATCTGGGTCTAAAGAAAGGTTATCGAATGGTGGTGAATGAAGGTTCAGACGGGGGACAGTCTGTCTACCATGTTCATCTGCACGTTCTTGGAGGTCGGCAGATGAATTGGCCTCCTGGTTAAGCATGTTTTGGGGATAATTTGCCCTTCTCTAGGCAGTGATCAAGTTCGCAAGTTCTTATATGTTAAATAACATGTTAATTTTTGCCTGTGTATGGAGAGATTGAGGAAATAATTATAAAAACCCATACATAATAAAAGACATTGTTGCATGGTTTACCATCTCTCTGAATTCTGCATTTGATTTATTATTTTAAAAATGTTTGTTGGAATGTGTGAAAGTGGGTTCATAATTTTGGAGATTTCTTCCCAAGGAGGACTCAACATATGAACATTGCTTTGTTAGAGTATTGCGATTAGTCTTTAAAGACATGAGAGTTTGTAAATTTATTGTAAACTTTGAAATATTCTTTCAGGCTAAAATGTTAGTCCAGATTATATTTTATTAATCTAATTCTCTCATTTTTTAAGAACATACGAGTATTTTTTGTGATTGATCCAGAAAGTGAGTTTGGGTCTAGAAACAATGGTTTAATTAAAGCCCACATACAAAAGATGCCAAATTTACACACATTTTAAGAAAGGAAACAATTGTATTAAAATTGTAATACTTGACATATACTGATAACAAAAGAAGAATAAACGTTGAGCACTTCTTGTAATTGCAGAAGTCGACTATGACTTGAATATTAACAGTGCTAATATAGCTTTTTTTTTCTTAAAATGTATATACATTTTTTTGGTACCCACTGTATTTCTCTTGGGCCTTAGGGTAATTTAGGAGGGATGAAAGTAGGTTGTTACACAATCTCTGACCATGTGTTGTGCCCATACATTGGTATTTCCTTGCTATCTAAACCCCATCTGGATATTTAAAGACTTGAAAATATTTTACCTAGAATTCCCTTTTCCATTGAAAATGCAACTATTTTAAATGTGTATGCACATAATAGCAAAAATACTTAAGTTGTGTGTGAATCTGGCTATGTGGAGTTGGCAAGGGAACCTCAGGGCTTGAGTTCTTGTGTACACTGACAACTAAACCTGCTTTTAGTCTCACCATATAGCATTTCTAAGGTTTTACAAGGGAAATAGCTTTGCTTCTTGGCTTTCATTTATGTAGGTACTCTGTTTCCAATTTTCTTGGTCTCTTTTCCCCATTCTCTTTGTGCTTATGAGTTGCTTCCATTTTTAATCTCTAAAAATTGTTTTGGAAGAGTTTTGACAGTTAAATTGTTTTTCTTTAAAATTCCTTTTCTTAGCACCCATAGCTTAGTAGGTAGAGTGTTAGCCACATACACCGAGGTTGGTGATTTCGAGCCCATCCTGGGCTAGCTAAAATCAACAAATGACAAAAGCAACAAAAAAATAGCCAGGCATTGTGGCAGGTGCCTGTAGTCCCAGCTACTTGGGAGGGTGAGGCAAGAGAATCACTTAAGCCAA
The DNA here is from genome assembly GCF_000181295.1 of Otolemur garnettii. Taxonomy (NCBI): domain Eukaryota; kingdom Metazoa; phylum Chordata; class Mammalia; order Primates; family Galagidae; genus Otolemur; species Otolemur garnettii. Next base: position 44,547,800 of record NW_003852398.1, read on the forward strand.
AAGTTGAAGGTTGCTGTAAGCTGTGGTACCATAGCACTCTACCCAGGGTGACAAAGTGAGACTCTGTCTTAAAAAAAAAAAAAAAATTACTGTAATTAATATAATGATTAATATGATTATGTAATAATCAGGCTGTCTTTCTGCTCTGCCATGTAATAACAACATAATGATTAATGTATATTTAATATGATTCACATGGGGTGGAACTTAACTCTCATATATAGTGGCTGGGGATTTTAATAATTATAGCAGCCTATTTGATTATTGTTCTGCCCTTAGTTTGGAGTTGAGACTGCCATTGTAAGATGGGTAGTTAGAACTTGGTAATAACAGTTGAGCTTATAAGTTGATTGTAGGCCAGTTTTTGTGGGCACTGTGGTAGCACAGTGATTGAACTGATCTGAGAGGGAGGCTACATGGGAGATCACTCCTGTCTTTAATATTAAATGGTTTATTTTAGCACTGAATGGTTTAGGCCATTCGAGAGATTTAGTTTATCATTGAAATAATTTGCTTGAGTCTTTAATCCTTATTTTTAAATGTGTATTTTTCATTTGTGTAAGTAAGAATTAGTCTACATAACACAAAAAATAGGTTTAAACAGGATAGAGGCTTGTTTTGCTCTGAAGTTGTAGGAGTGCTGAGGTAGCAGTCCCTGGCTCTTTCGGCAGCTTTGTGATTTCAGCAAGAATTCAGGCTTCCATCGTTCTGCTCTGCTGTCCTTTGTACTTGATTTTTATCCTCAAGGTCACCTTGTGATTCAATTGACTGATGCAGCTCCAGCTATCAGATTCTCCCATCAAAAACAAGAAGAAAGGAAAATGGCAAAAAGTCATGTCAGCCTTATGTTTCTTTTAAAAAGAGCTTTTACAGAGGTCCCTCAAGACCTCCTACTTACACTCATTGGCCACACAAAGGGATGTTCTGGCACGTGGAATAAAACCAGAAGGGAGCATAGATTGGAGTGGATGTTGAGAGACGGGTTGCAGTCTCTGGCCCAGCACTGATAGCCAGTGTTCATGACTGGAAAAGCAGTTAGACATTCTTGGACTTTGCCCAAGTGCTGTAAGACTGCTTCAAATCAGCACAGTTTGGCTGTATTCACTCTTCTCCAATACTGAATCAAGACCAGGAGGCATTTTGTTGATCAACCATTTTCTGAGAATAATAGTAGTAGCGGGTGCAACTTTAATTCCAATTAAAACTTTTTTGCTGTACTCATTTCTGTTACTTTGATACTGATTGAAGTTTTCTTCTATTTATGTTCTAGCTTATGAAATAATAAGTAAATTTTTAAAAATCCTTATGGCATGGGTTTTAATTAAAAGAAAAAAAGGCAGTTAGGCCTTTCAGAATGACAGAGTAGGAAACACTCCCAAAATTGTTAGGAGACCATTTCTCTTTCAAGTGTGTGCTGTAAATGTGCCAAGAGCTAATTTAAACCGCATTTGTCTCGTCATTCCACTGTAAAGCAAATTATTGGAGGGCACTGGCTGATGATAGTTATTGCTCCTTAAATTGTTTCCTATGATATACAGGATCATTTAGTAAAGAGATTTTTGCTTATAACAGCTCATTACTTTTTTTGCTGAGTATATTTATTACAATTATAGCTTATTTAAGTAAATTCTGAGGTTTCTATAGCTGTTTGGTCTTATTTTAGACCAAAAATTAGTTTGTACTCACTCTAAAAAATATGTGGTTGGTTTAACATGGATTGATTATAAACTCTGTTGACCTGAAAGCTTGGGTGAATTTACTTCAGTAAATGTTATTATTTTTTTTTTAACTCAGGACTCAGGACTTTTGAGATGTAAATACAATAAAATTTACTGTTTTAAAGTGTGCAGCCTGACGAATTTGACCATAATCAAGATACAGAATGTTTTAATCAATCAAAAAAGATTGTAGGAGACCATTTTATAATCTAGTAAGAGGTGCTGGTAGCTTGGACTAGTGATAGAGCTGATGAGCAGAGATCAGATGCAGTATGTGTTTTGAAACTAGAGCTGATAGGATTTGCCACTGGATAAAACACGGTGATGAGAGAGAGGAGTCAAGGATTTACTGTTTCGCCAGGTTCTGAGGGCGGGGCTGTTTCTGTTCTGCTTTTGCCTGATCCCATACATGTTTCTGCATTTTGTGGAAGGTTAGAAAGTCCAAGATGAACCACTTAGGTGTCATGTAGTTGGTACTTGCAGTTATCTGTGGTCTCTGGATTCCTTTGGCTCCTCATTCTCCTGTAAGCTAGATTGATTTTCTTACATGGGGTCAATATAAGAAACACTCCTAAACTTAGTTTAAAGCAATTGCAGTTTATTATTTTGGTTGGTTGGTTGGACAGTTCTACTCATCTTACGTGGGCTCACACATGCAACTCTGTCCAGCTGAGGGGTTGGCAGGGGGATGGATTTAGGTGAGACAGCTGGGATGGTTTGGTCTCTTCCTTTGTATTTCACCCTAAACTTTGCGGCTTACTGTTCTCGGGGCTGCATTCTGAGAGGGCAAACAGATGCTGCAATGTCTCACAAGGCCTAGGCTTCCAAACTCACATAGTGTCACTTCCACCACATTCTTTTGGTGAAAGTAAGTTAAAAAGCCAAGCTAGATTCAAAGGTTTTGAAAAATAGGCTTTATTTCTGCATGAGAGGAGAAAAGTTGCATTGCAAAGGGGCATGCATAGGATGATGGGAGGAAGTTACATTCATTAAACAATCTGTCCCACCACCATTATATTGTTAACCCAGTTACTTTCTTTCTTGCCATTAAGAAATAATTGTTTCTGTATCTCTGTGTGACTTGAGTTTACTTCCTAAGAGGGCAGATAGGGGCTCCTGACACATAAACCTAGGGAAGATCACCTCATATGCTGCAGAATAATCTATAAATGACTGATAAGCTTTCACTGTGGTAAGGAAATCTGGTATGGTGGCCATTGCATCAAGAATTCTTAGTGAATTCTTTCATATACATGTAGAAAAGGACAAGTGTGGCAGGTCCTCTGAAGCTTTCCTGAAGGGGTCAATATTGGGACCTTGCTTGACCTGTGAGTGGTATCTGAAAATAGGTTCAATGGATTGCAGATATCAGCCTACCAGGAATTCAAGTATGCAAGAAACAGACCTCTCTTTTTTTCTCACAACTTTTCTGTTTTGAGTCTCTGATCCGTTATGGTCAAAGACACTTAAATTTAATCAATTTGGAGTTTCTCTGCAACTCTGGGGTTGTATGTAATTTCTGGAGGGTCTTACCAAGTGCCATGGCTTCAGGAAGAGCCATGTAGGCCTCTTTGTCACTGGTCTTTAAGATCTATCTGAGACTTTTGTTTCCTCATTTAATCCTTATTCGTGGATTCCTATACATTGATATTTTGTAATAATGATTACCGTGATTTAGGATAGTATTAAGATAATGATTTTGAAAGTATTATGATAATGTTAGTAGCAATTGCTATTTATTTAGTGCCTGGTATGAGAGAGCTCCTGTGCTATAAGCACTAAATATCATATTGCTAAAAAACTGTGCATATCTGTTACATCCTATGGCATTTGTTCAGAACATTACATTTGTAACAGACACTTGTAATTATTGATATCTGGCTTTGGAACTCCTTTCCTATGTGAGGAATTCTGTGACTCCCAGAAGACAAGTTGAAATGAATAGACATCTAGTATTCTAGCTCCTTTGCCAGCTGGGATGTAGGCCCTTGACTTAGGCTCTGCCGATCAGATGCACTCATCTGGGATTTTGAATTTGAAACTAATGACACAAAGAAAGAAGGACAGTGGAGATTTCTTTCTGGTGTCAGTGGCAGCAGCATCAGGTTGGCAGGCACAACAGTGTCTGTGTTGCCAACCCTTGGATCCAGTGTTGAATACCAGAGATGACAAGAGGGCAAACCGCGGTTCTTGTGCTCACTTGCAATGGTAGCAGCGTCCCGATTGACGGGCTCTCTCGTTCTGGTTGTGGTATCATCTGTGTAGTTTCTCTTTATTCCTGCCTATTTTTCCAGTTCGTCTGTGAACCATTCATTAAATATTTTCAAGAAATTAATTGATGGAGAAATTCTTAGCAGGAATGATTGTAGGGATAGATTCTCCGCGAAAGGTGGGATGGGGTGGGACAGATCATGGATTGGTTACTGACCTGGTTTGGGATGAAGACATTGGATGGTACCAAAATAGCTAAGTTAAGTCGTTCCTTTGATCATCTGTAGTGATGGGCAAGGCTTTAGCCTTCCAAATACTGTTACTGTAGGACCATATAAAGGGTCAGCATGAAATTCAAGGACTGGAGATATGTGACTCCTTCTAAAATTGCTGAACATCTGAAAGAAAGAGTAACAAGATTTCTACATTATTAGCTTAAGTTATCAATTAAATCTCAGGGACTTTGATGTAAAAAATCTAGAAGAGATTTCACAAGATACAGGGTGTAGCAGCTGAAGAAGTGAAACAATTATAAGCCAAACACAAAATTTGATCCTCAAGGTTGCCAAATTTTATTAGTTTAATTCATAACTTTATATAGTCTCTTTTGAAGAAGTTACAATACCGATCAGGAAGGAGTGGTATCTAAACATTTGCAATGAGCTCTTATGGAGAATTTGGCTGACTCAGACCACCTCACGTTCCCAACCTACTGACCCTCCTTTATCAGCTGAAGTGGGCTCTCCTTTAGTGTGGAAGCTACTTTTTATCGCTTGAAGACCCTTTCTCAATTTCTGTTCTTAAATACTGCAGCTGCTCCTGTGACTGTTTCTTTAAAAGAAAAGGGAATCCTCTCATGCCTGATTCACTTCCACGCACCTCTTGCATTGCTTTCTATTCCCCTTTCTTTACAATACATGTCAGAAGATCCCAAGAAATGCTTCGGAAACATCCTCAGAACTGTAGAAAGAGAAGTTGCTAGGGAAAACCAGTGCCTTCTATTACTGACAGAGATGAAGAAAGGCTGGAAACACCCAAGAGTAAATAATCTAAAAGTAAATAAGAAAGATTAAAAAAAGACCCTAAAATCTAATACAAAGAGAACCAAGTGAAGTCAATTGTGTCCAAATAGTAAAAACATACACAGAAAATACAATTCAAGTTACTTCTGAACACGGTGTGCTGATTCTATATCCTTACCAGAATATATTCTAAGAACAAGGACTAATGCAAAGAAATCTTGAAGTTTACCTCGGGTTTGTTGGGGTTGTGTGAAACCATTTGTGTGTGTGTGTGTGTGTGTTGTAGGAAAGACCAAATGATTAAAGATGTTGTGAATGGGAATCAGTTTTCATTGTGGGAGAAGGGAGATAAGAATGTGAAACAGGAGAAGGTGAGAAAAAACCCCTATGAAGTTGAAGAGTATCAGTGTACACTGATGATTAAAAAAGAAAAAAAAGAAAACCTGGACTGTCTACTGTGAAGGCCTAATGACAGTAAACACTACATGCTACTCGGTTCTTGATTTTTAAATACCATTCTCTACGAGAAGGTATCAGGATTCCTTGTAAACAGTAGTTAATTCCAGGTGTGGGGCAGGGAAAGTTCAAGATAAGCAGGCCTATCTCGCGGTATGTGTAAACTGAGACGTGGAATTGCACAAAGGCTGATGAGGTCATGTCAAAAAGACAGGAGTTTGGTTGAAGGGGCTCCCAGTAGACAAATTTGGGACAACTTGAGCATAAGAATAATTAATAGTCATAATACATGGAAAGACAATCTGAATCTATACTGATATGAGAGAAAGGGGAAAACCATTTTAAAAATGAAAGTGCCGATTTTTCTTCTCAGCCACTTGGAAGTTGTGTGTCTAGTCCATTTCAATGCCAGGACCCTTGAAGAAACAACGATGGTGAGCACCGAGGGTGGAGAGGGATTTGTGGTGAAGGTCTGGGGCTTGCCCTGGTCTTGCCCGGCTGAAGAAGGGCAGCAGGTTTTTTTTGGCTGCAAAATTCAAAATTGGGCTCAAGGTATTCGTTTCATCCACACGACAGAAGGCAGAACGGAGTGGTGAGGCTTTTGTTGAACTCAAATCAGAAAGTGAAGTCAAATTGGCCCAGAGAAAAGACAGAGAAACTATGGGACACAAATATGTTGAAGTGTTCAAGTCAAACAATGTTGAACTAGACTGGGTGTTGAAGCATACTGGTCCAAATAGTCCTGACATGGCCAGTGATGGCTTTGTGCGGCTTAGAGGACTCGCCCATGAATGTAACAAGGAAGAAAGTGTTCATTTCTTCTCAGGGTTGGAAATTGTGCCACATGGGGTAACATTGCCACTGGACTTCAGGGGAGGAGTACGGGGAAGGCCTTCGTACAGTTAGTTTCACAGGAAATTGCTGAAAAGCCTCAGAAGAAATACAAGGAAGGAATAGGGCACAGGTATATTGAAATCTTTAAGAGCAGTTGAGCTGGTGTGAGAACTCACCATGATCCACCATGAAAGCTTACAGCCATGCATTCACCAGGTCCCTATGATAGACCTGGGGCCGGCAGAGGGTATAACTGCATTGACAGAGGAGCCAACTTTGAGAGGATGAGGCGTGGTGCTTATGGTGGATGCTATAATGATTAGAATGGCTATAATGATAGCTATGTATTTGGGTCAGATAGATTTAGAAGAAATCTCAGTTACTGTTTTTTAGGAATGTCTGATCACTGATGTGGGGATGGTGGCTCTACTTTCCAGAGCACAACAGGACATTGTGTACACATGCATGGATTACCTTACAGAGCTATTGATAATGACATTTATAACTTTTTTCACCCTCAACCTTGTGAGAGTACACATTGAAATTGGTACATCAAGTTTGCAACTCATGAAGACGCCATGGCAGCTATGTCAAAAGACAGAGCAAGTATGCAACACAGATAGGCAGAACTCTTCTTGGATTCTACAGCAGGAGCAAATGGTGGTGCTTATGGTACCCAAATAATGGGAGGCATGGGCTTGTCAAACCAGTCCAGTTATGGTGGCCCAGCCAGCCAGCAGCTGAGTGGTGGTTATGGTGGCCAGAGCAGCAAGGTGGATATGACCAAGTTTTGCAGGAAAACTCCAGCGATTTTCAATCAAACATTGCATAGGTAGCCAAGGAGCAATGAACAACAGCGACTACAGTAGTGGAAGCTGTGATCTACAGGTGTGAACAGAATTGGGGGGATGTCTAGCATGTCCAGTATGAGTGGGGAATGGGGATGTAATTGATCCCTGTCACTGATTCTCGGTCAACTTTTTAAAAGAAAAACAAAACTTCAGTTTAATAGTTTCTTGCAATATGAGCTTATGATTTATGCTTTCTCTATAAATGGAAATCAGGATTGTTTTAAAGATTTAAAGGTTCAGTATTTTCTTTCTTTTTTTTTTTTTT
>NW_003852398.1:44555324-44557512 GCF_000181295.1 Otolemur garnettii
CACAGCAACCTCAAACTCTTGGGCTTAAGCAATTCTCTTGCCTCAGCGTCCCAAGTAGCTGGGATTACAGGTGCCCGCCACAATGTCCAGCTATTTTTTGGTTGCAGCTGTCATTGTTTAGCAGCCTGGGCTGGGCTTGAACCGCCAGCTTCAGTGGTGAAATTCTGAGGCCTTAATTTAAATCTTTCATTGTATTGCGATTTCCTTTTAGGTATATTGCATTAAGGGAAACTTGTCAAATATATCTTCCTTTTTTTAAAAAAAAAGTGGAGACTAGTAAGCGTAGAAGAGATCAAATAAAAAAAATAACCATTTACAACTCCCAAAAATTTATTCAGGCAAGGATCATCAATGTATGCTAACACCATTGGGTGAAAAATCTGGGGGACATGGTCTCAAAGTATCACTTTCAAATAATTTATCAATTAAAAGGGGGAAATACAGACTTCATTTACAGTGAAGAGATCTGATAGTAAGTTAACTATGTTAACAAAAATAGCATCAACGATTAACAATGCAGTAAAGTACACGGCACCATTTCGGTATTATTCTTACCAGAACTGCTTAATCTGAATCTCATAATGAGGAAACAATCCGATAAATCCTTAAATCTAGAATGTGGGACATTTTATTATAAAAGAAATTGGGGTAAACTCTTAAAGAAAGCCAATGTCATGAAAACCATCAATACCACCACCACACAGGCTCTTTGATTATAGTCATCCTAGAGGGTGTGAATTGGTATCTTATTGTGGATTTGATTGGCATTTCCCTGACTGCTAATGATGTTCAGCATCTTTTAATGTGCGTATTGACCATTTATACATCTTTTTGGAGAAATATTTATTTATTCCCTTTATAAAAGAGACTTTATTTTTTAAGAGAAGTTTTGAGTTCACAGAAAATTGAGAGGATTTCCCATATATCCCTTGCCCTAGACCAGGCGTCCTCAAACTACTGCCCATGTGCCACATGCAGCCCGCCCAAGACATTTATCTGGCCCGCCGGGTGTTTTTGCCGCTGCTGCCTGTCCTGCTTAGCAGCCAACTCGTCCTGGGCCCCGTAGTCCGGCCCTCCAACGGTCTGAGGGACAGTGAACTGGCCCCCTGTTTAAAAAGTTTGAGGACCCCTGCCCTAGACATAAACAGCCTCCCCTGTGATCATCGTTCCCCACCGGAGTGGTAAGGTGTTGTAACTGATGAACACATTGTAATCACGCAAAGTCCATAGTCTAAGGTTCACTCTTGGTGTTATGGGTTGTATGGGTTTGGATATATGTATAATGACACGTTAAATACCATTTGTTAATAGCATCAAACAGTATTTTCACTGCCTTAATAATCTATCGTTTGCTCATTTTATTTTATTTTTTCCAGATTAATATGAGGCTACATCTGATTTGGTTACATTGTTTGCATTTGTTAGGAAAAGTCTGAGTTGTATTAGAGTCCTTCACCCAGGAGGTGTACCATCATTTGCCCATTTTAAAAACTGGGTTACTTACCTTTTCATTATTGAGTTGTAAGAGTTCTTTATATATTCTGAATCCTCGATCTTTATCAGATATATGAACTGCATAAGTTTTCTCTCATTCTCTGGTCTGGGGACTAGGGACCACAGCTGTAGATTCTATGGGTTTTGACAAATGTATAACGACACGTGTCCACCATTAAACGGAATAATCTCACTGCCCTAACAATCCTGTGCACTCCATCTTTCATTCTTCCTCCCCACTAACTCCTGGCAAATACTTATCTTTTTACTGTCTCCACATGTAGTTTTGCCTTTTTCAGAATGTTGTATAGTTGGAGTCATAAATTATGACTCCTTTTTAGATTGCTTTCTTTCACTTAGCAACATACATTTAAGGTTCCTTCATGTCTTTTTGTGCATTTCTTGTTAAGTGCATTTCTTTTTACCTTGGGAGATACTCCAGCTATACCATAGTTTATTTGTTCTACTGAAGGATATCTTGGTTGCTCCAGGTTTTGGCAATTATGAATGAAGCTGCTGTAAACATCCATCCGTGTGCAGGTTTTTATGGGGTCATACGTGTTCAACTCATTTGAGCAAATATTCAGGAGCATGATTGATACATTTTATTTATTTTTTTCAGATTAATACATTTTATTTATTTATTTTTTATTAAATCATAGCTGTGTACATTAATGCAATCATGGGGTACAAT
>NW_003852398.1:44558418-44566010 GCF_000181295.1 Otolemur garnettii
ATCTTTCCAAAAGGAACATATTAGTTTGCATTCCCACCAGCAATGTAGAAGTGCTCCCTTTTCCCCACATTCACGTCAACATCTCTGGTTTTGGGATTTTGTGATGTGAGCTCCTGTTCCCCCTGCCTTCTCCCATTCCCCCACCCTACAGGCGAGCTGTTCCCCGGCCCTTCCCCCGCCCTACAGGCAACCTCCTGCCCTCTCCTGCTCCCCCTCTCCTCCACCCTACAGACCTTCCCAGCCACATTCCCATGCTCTCCAGAATTCAAAGAGGCATGGAAAGTCCCAAGTTTCACAAAATCTCCAAGTTCTCAGTAGATGAACAATGGTGGAAAACTCACCGAGGCTTGATTAATTACTGTTGTATAACCATAACCATTGTGATTTAAGATGTATCCATTAATCAATTATTGTTATATAATCATAACCATTGTGATATGAGACATATCCATTGACAACCAAGCTGTAACCCTACCAATGGCAACGTCCCCCCACCCCACAGCTTGCTTAAGCTACACAGAGAAAAAAAGGTATAAAAGACAAAAAACTTTGGGGGGCGCTTGTCTCAGAACAATGGCCCCTTGCACAGGTGTCAATAAATCACCAGTTAATAGCATCTGAGTTTATTTTTTCATAACTCCAAGGTTATTTCAGTGATGTGGGCTAATCTTACTGGAGTTAGATGATATCTCAAAGTAGTTTTGATTTGCATTTTTCTGATGATTAAGGATGATGAGCATTTTTTTCATGTGTCTGTAGGCCGTGAGCATGTCATCTTCAGAGAACTTTGTCAGAGACATAACCTGCAAATATCTTCTCCCATTCTGAGGGCTGTCTGCTTGCTTTACTTACTATGTTCTTGGCTGTGCAGAAGCTTTTTAGTTTGATCAGGTCCCAGTAGTGTATTCGTGGTGTTGCTTCAATTGCCCAGGGGGGTCCTCTTCATAAAATATTCACCCAGGCTGATTTCTTCAAGAGTTATCCCTGCACTGTCTTGTAGTATTTTTATAGTTTTATGTCTTAAGTTTAAATCTTTAATTCAGTGAGAGTCTATCTTAGTTAATGGTGAGAGGTGTGGGTCCAGTTTCAGTCTTTTACAGGTCACCAGGCAGTTCACCCAGCACCATTTGTTAAATAGGGATTCTTCTCCCCACTGAATGTTTTTAATTGGCTTGTCAAAGATCAAATAACAGTAAGTAGCTGGGTTCATCTCTTGATTCTCTATTTGGTTCCATACATCTACCTTTCTGTTTCTGTGCCAGTACCATGCTGTTTTGATCACTATTGATTTATAGTATAGTCTGAGGTCTGGTAGCATAATTCCTCCTGCTTTGTTTTTATTTCTGAGTAATGTCTTGGCTATTTGAGTTTTTTCCTGATTCCATATAAAATGAAGTATTATCCTTTCAAGATCTTTAAAGTATAACAGTGGAGCTTTAATAGGGATTGCATTAAAATTGTATATTGCTTTGGGTAGTATGGACATTTTAACAATGTTGATTCTTCCCAGCCATGAGCATGGTATGTTTTTCCATTTGTTACCCTCTTCAGCTATTTCTTTTCTTAGAGTTTCATAGTTCTCTTTATAGAGATCTTTCATGTCCTTTGTTAGGTAAACTCCCAAATATTTCATCTTCTTTGGCACTATTGTGAATGGAATAGAGTCCTTGAGTGTGGACTCTTGTGTGGAAAAGAGTCCTTTTTCAGCTTGATTATGCTACATTTTATTTTAAGAGTATGTTTTGTTTTGTAGGAAACTGCCAAGTTATCCTCCAAAGAGGCTGTGATATTTTGCATCCCCACCAGCACTAAATTTGAGTTCCTGATGAGCCACATCCTCACCAGCATCTGCATTGTCCTGTGTTAAATTTTGGCCATTATCAGAGGTAGTGGTAGTTTATTGTTTTAATTTGTAATTTCCTAATGACATATGATGTTGAAAATTTTTTTCATATGCTTATTGCCATCTATGAGGTATCTGCTCAGGTCTGTGCTCATTTTTTTCATATTTTTTAAATTTTATTTATTTTTTATTAAATCATAGCTGTGTACACTAATGCAATCATGGGGTACAATGTGCTGGTTTTACACACAATCTGAAATGCTTCCATCAAATTGGTCAACATACCTTCCTGGCATTTTCTTAGTTATTGTGTTAAGACATTTATATTCTACACCTGGTAAAGTTCACATGTACCCTTGTAAGATGGATTTATGCTCATTTTAATTTTTTTGGCTTGGGCTGGGTTTGAACCCACCACCTCCGGCATATGGGACTGGTGCCCTACTCCTTTGAGCCACAGGTGCTGCCCCATTTGTGCTCATTTTTAATTGGGTTGTTCGTTTTCTTATTGCTGAGTTCTAAGATTTCTTTGTATATTTTGGAAAACAGTCAGATACATCTTTTGCAAATGTTTTCTCATATTCTGCGACTTGTCTTTATATTTTTTCAATAGTATCTTTAGCAGAGAAGAAAATTTTAATTTTAATAAAGTCTAGCTTATCAATTATTTCTTTCAAAAATTATGCCTTTCTTGTTACAGCTGAAAAGTTCTTGACAAATATAAGGTTATCTGGATTTTGTCCTAGTTATCTTCTGGGAGTTTTATAGTTTTGTGTTTTACATTTATATCTGTGATCCATTTTGAGTGGCTTTAAAATGATTCATGTTTTTTTCCCTTAAAAGATTTCTATTAAGCTGGGTGCAGTGGCTCATGCCTGTAATCCTAGCACTCTGGGAGGCTAATGCAGGATTGCTTACACTCAGGAGTTCAAGACCAGTCTGAGAAAGCATTAGATTCCATCTCTACTGAAAATAGGAAAAGTAGCTGGGTGTTGTGGTGGGTGCCTATAGTCTCCTTCTGAAACTCCTGGCCTCAAGTGATCCTCACACCATGGCCTCCCAAAGTGCCAGGATTACAGGCATGAGCCACAAACCTAGTGAAGGAAATTCATATTTTATGAAGAGAAATGCTATTTATTAGACTTTCCAGAGAGTAAAGCTATTATATAATCCTAAACACACCAAATAATTGGATCTTGAAGACTCAGAAATAACTTCTCAATCATAAGAAAAACTGTAGTCCCAGTAAACATGAGCATTGTCTGATATCCATCTTCTTTCCCTTAATTTATTTATAGCCACATTCAATGGAGTAAAAGTAATACAAACTGAAAAATGTATACAACATGGAAAGAACCTGCCAATGATTTCTAACAAGGAGAGAGTTCATTCTTTTGTCTTCTGCCTAACTGTAGTTAACAGCAAATAAATAATTGAACGAGGCATTCCCCGAGCTTCAGAAAGGAATGTCAATGCAATTATCTTTTATTATAATAGAAAAGTTTTTAAATCACAGGATTTTAAAAGAGAGAGAGAGAGAGAAAATTCTTGATTTAGAACCCAATTTTTTTTCTGTAATAATAACAAAGTGTATTTCAGAAAAAGTTTTTATTGAATGACAGAATACATTCTAGCAAAATCTTAATGCTCTCCTGAAGGAGTCTGAGACCAGCCTGGGCAACACAGTGAGACCTTGGTCTTTACACAGTATGGAACAATGAGCTGGGCATGGTGGTGCATGCCTATAGTCCCAGCTACTTGCGAGGCTGAGATGGGAGGATCACTTGAGCCTAGGAGTTTGAAGTTGCATCACTGCACTCTAGCCGGGACAACAGAGTGAGACTCTGTCTAAAAAAGCAAAAAAGAAAATGAATTATCTTGTATTAGAATCTCTAAGAAGACCCTAAAAAAATAGCATCCTTCTTTTGAATCTGAATTTTGGACAATCTGAAAAAATAAAGCAAACAGTAAATACAGAGGCCAACATTTTGACGACACCTTAATGATTTTTTCAGCTTTATTAAAGTGTAATTGGCAAATATAAATTGTATATATTTAAGATGTATACCTTTATGTTTGGTATACATATACATTGTAAAATAATCGCTATGATACCAAGTTCATTAACATATCTACCACCTTACAAGTTATCAAGTTACCCCGTTTGTTCTTTTTCTTTGTGATGAGAGTATTTCACCTTTACTATTACTATTATTATGTTTTGAGACAGAATCTCACTATGTCACCCTCTGTAGAGTGCCATAGTGTCACAGCTCACAGAAACCTCAAACTCTTGGGCCCAAGCAATTCTCCTGCCTCGGCCTCCCAAGTAGCTGGGACCACAGGTGCCCGTCACAACGCCCAGGTATTTTTTGTTGCAGTTATCATAGGTGTTTTAGCTGGCCTGGGCTGGATTCAAACCCTCCAGACTTGGTGCATGTGACTGGCGCCATAACCACTGAGCCATTCACCTTTATTATTGATAGAAGTGAAGTTAGAGGATGTAACTCTAGGTCTGTAGCTAAGCTCAGAGGGGAGGGTAAGGGCTGGGGAAAGAACAGGGGACATGAGCTTCTTGAGGGCAGCTGGGCTTGTGAGAAGAACAGTAAGCGAATCTGTGCAGTGGTTATTCTTCACAGAGTTACCAATCAGATAAATCATTCCATTACCTTGGGATGGAGTGACCAAAGGGGCAAGAGTAGAAAAAACTCTCTTTGTGTAAGCCAGGAATAGAGAAAAGGAATTCTGTTCCTATATTCCCCAGCTTCCTGTTCTTTTAATCTATTGATTTAGCTACTAAGCCTGTTGCAAAGCAGGGTTGTCTTTTGTTCTGTCCCCCCTTCACGATACTGTTCCCTCACAAACCAATCACTTCCCTTATGGACATCATTATGTGATTGTTAGTGGAAGTTTAGATTTTGGCCCCACGAGGCTAAGGAATGGGTGAGAAAAATGCGTTTATTGAATCAACACCAAATCCACTCCATTCCAAAGGCTGAAAATAATTCTTTATTAATTCCTAATTATGTTCAATCACATTGCCCAGTGTACCATATGAGAATTTCTACGAGAAACTGAATAAAACTATCAAGACACTCTAATAATAAAAATCCTAAAAATATGGAACTGCCCCAAATTTCAGTATAAATCTTCTCTTATTATCTAATTCCCAGGCAGAAATGGAAGTTCAGAGATAAAATCCCCTTGCAAGTTTAAGCCCAGAGACAATTAAGTACAAAAGAGTTAAAGTACAAAAGCAAATTCTCTCGGATAAAAGTCCAACGTCTAAAATTCTTCAAGTCTAAAACCTATCCTCTTTTCCAACTTGATTTTAGCCAGGGGCTTTATGCTTGAGTCAGTTCCTTCTATAGCCATGGTTTTATCTGGTTTTAATGGAATGGGTGTACTTTCTTTGGGATTTCAAAATAGTACCTGTTTAGAACCAAATTTCTCTTCAGTCTCTCATCTGAAAAAGTTCAAGGCCCTATTGTAGCCACACAGGTAGAAAAGAAGAGGTCCCATCTCATGAGCAGAAAATGAAGGAAGGTCAGACCCCAGTCTGCTTTAACTCCAAGGAACTCAGAGGTTGAGTGTTGACTGAAAAAGGCACAAAATCCTAGCAGAGGGTACCACAACCTGTAGCTGGGAAGAGGAGCCTTCTGCAGAAACCGAAAAGTGAGCCCTTGGAGAGAAAGGTAAAGGTGTAGAAATGTAGCTGAGCAGGGTAGCTGATGTACATATTGACTAGGCTGCAGGAGGAGTCACAAATATTTATGACTCACAGATCCCATGTTCAGAAAATGGTGGTGCTAAAATGATTCGAGAGGGAGTTTTCTGTATTATGTCAAAAGACGGAACAGAGGACATGAAAACCCTCTCTGTACAGCCTCAGACTGGCCTGCACCACTCCATGGCTGGGAACCTCTTAGCAGGAAAGAATCCTGGTCAGTTGTTGTGCTGAAACTGCACAAAAGATGAACAGCATTAGGTGGAGGGAGGTGGATTGAAATCAGCTGTGGAACAAGTTTTCCCAAAGGGCTAGTTCTGTCTAATCAACCCTGAAGGTGGTTAATGAGCTGGTGTGCTTGACCTCCCATCCTGTCTCAGCCAGGAACTCAGTTTTAAGTTTTCTCTGGGGTCCCCTTGGCCCGGAGGGGTCTGTTCAGTTGGTGATTGTTGGTGGTGGGGCTTAGGATTTTTTTTTTTTTAAGTTTCCCAAGAGGAACGCGTGAGTCCTACAGTGGAGAGTTTCAAGTAGGAGAAAACTCACATTTAATCACTCCCCAACTCTCAGAGCAACCCTCAGGTGAGATCTTTCCCCTTTGTCTCCGACGAGAAACACCATAACGAGAATACAATTCCCCAGCTGTTAGTTTCTAAGCAATTGCCTGAGTTCAGTCTCATCCCCTATTTTACTCATGAGAGCACCTGGATGATAGGTATGCTGGTAAAATTTAACCAGCTGTGTAAGGGGAGATCTGCCTTGCAGTGTTTGCTGATTCTGTGGTATAAACCCGCCTGCCATGGCTGATTTCAAACTGCCAACCGCAGGTGAAGCTGGGGGGAGAAGTGTGGCAGCACACCATTACACGGTGTTTCTGCCACGCAGGTACCATAGATGTAAATACTCCTCAAGAACATAGATATTGGCAAAATTATAGCATAATAATTAGGAAGTGATTATGTTTGAGTAGTTATTGCTTTAAAGAAAGTTTTTATTTTGAAGTAATTATAGATTCACAAGAAGTTACAACTTAGCACAGGGAGGTTCTGGGTACTGTCAACCTGGAGACAGGCTCAGTCCAGGAAAAGATATTTATCTTGGAATAGAGCATTGCAGTAGGAACATGTGTGTTATAGTAAACTATGAGCATATTTAGGGAGGCAAAGGGAGATGAAGGTTTTTAAAGAAAAAAATGAGTAGGATTACATATAATTGTTTTTAAATTGTTATCTTTGTCTACAAGGGTCAATAATGAGGCATTTGCTGGGCAGATGTCCTTGCAGAAGTATTTTTTGTGTAAGGCTGCAGTGGTTTTTGTAGAGTTTTTCCTGTTATCAGACATTCAACCATAAGAACCCTCTCTTCCTAGCCTTCTCTGGACCTGTTGGTCAGAGTTTGCTTAATATTAGTAACTCCACTTAGAATCTGACAACTTTTATAGTACCCATTCCCCAGCTTCCTCCAAAGGTAGCATTGTAATTGTGTATTACCAAGCCAGGAAATTTGGGATTTTATTGCCTACTAAAATTGTATTGAGATTTAAGGACATTTTAAGTTGTGTTCAAATTTACATAAAATTTACCTACATAAAGTTTACCATCATAATCATTTGTTAGCATACAATTCCGTAGTGTTAAGTATATCCCCAATGACCAGATCGCCAGAACTTCTTCATCTTGATAAACTGAACCTCTGTGTCCATTAAACACTGACTCCCCACTTTCTTCTTTTCCAACCTCTGGCAACCACCCTCTACATTATATCTGTATGGATTTTGCTACTCTAGGTATCTTATATAATAAGTAAAGGGAACCCAGTATTTGTCTTTTTGTGACTGCCTTATTTCTCTTAGTATAATGTCCTCAAGATTCATCCAGGTTGTAGCCCATGTCAAAATTTCCTTCCTTTTGGCTTGGCGCCTGTGGCTCAAGCAGCTAAGGCGCCAACCACATACACCTGAGCTGGCGGGTTTGCATCCAGCCCCAACCCGCCAAACAACAATGATGGCTGCAACCAAAAAATAGC
>NW_003852398.1:44566087-44591719 GCF_000181295.1 Otolemur garnettii
GTTGGAGGTTGCTGTGAGCTGTGATGCCATCTCACTCTACCCAGGGCAACAGCTTGAGGCTCTGTCTCAAAAAAAAATTTTTTTTCCTTCCTTTTTAGGTGAAATAATATTTCATTGTGTGCGTACACATACACCTATATATCCATATATATGTGTACACACACACACACACACACACACATTTTGCTTATTTATTCACCTGTCCACGAACACTTGGTTGTTTCCACCATTCGTGAACAATGCTGCTTATAAAGATGAGCTTTATCTTTTAAAAAATATACCATTTAATTATAAGTTTATATAATTTAGTTTTTAATAATGCTGTATTTTACAACTAGTTTACAGAATTCCTGAAAATTTAACAACTGGCTATTGAGGGTCACTATGCCAGCTCCAGCACATCTAAGTGATCTAAGTCATTTGAGGCATGAGAATGGGCACTATTCTCTGTTCACTGTTTCAAGATAGCGGCAGAGGAGAACTCTAACATTTCTCCTCCGGTTTTGTCCTTTCTTGCTGAATTGTCTTCTGTCTGAGGCTAAAGCCACCCTGCCCTGCAGATGGCATTGTAAAACACTTTCCTCATCAGGAAAGTCTGTTTTCCTTCTCTGTATCCTTGGGATCGATCTTTCGGAAGGGGGTAATAATGTTCCTGATAGTTCAGCGTCCCGACCTTGTGTGTTGTATTTCTACTTTTTCCAATGACGTTTTCAGTAGTGAAGCGAGAGAGTGAAGACCTGTCCCCTTTTGCAGGAATATGATTTGCTAATGCTGCGTTCCATGCTGGCTGGTGCCTGGTCACGGAGGAGAAGGTGCGTTTGTGCCTATGGGTGAATCTTTCTTGTTATCTTAAGGTCATTTCCAGGTGATAGGTGTCTTTTCACTTGTACACAGTAATTTTTTTTTTCTAGACAATTGCCAATCTCTGGACTCATCCTGGGAGGCTTTGTGGGCTACTTTTAGTTTCCCCGAATATCTAATGAGAGAAGAGAATTGCTGTTTCTGTTGCAAATTGGGAGAATGGGCTCTAGGAATTAACTAAAGGTGCTGCTCAAATGGAGCAAAGAAGACCTTATTTTATCCATGGTTTGTATTTGAGTGTTAATTTCCCAGAACATGTTGGATGTGTATTTTTTTTCCAAGTGCAGCATATAATTACAAATTATAGCAGGCCATGGTACGATTACACTTTTGGGGCGTGCCATTCATAATAATTAGTCATGTACTTTGGGGACTCATAAAATTGTATTTAGGTGACATATTAAAAATTCATAGATTTGATAGGCTGTCGTAATTAATCTTTATTTTCCTGTAGGGAAGACACTGAGAAATGTAGCATTTTATGAGGTACTAGTAAGAGACCGAATAGAGGGGGAAACCTCAGGGAGACAGGCATGCAACACTAACTGGAAAGTCCATGTGACCCAGGAGGACATGCCAGGAAATATGCAGAATGGCCTAATTCCCTGAGGCTCACTGGAGAACGCACACCCAGCCAGCTGGGTATGTAACAGTTTTGGGCAAGAGAACTTCTTTTCTCCCTGGGTATTGCTTATGACTCAGTACTTTGCTAATTATTTTAGCAAAGCTTTATAAATATACTCTTGTACATCTTGGGTGTACCAACCATTATTTACTTAATGAATAAGTTCACTTTCCTACCACTTATTCCATCAATGTGTTATTTCTTCATAGAGAGTAGACATTGCTTCCTGCTCAATGAGCAGGTCTTTCACAGAAAGTCCTACATGCAAAAATATTATTTAAGTGTATTAGAAAAAACCTGGCCGGATGTGGTGGCTTACTTCTGTAATCTTAGCACTCTGATAGGATAAGGTTGGAGGATTGCTTGAAGTCAGGAATTTGAGACCAGCCTGGGCAATAGTCAGATTCCGTCTACTAAATATAGAAAAATTATCTGGGAGTGGTGGCATATGCCTGTAGTCCCAGCTACTCTGGAGGCTAAGGAAGGAGAATGGCTTGAGCCCAGGAGTTTGAGGTTGTAGTAAGCTATGATGATGCCACTGCACTGTAGCTGGGAGACGAGTGAGACTCTGTCTCAAATGTAACAAAACACACAAAAAACCCGAGAAACAAATTTTAATAATAAATACAATTTTTTTAATCGTTGCCCCTGTTCTACCTCTTGCATTATTTGCAAGGAAGTTCAGCTTTCAGTGGCTCACTAAATTGAGATATTAAACTATATTTATAGCTCAAAAAATGAGAGTCAACGATACTAGTTAGATGACTTTTGTGTCAGTTTTGATATGGAAAAAAAAAAGATGTTCCTGTGTTTTGATTAAGGCAGCCAGGATATTCTTATTATTCATGGTTTGTTTTGGAATGCAAGGCTTTTAGGAATCTCAGCCTTTTTACAGACTCTGAACTTGTTTAGCTAAATGGTAGACAGTGTTAGGTAAAGAGGTAGAATGTTGGTTTATCTTTCTCAGGAGGCTACCATTTATTGATGTAAAGTTTGGAGGGAAGCATTGATTCTAACTACAGTAGAACCTTTGTTATTGACCATCTCCTTACATTGGCCACCTCCCAAAGTTGATCTAATTTTCATAGACTGGACATGAACCACATGTATTCAATGGAAGACTGACCTCTATATAATGACCACCTCTGTAAGTTGTGTCATGCACAACTTGGACTGAGACACACATTATTTACTCTCTCTACCTTGGGCAGTTGAGTCTGCTCTACACCAAGGAGTAGAAGGTATGGGGTTTTCCCCTTAGTTGTATTATTTTTACTTTAGTATAATTTTTTTTTCATATTTTATTATTATCACATGTTAGATTGGGCATACTGTTCTGTTGTTTATTACATGTTGTAGAAGACTTTTTAAATTGGTCTGAATTGTACTGAAAAATTTTCCAGTTAATCAAGACATGATGGCCCAAAGAAAAGAACTCAAAGAGCTGACATTGAAGGAAAAGCTTGATCTTCTACATTTTCTGGAAAGCAGCAGCCAAAGAGAGACAGTGGAACATTTTGGTGTTAGCAAGACCACAGTTAGCAACATCCCAAAACATAAATGTTGAATACTTGGAGAGATATGGTAGCAAAGCAAAGACCTACAGCAGAAAAGGAGGAAAACTTCCCTTAATTAAGGCAATGAAGCCACAATTTTCTGGTTCAAACAAATGAGGGCAGTTAAGGCCCAAATCTCTGGGCCAATGATCCAAGAAGTTGCTAAAAATGTCTCACAGGAATTTGGGGTGGCAGATTTCCAAGCATCAAGTAGCTGTCCTGAGAAATTTAAACTGTGATGTAAGATCTTCCAGAAAGTCTTGTGTGGTGAATCCAAAGAAGTTCCAGTCAAAGTTCTGGAATAGTTCACCAAAAAGTTCCCAGACATTGCCAGAAGGTTCAAAGATGACAACATCTTTAATGTTGACAAGGGTAGAATTTTTCAAGCAGACTCGTCCTGAAGGGTGACAAATTTAAGAGCACAAAACTTTCCAAAGAAAGTTTTCACAACTCTGCTTTGCACTAGCTCAGCTGGAGAGCAACTAAAGGCCTCAGCCACTGGAAAATCAGCACACCCAAGTGCATTCAAGAACCTGAAACCTGAAGATCTCCCTGTCCCTTGGAGATCAAACACATGCACACGGATGATGACTGGTGCCCTACTTGAGGAGTGGGTAAGGGGTATGGACTGAGAAATAAAGAGGAAATAGTTTACTCTACTGACAGTAGACAACTGTCCTGGCCATTTGCAAATGAATCATCATGACACTGAAATTTCTGCCTCCAAAGTGACCACAAAACTCCAACCTCTCGACCAAGGCATTATTACATCTAAAATGTCCTACTGAGCTCAGCTCCTGCAGTGGGTCTTCACTAAAACACAAACCTGTGGTCCACCTGTAGAAGCATCTTCATCTGCTTCATTAGTTAGCACTCTGGATGCTGTCCTCTGGATCAGTTCCGCTTGGAATAAAGTTTAGTTCAGCCAGACAGTGCAGAAGTCACCACAATTTGGGTACATATGTACTCTATATATAGTATAAGAAGGTATATATATCTCTCTTCTTAATTTCTCCCCTCCAGAGAGTAAGCACTCATACATGCTTTTTACTGAACAAAATGTCTTGAGGATCTTTCCACACCAGTTTACACAGATTAGTTAAAATTTTTTTTTTTTTTTTTGAGACAGAGCCTCAAGCTATCCCCCTGGGTAGAGTGCCGTGGCATCACGCTCACAGCAACCTCCAACTCCTGGGCTCAAGCGAGTCTCCTGCCTCAGCCTCCCAAGTAGCTGGGACTACAGGCACCCGCCACAATGCCTGGCCATTTTTTGGTTGCAGCCATCATTGTTGTTTGGCGGGTCCGGGCTGGGGATTCGAACCCGCCACCTTAGGTGTATGTGGCTGGCGCCTTAGCCGGTTGAGCCACAGGCGCCGAGCCAGATTAGTTAAAATTTAAACAAATAGTTGCACAATATCACATTGGGTAGAAATAAAAAGTCATAAACTGGTCGGCACTGTGGCTCATGCCTGTAATCCTAGCACTCTGGGAGGCCAAGGTGAGTAGATTGCTTGAGGTTAGGAATTTGAAAACTGCCTAAGCAAGAGTTAGACCCCATCTCTACCCAAAGTAGAAAAAACTAGCCAGGCATGGTGGTGCATGCCTATAGTCCCAGCTACTCCGGAGGTGGAGGTAGGAGGATCACTTGAGCATAAGAGTTTGAGGTTGCTGTGAGCTATAATGATGCCACAGCACTCTACCCAGGGCAACAGAGTGAGACTCTATCTCAAAAACAAACAAACAAACAAAAACTTATAAACTAAAAGCTAAGCTTTGGTTAAAGTGAGAGTAAAAAGAACCATAGTTTCTAAGTATCAATGATACTTAACAAGAAATCTTGAGGGGACAAAAAAAAAAAAAAAAAAAAAAAAAAAGGATGCAGCTATTTATCAAGTTAATTTCCAAAAGGAAGGAATGCAGCCAAAAGTTCTTTAAAGTTAATTTTATATGTTTTCTTCTCCAGCAAACATGATTATGTTAAAAAATTTCTTTTTGATATATGATGCCAGCTACTAAATCTTATAACCTGTAACTTAAGAAAATACAGAATAGACTTTTTTTAAATAGGAAATTGTAATTTGCTGTAAAGAATTATATTTGTTCAGGAGATTAAAAAATTTTACCAATTTTTTTTGTTTGTTTATTTTTTCCCATTTCTTCTCTTGTTTTTTTTTCCATTTTTAAAAAAATTAAATCATAGCAGTGTGCATTAATACTATCATGGGGTACAGTGTACTGTTTCTGTATACAATTTGAAATACTTTCATCCAATTGGTTAACATAGCCTTCATGTCTTTTTCTTAGTTATTGTGTTAAGACATTTATATTCTACATTTAGAGAGATTCACATGTACCCTTATAGGATGAACCATAGGTGTGATCCTACCAATCACTCTCCCCCCTCTCTCCCCATATTCCTGGGCTAAAATTGGGTTATAGCTTTCCTATGAAAGCTATAAATTAGTTTCATAGTAGGGCTGAGTACATTGGATACTTTTTCTTCCATTCTAATTTCACCAATCTTGTGATAATCCATTAATATGATCTTGCTTATCTTGTAATTAACATATTGATATATACATTTTATAAATTCTCTTGCCAGGCAATGGAAAATATCTAGTTTAAGAATTGCAAAGAAAAAAAAAAAGAATTGTAGACAGGCTTTTCTTCTTGTTGGTTTACCAAGCTGTAAAAATTTGTGTCTCTAGAAGATTTATTTTCCAAAACAAAATACAAAATTTTATTCTTTAATAACAGTATGGAAGTATCATAATCTACTTAATCACTTTCCTACTGATGAGCATTAGGTTGATTTCTGCATTTAACTAGTACAACATCCCGCAATAAATATCTTTGTATACATCTTTTATGTTTTTAAAGATAAACCTCACTCTGTTGCTTAGGCTGGAGTGCAGTGGTGTGATCATACCTCCCTGTGGCCTTAAATTCTTGGGCTTAAGCGATCCTCCTGCCTCAATTTCCTGAGTAGCTAAAGCTACAGGTGTAAACCACCATTTTCTGCTAACTTTTTATTTTTTTGGAGTGATAGGGTCTTGCAATGTTGCCCAGGCTGGTCTTCAACTCCTGGCCTCAAGTAATCCTCTTACCTCTGCCTCCCAAAGTGGTGGGATTACAGGTGTGAGCCACTGTGTCTAGCCTTTGTACACAGTTTTGTAATTATTAATATGTGCAAATTGGTAAGATGTCTAGAATTAGAATGCCTATGTCAAAGTATATGTATGTTTTATATTTTGAAAGAGAAATTGCCCTCTTAAAAGGCTCTGTAAGTATGTATATGAGATAGCATTCATCCAGTATAATCACCAATATTGCATACAATTGTCGTTTTATTAAAATATAACTCATATGCCATAAAATCCACCCATTTAAAGCGTATAATTCCACCGTTTTTAGTGTATTCACAAAGATGAGCAACCATTGTTAAAATTAAATTTTAGAACACTTTCTTCACTCCAACAGGAAGCCTTGTACCTGTCAGCAGTCATGCCACTTTACTGGCAATTCCCAGTCTCCTAGCATTAGGGAGTCGCTAATCTACTTTCTGTTCCTGTAGGTTTGTCTATTCTGTACGTTTCACATAAGCAGAATGAAAAATATATGGTCTTTTGTGTCTGGCTTCTTTCACTTTGTATACATTTTCAAGGTTCATCTATGTGGTAGCTTGTATCAATATTTCATTCCTTTTTATGACTGAGTAATAGTCCATTGAATGGCTATATCACATTTTGTTTATTTATCAGTTAATGGATGGACATTTGGGTTGTTCCCACTTTTTGGCTGTTAGGAATAATGCTGCTATTATGTTTGTGGACAAGTGTTTTGTGGACATATGTATTTGTATTTGTAGGAGTGACATTGTTGGGTCACATGGTAACTCTAACCTTTTGAGAAACTGCCAATCTGTTTTCTACAGTGACTGTGCCATTTAGTTCCCACCAGCAAGGTGGGAAGGTTTCAGTTTCTCAGTATCCTTACCAACATTTGCCTGTCTTTCTGATTCCATCATCCTAGTGGGTGTGAGATGGTATCTCATTGTGATTTGGTTTGCAATGATAGTAAGTGTCTTTTCACCATGTACTTACAGGCTATTTGTGTATCTTCTTTGGAGAAAAGTCTGGAGTCTTCACCTACTTTTAAACTGGCTAGTCTTTTTACTATTGAGTTTTGTAAGTTCTTTACATATTCTGGTTACAAGATCCTTGTCAGATACATTGTTACAAATATTTTCTCCCATTCTGTGTGTGGTGTTTTTACTCCACCATTGCATTTTTATCAGTCTTTTAATTATTGTCCTTCTGATAGTCAGAAAGGGCCTCCCACTGATGATTTGCATTCCATTTCCCCAGGTTGAACAGATTTTTATATATTTATTAGCTATTAATTGTGTTTCTAATGTTTGTTTCTTGGTGTTGTATTTTGCCAAGTTTTGTTTGTTTGATCCTTTCTTTTAAAGAAATCTAGCTAATGGTTGATGAGATATTCTGTTCTAGCTACCTTCTTTGCTGATATATCTTAATAAGGACCTGGAAGGCTAGGTTTGGATTTTTTCAGACCATGGGATTTCCTCTAGGATGTAGCACTATAGAGAAGGCTGCCTACCCCACCTTCTGTCCTTCTGTCCCCCTGGCTCAGGGTCCTCCTCTTTTTTCCTTCTTTCCCAGTGGCAGCTCTGGTCTGTACTGCATAGCGAGGGGCTTGTGCATAGTGTGTGGACACAGCTGCTCTCATGACTATGCTCCTTCCCTTTCTTCACAAAGGGGATCTCTGCCCTTACCCACCTGGTGTACTGGGCAGCTCAGGTACTTGTAGGAGGGGGAAGACTCTGGGTGGCTGTGTCCCCACAGCCCTGTCAATTCCTAGCTCCAGGACGTAGGCAGAGGGCTAAGCTGAAGAAGGTTCAGAGCAGTACCTCAAGATGTGAGGCCTATGGGAGGGTCTCATCTTGCAGAGATCTAACAACTAAGTTTTGTAACAAAAAATTCTACATTAACAGCTTGGTGCCTGTGGCTCAAGCGGCTAAGGTGCCAGCCACATGCACAGGAACTGGTGGGTTTGAATCCAGCCTGGGTCCGCCGAGCAACAATGATGGCTGCAACCAAAAAATAGCCGGGCATTGTCGCTGGCGTCTGTAGTCTCAGCTACTTGGGAGGCAGAGGCGGGAGAATCACTTGAGCCCAGGAGTTGGAGGTTGCTCTGAGCTGTGATGCCACGGCACTCTACCCAGGGTGACAGCTTGAGGCTCTGTCTCCAAAAAAAAAAAAAAAAAAAAACTACATTAAAAATGATGTTACTATTATTAACTTTTAAATGGGAAAACCCATCACAGTTTCCATACAACTGACTTTCCAGTTAATGTCATGTAACCCACTTAGAAGTTTGGAACCATGTTTTGTCAAATCCATGTTAACTCGATCCTAGTCCTTGCATTTGTTCATTTCTGGTTGTGGCTGTAAACTGTCACATGAGCACAGTGAGTCTGAAGTTGGGAATTTAATTTATTTTCTAATTTTTTGAGCAAGGTCTCACCATTGCCTGTGCAGTCCATCATCATAGCTCACTGCCAACCTCAAACACCTGGGCTCAGGTGATCCTCATGCCTCAGCATCCTGAGGAGCTGGGATATAGGCACAGACCACCATGTCTGGCTGACTTTTGTATTTTTTGTAGAGATGGAGTCTTCCTATGTTACTTGGGCTTGTCATGAACTGTTGGCCTCAAGTGATCCTCCCATCTCAGCCTCCCAAAGTGCTAGGAATACAGGTGTAAGCCACTGCACCTGGCCAGGGAATTTTAGTTTTGAAAATATAAAATAGGCTCGGCGCCTGTGGCTCAAGTGGCTGAGGTGCCAGCCACATACACCTAAGGTGGTGGGTTCGAATTCAGCCCAGGCCTGCCAAACAACAATGGTGGCTGCAGCCAAAAAATAGGCCAGGCATTGTGGCGGGCACCTGTAGTCCCAGCTACTTGGGAGGCCAAGGCAGGAGACTCACTTGAGCCGAAGAGTTGGAGGTTGCTGTGAGCTGTGGTGCCACAGCACTCTACCCAGGGGGACAGCTTGAGGCTCTATCTCAAAAAAAAAAAAAAAAAAAGAAATAAAGAAAATATAAAATATCTTGACTTCCAGGATCTTCCTGGGGACATAAAAATAATTTAGTTTAAGATTTTTCAAGACCAATTCATTGAAGATTGCAAATCTAAATGGTTAGTGTTCTCCCCGTACTGACCAAGCAAACAAACAAAAAGAAGACAAAAAAAATCCAAACACTAGCTGAAACAAAACTAAAGTAAAAAACTGAAATAACAAACAAACAAAAAATCCAAGAACAAAAAAAATAAAGAAAAAATCCAATAAGAAGCAAACAAAAATCATGCAGAAAGCAGAGGACTTGCCAAGACCAAGCCATAGGAACCCCAAAATCTTCATGTAAATGAAATAAATGTTGCTCAAGGATTTAGGATACTTGGGCTTAGATTCTGACTCTCATTTGAGGAGTGGTCTGGGGACTACCTACTTACCTAAAGGTCCTTGATGTGTCTTGTGTACCGTGAGGTTCCTTGTTTCCCTCAGAACATTGTGTAAGCAGCAACAGAGGACGCTTATATAGAAGCACTTTGACAAGTATAAAGACATAATACCTATCTGATGAGTTTGTTGTGAAGATTAAATGAATTAACATTTACTTGGTGTGACAGAGTAATTGCTCAATTTACGTTAATTATTACTTTCATCCCTGCATTCACCTTTAAACCCATAATCATGTTTTATACACAATAAAATGACATTTCACCTTGGAAAAAATTAGAAGATATATAATTATATATATATGTGTATATATGTATTAAATTCAACTTTACGAGTGGATAAATTAAAAACCATTTGACATTTGCAAATCACATTCGAAGTCATTTATACCTTATACGTTGGCATCAAGTAGTGCCGTACTTAGAAAATATAAGTATTTGGCATGGATTTATTATCAAAAGAGAAACCTCTGTATTTTGTTTGTACTTTGCTTCTATGACTAACGATGGTATTTTTATTAGCTGATTCTGAATTTTGAAAACATCTTCTCATGCACTTCTCAGTATTTCCACAGGGAGGCAGAGCAGCACCATTAAATTGACAGTAGTCTCTCCCACCTATTGGAACGCCAAATTCTCTGGCCTTTACCTTACTGCATTCTGCAGCCTAATGTGAAACCCTGTGAATGCTTTATTTTTTGAAGTTGTGATAGTTTAATTTATAAGCCCTCTGAGCACTTTGTGTATGTGTGTGTGTGCTTGTGTATGTGTATATGTGTGACATAATGAGAAGGACCACTTAATGTTCACTCTGTAAACTACCTACCTTTCTTTTTGTCAGACGGGTTCCTCTGAGGAGAGAATCCCAGCTTTATCCCTGAGACAGTCACTGGTTTTGCTGTTGTGAGTCAGAAGTATTCCTTTGAGAAACCAGCAACTTGATTCTGCTGCTGGTCTTTTCACTGCTTAGGTGTAGAAATGAAATTACAAAAGGGTGTATACAAGGTTTAAGCACTGTTATCTTTTATACAGGGATGTAGACATCTTGTCAAAGCTATCCCTGCAACCTGACTTCTAGATTAGTCTATAGGTATGCACTGGGAAACTAAAAAATTGCATATATATATGCATGGGGAATGCAAAGACAGATCAGAATAATACCCTAATCTTTAATATATATATTAAATACACAGGCAAAATGCCCAAGTTAACTATTTAGTAGTAAACCTAGTCACATACTACTAATTTTTTTTGAAAGATAGATAGCATTTACCTTATAGCATTTACTTATTTAATACCTTGTTCCATAAAGCCTGGGACCATCACTGACACAAATATTTTTTTCCATGACTTGATTAATGCCAGAAAAAAAAATAAATAAAGCTTTCCAAGTCCTAATTTGAGTTAGATACAGTTTTTTTGGAGGGGAGTTAGATGGGTGTTAGTACATTGAAGATCTTATTGGGCAGACCTGCCTACAATCAACAAGTGTTTGTTTAATACTGTGTACAGAACACTCTGCTAACGTGGAGGATTTCAAACCAGCAAAGAATGTAGATTTTACAAATGTACAATGTGGTTGGGAGTTAAGACCTGTAGACATCAAAGAACTATTGGCATCCTGAATTTTTACCACTGCAAATGGATAAATCCTAAGGTTTTTCCAGTTTTAAAATTTTGATTGTATAATTTAGGGGAAAAAGAAAAAGAATAAAAAACCTGGTGCTAATTTTATGGCATAACTCTAAGTACTACTTTGGAAGATTAAAGGTTGATACTC
The DNA here is from genome assembly GCF_000181295.1 of Otolemur garnettii. Lineage (NCBI taxonomy): Eukaryota > Metazoa > Chordata > Mammalia > Primates > Galagidae > Otolemur > Otolemur garnettii. Next base: position 44,577,453 of record NW_003852398.1, read on the forward strand.
GGGTTCCAACATTGTTAATAATGATTAATTAAGGTACAAATGAAAGAATTTCCCTTCCCTTTGGAAAAGAAAAAAACACAACCAGAATTTTTCTAACTTCTGTAGGCTTTTTACTATTTTCTCAGCAATAGTTACTTAGGATAAAAATTGGGCATTGTAAACTGTTGTTAATGCCTGTTTTAGGTATGTTAAGTATCTTAAAATCTAGCCTTCCTTTGAATTCCATCAACAAGTATTTTTTGAGTCACCTACCACATGCAAAGCACAGGGAATGCAAAGACAGATCAGAATAATGCCCTAATCTATGTTATATATGCTGACTTTATTATGTTTATTGTGATTTCTGAAGAAAAGTACTAGTTGTGGAATATGTTCTGTCTACTCTTCTCTCTCTTGGGATGACAAAACCATAGGGATTGATTTGGGATAACAAAAACATAGGGAATGATTTTCTTGTGTGTCCACATCAAAGAGCCATAATATCTGTGGCTTTTCAGAAGCCAGAGTGTGTTCTCGAACCATAGTTTCAATATTGGCACAATCCTTCTCTGCACAAATGGCTTCCAAATCCACAACCCTAGCTTTAAATACTTCTGAATTTTAGTCATAAATCTCCAACCACATAGTGAAAATGCACTTGGATACTCTGTTCACCTCAGCTGAACTTCCCCATAAATGGTCATCATCATCCCCCCTCCCCTGCCAAAGTGTTTGTAATGGTGAATACCATCATTGTCGTGTAACCTAGGGTAGGAACTTTGTCATTCTCTTAGACTCCCCTCTCTTCCTTATACATATATCATGATTGGTCTGTCACTTCTCACTTCATAACATCTCTCATATTAGACGTTTCCTTTTGACTTCTGAAGTCATCACTCTAAGTTTAAGCCCTACCATCTGTCTCTTACCACCTCACCTCCAGACTCTCTCTGTCCCCAACCTATCCAGTCCCTAATTTCCCTATTAGTCTTCTGAGAGTGCTACTTTGATCTCTGCAGACAGTTCCACTTCAAAGATATTATTACTGTGTTTTTTTGTATTGTGTGCAAAGCCAATCGATTTGTTGTTTTAAAGGATTTTTTAATTGATGAATAGAAAACTATATATGTTTATCATGCACAACATGTTGTTTTGAAATATGTATACATTGTAGAATGACTAATGAGCTAATTAACATGCATTCCTTTGTGTATTTTTTATCTTTTTTTAATGGTGCAAACATAAAATCTGCTCTCTTAGCAGTTTTTGAGGCTACAATACATTGTTACTAACTATAGTCACCAACTTTTACAGTAGATCTCTTGAGATTATTCTTCCTATCCAACTGAAATTTTACATTTTTTGACCAACCTCTCCAGCCTCTGGTAACCATCATTTTCCTCTCTGCTTGTAAGTTTAACTTTTTACATTCCACATAGAAGTGACATCATGTGGTGGTGTCTTTTTGTGCCTGACTTATTTCATTTAGCTCAATATCTTCCGGTGTGTTCCATGCTGTTGTGCATGAGAGGATTTCCTTCTTTTTTAAGGGTGAATAATATTCCATTGTGTTTATTTATCATATTTTCTTTATTTCTTCAAGTTGATGGACATTTAGATTGATTCCATATCATGGCTGCAATGCATAATGCTGCAATAAGCTTGAGAGTTCAATATATCTCTTTAACATACTGATTTCATTTCCTTTAGATATATACTCAGAAATGGGATTGCTGGATCATATGATAGTTCTGTTTTTACTTTTTAAAGTTTTGCGAAACTCCAGTTCAAAGATATAACTCCATTTTACTTCCTCTCAAGAACATTTAAATTTATGTGTTATTTGGAAGATTAAGCTCAAATTTGCATTCAGGGATTTCCATAGTCTGGTTCTGACATGTGTATCCAAAGCTGTCTTTTATTATACTCTTATCAGGACCTTCTACAGCAGGTTTAGCAGTGTATCCATGGCTTAGTCCTCTTTTACACCTTGTTTATCTGCTCTGATTTTTTCCCTCTGTATATGTGTTTATTATGTATCCAAGCTAAGCCCTGGTATCTTTTTTTTTTTAATTGAATCTTTCTTGTCTGCTCCATTTGCAGTGATCTCTCTTCATTGACTGAATCAATAGAATGTCTATGCTTGCACATGGCCTTGTTGCATGTGTGGTATATACAGGGCATCCATGAAGTTCGTGTGTAAAATTGTACACGAACTTCATGGATGCCCTGTATACTTCTCCCTTTTAAATGGAGGCTGCCCAGTATTCTCTATATTCCTTTTCTAATGCAGATAAAACAGCTCTTAGTATGTATTTGTTGACCAGCCAACCAATAAATAGTAAAGGGAGAATGAATGAAGAGCTGGGCCAACCTGACTTGCACTCAAAGTTCTCCTTATGATTTTAACCACTTAAAACTTCAAGAATGGAATTATGGAATTATCTTCTTCTCAAATGCTTACACTGGACTGTAGTCAAGTCATGAAGAAGAGATCATCTGTCTCTCTGGAAGAAATTCTGGGCTTGGGAAGTCAGTCAGGAAATTTCTGCTGGAGTGCCCAAAGGGCACATGTAGTCCTACATCCTTATGAATCTCTCAAGTCTCTGAATATTTTGTGAAGACTGTAGGACATTTGCAGTAAGAGAAAAGAGTTCAGGATTTGCCTTTCCTCTGTCTGTAAGAAATGGAAAACCAAAGGCTAAAGTCCTTGATCTTCCAGGACTTTTGGGAAATGTCCCTACCTTGAAGACATTAAGCAACCCATTACATTAGGACAGGAGGCTTTGACAAATATCCACTGGCCTGTATTGGATATTTATCATTAGAGCTGTCAGCTATAGTGCAGGATGCCATATTTTTAGAGGTGTTTAAATGCATGGCATTATTAGAATTATTTCAGGGTTCAGAGCTAAGAGTTTATCTGCCCAGATTGGTACACAAGTCCACAGAATACTTAAATTATCTATTGCATAACTTCCTATGAGCAGTGAGACTGAGAGGAAATGTGATTAACTAACTCTGTATCTTCTTTACAGAATATTATGCATCATTTAGGCTTGTGTGTATATGTATTATATGTACCTACAGATGTATATATGCACACTCCCCCGCCCACATCTTCTGTTTTCTCTCACAGATCCAATTTGCACTATGTCTTAGGATGTTGATTTATAGTATGGTTAATTAAACAGGGTTCCTATGCCCTCTGGCTTCCAGTAGGATTTGACCAACCCCAGCTGGGGATAAGTGAAAAAGTATGAGGTTAGGCTAATTATTCTCCTGGTCTCTTCCCTGCAAAGGCTGTTTCCCTCAACTAAGATCCTTGTTTCTCTCAAGGCTTACTCTGTGACTCTCCTTTCCCTCCCCTTGCCTTTTTGGGCCAGGTTTGATAATAGCTCTAGTATTTCTAGCTTGGGTACTTGCAGCCCTTATTTCCCTACATCTGTATGTTTGTTTGAAGATAACCCTTGAGGATCTAGGTCAGCAGGGTTGGATAGATTCTTCCAGCTAAATGCTCTCCAGGATTCTGACTTTCATTTTGTGTAGAGTAGGACATGTGCACCAGCTACCGATGCCAGGGAAGGAACCAACTACAAAGGATAGCAAAGGTTATCCCAATGCCAGCCACCAGGAATAGAGGTCCAAACACTTCTGCTCACTGCAACTTGGTATGAGAGTCACCAAAGAAAACACAACACAGTTAAGCACTGGATGGAACTACACTTTTACCTATATGGAGAAGGGACAGAGCAAGAGCAGCTTGTGCAACAGTGTGTCTTAGTTCCCATCCCAGCAAACACAGCAGGGCAGTGCTATAGCAGAAGGTCCCCTAACCCCCCTACCCCACACCATGGACTCTGAAATACTGGAGGTTTAACAGAGGGCCACTGACACACATGCTTAATTGGAACAAAGGAGCATACATTGAGCTTAAAACAGGAAAAGATACCCCCAGACAAAGAAGTACGCCTGGCATAGGCTGTGTGAGCTCTGTCTCTTGGAATGGAAGTATCCCACGCCCAGGCATATTCTTATGTAGATGAATGGTGGTTGAGATTTCCTTTACCAGTACTTTATTTTTGGCTTCCATAGATTTCTTACTTTCTGGCTACTTCAGTAACTAATTTAACATGGCAGTGGTTATGTGTCGTTTAGCTTTCATAGTCACTTCCATTGGAAGAGTGCTTAGGATAGCTAATCAACAAACTTCATCCTTGTAATATGCCCAGAGCTACCTGGCCCCGGGATGGGCACATGACATAGGCTGAGAGTGTTTTTTTTTAATGTGGTTTTATAACTTTATTTCATGTGTCTGACAATCACCAGTTAGTTCTCATCCATGTTGACTGTAGATTTTTGAAAGTGGTAACAGGTTCATAGGTAACCAAAGTGTAGAGCTTGTTTGGTGAATCTTCATCTTCATTACATTTCTGGACAACCATACACAGATACAGTATGGGGTTTTCCTTATGACTTTGGTCCAGACAGCTTTTTTGAGCCTGGTATTAATGTGCATATCTGGAGTCCCCATCTCTGTGTGGCAAATTTCTGGATCTCTTTGAGTACCCAATGGGCACTCTTCTTGCAGCCCATTCCATGGATACACTTGTGAATGTTGATGGTGTATTCTTGAGTCACCACCTGGTTGAAGGCAGACCAGCCCTTCTTCTCGCCACCCTTCTTTGCAGGAGCCATCTGCTGGGCCCAAGCTAGAAAGCAGCTGAGATTGTTTTAGTGTCTAGTCTCTCTGGACTCAGTGATTGGTTCAGGCTGAGCATCAGTCCTGAGTGGGGGCAATTAGAATTTTTCCTCAGGATTTTCAGTCCTGAGTGGGGGCAATTATAATTTTTCCTCAGGATTTTTTTTAACTGCAGGCAACAAAGAAGTGGAATTTTCTCCTCTCATTGGTTTCGAGCTATGAGAATGTGATAACAAAATTTCTGGTATCCACTTTTTTTTCTCCTGCTATGAGGCAAAATCCTGTTTGCTATGGGAGAATTTGAAGCCAGAGATTAGCAAAAATGAGAGATGAGAGAGAGAGAGAGAGAGAAGAAAGAGAGTGCTTGGTGGTATCCTGTCTCCAGTTCCAATCTCTAAGATCCTTGAAGCTGCATAATTGCAGTTCTTTGATTTTGTGACAAAGCCAAATATCCTCCGTATTAATTCTTTTTTTATGCTTAATTTAGCATGAGATGAGTCTCTAGCACTTGTAGCCAAAGTGTTCTAACATACTACCTCTTTTTCTTTTGTTCTGGATCTGTGTAATATGGTAAACACTCAGTGTTTTCATTAATACAAAGAATCCCTGTTTTTTTTTTCCCCCAAAGACCATTGTTTCTTTCAATGGCCACATTCCTATGGCATTACCACAGGAGAATGTGATGACCTTTTGGAGTAGCTGAAGATGATATGGGAATTATGGATTCATCCTGGACTAAACTAGCCTACTTCTTTCTGAAACTAAAGTAATGAGATGGCAGAGTTCTTATAAAAACCAATATGGTGATAAAATTTGTATTGGTCAGGGTCCAATTAGTACACACATACCATAACACAAAGAATTATTAACTAGTAACAGGAGATTGGAGTAGCAGGTGATTGATTACTGAAAGGTTTGAGAGAACTTTAAAAAATAACAAAACAGCAATACCAGATATATGGAACAGCCATATCGCTGGGGCTGAGGTGGGGAATCCAAAGAAGGAACACATTTGGAAGATTTTCCTTTCTCCAACCTAAGGCTGATATTCAGATAGCCCATCCCCACAGTATGATGAGGCGCTGCAGGCCAAGGTTTGAAAGCAGTTAATAGTGTGCTGGAGTGCCGAAGAAATTCACCGCCAAGCTTCCTGTGGAGAGGGGCTCCTGTTGAATTCGCTGAGAAGTTGATAGGGAAGCCACACACCTAGGGTGCAGGGTAATTCTATGGGAATCTGGTTGGAATATTTGCAGTAGTCATAGAAAGGTACTCGGGTAGGGTGTTGCTGGACTTGGTGGGAAGTCATCTGGGGCCACCCATGGAATGCTTTGACAAGGTGCCTGCCTGGGTGCCTCTGAAACCTGCTGGAGTTCAGCTCTGCTGGTTGTCCTGCATGCTAGCTGAGTGCTTGCTGTAGGAGCAAGAAGGAAGAAAAGTGTGCCAGCAGCAGTGAGAGAAACCCTTTCTTCTCGCAGTATCTCTTCAGTGCCTTCCATTGGCAAAACTTAATGTTATGTTAACTGGCAAAGGAAGATGTACACAAGATTCAGCTCCGGGATCATAAAGTTTGCACAGATTAGGTTTCTATAAGGGCATAGAGGCCATTTAGAGCCATAAGTAAAGCCAGTAAATGGTAAACTGGAAAGAGCTGGGCCAGTGTTCATAGGACCAGTCCTGGGACCTCGGACACCATCAGGTGAGCTATGATCACCTCTTGTCCTGCCCTTTATTGATATCAAGTGAGACCTGAACAGGAGCCATGAAGGAAACACAGAAGGAAAAAAGCCCCTCGAAGGCGATAGCCAGCATGTTGTGTATAAAGGCAGAGGGGCCCAGCCTTCATGCCCCTGGCCTACAGGTGATGCTCGGTGGACAGCATATTTCTGAGCCTCAGTTCTTCTGTAGTACTAGCCTGATCACTTCCCTGCTGCCTTTCTTGTGGCAGTTTAGCTGCTTGTCTCCCCAGCCCAGTGCAAACCTTGAAGCAGGGAGTCCAGGTCCTTAGTGATCTGCTAATTCCTACTGTTGATTTTGACTAGATATAATCATGTAAATTTAAATTTACCATTCTGGTGAAAGAGGGAAAACTAAAAATTCATCATAGCCTCCCTGAAATTCAGAAAAAGTATAATATTCAGATTTGCATAGTGTGGATTGTAGATCTTTGGGAAAAAAAAAGAAAGGAATAGCTAAAAAGGTTTTAAAAGGCTAGGGAGATCTGAAACTATTTAAAAACATCTTTTTTCAATCTCTAGATAAGTATACATGTATATGTACTGTAAAAGTTGTTAGAATAAAAATGGAGTCACTTATTTCAAATTCTAACAAAATGGAGTCAAGTAGACATAAAAGAGAGGCTTTCACACACACATGCCTATGATACAAACTATTTCAAGGGTTCTCTGAAAACTACCACCTTGCCCAAAGGTCACTGTAACTTTACACAAGGGATACTTATGCAAGGATGTCTGCCCAGCAACTGCATGTTCAACCTTGGAGTGATCCCACCCTTGATCCTTGTAGTGAAAGATAATTATTTGGTTAATGGAAAAGAACCTAAACTCTGTAAAATAATTTAACAAGATTTATTCTGAGCTGAATATGTGCAACCATAGCCTGGAGAGTCACACCCAAGAAGCTTGAGCAAGTGGTCTCATTGTGGTTGTTCATAGTTTGGGACTATGCATTTTAAGGAGAATGATTACACATGAAGTCATCAATCCGTACATGGAAGGCATACATTGGTTTGGCCCCCAAAGGCAGGACATCTTGAAGTGGGGCATTACAGGTTATAGGTGAGTTTAAAGATTCCTTGATTAGTAATTGGTTAAAGAAATGAAGCTTTGTCTAAAGGATTGGAATGCTTTAAGAGACATGCCACCAGACGTATACCAGACTCAAATGATCTATTAAGTAAATTGATAAAGTGCAGGTGTGATTTAAGCTTTGCTTGAATAGCCTTAGGCCTGTTCACGAGTTACAAAGGATACACATATCTCCAAGAGGGGGCAGGCATGAGAATGCATGTCTGACCTCCCCTCTCTTGTCCAGCAACTCAGCTTTAGGATATTTCTGGGCCTCTTGGCCAAGAGGGGGGAGTCCATTCAGTCATCTGGGTGGCTTAAGATTTTATATTAGTTCACAATTTCAAAACAACTTATATAACTAACTTTCTTCATGTTGCCTTTAAAAGCTCTTGCCATCTTTTGCCTTCTTGAGTACACCTATGGTCCTTCATGCTTTGCTGTGGGATGTGCATTCCTGGATTGCAATCTATCATTTACGCCCAAATAAATTCTCCCTGTTGTTATTTTGGATTGACAATATTTGGATTGATTAATATGTATGTACATAAGGGATGAGAAAGACACAGGTGTTTTACAAAAGCCCTAACCAAACAAAAGAAACCCCCTAAACTGGAACATACTGTGAGTCTAATAGATCTTTTACTGAAAAATTATCTCTCATGAAAATGTGAATGTTATTAAATTGAGAAGAACTGAACAGATCACCAAATAAAGCAAAGAAGGCAGTGTTGGCCTAAGAAAAAAATTGAAGTAAGATTGCAAGAGATGTTCAAGGATCACAAAGTTACCACAGAAAGAAATGCTTACTTACTATGATGGAAAGAGAAAGAACCACTGAACAATGTGTGGGTGAAGCACTTTTACCAACAATTTAGAAGGTGTTTGCCCTGTGAGTGGAATTGGGTTCTGCATAGGTCTAGGAACCCATTTTGCATGAATATACCTTAACACTGAAACTACTTTACAAGAGAATTTATTTCCAATTATTCATGTAGGAAAAGGAAGGAGGACAGGAGGGCTGATGATCCTAATCAAGATTAGTGGCTCTGAATAGAGAATGATTTTGCTCCTCAGAGGATTTATGGCAATGTCTGGATGCATTTTGGGGTGTCACAACTGGGGGATGAGTGCTACTGTCTTCTCGTAGGTCAGGGATGCTGCTACCATTCTACAATACACAGGACTGCCCTCAACCACATAGCATTATTTGGCTCCAATATCTATAGTGCCAAGGCTAAGAAAACCTACTTTGATAACCTATTCGAGGAACTGATTGTTTACTTATAGCTTAGGCTAAGTCCCTTGGCACCTAACTACTTGTGCTTGGGAAAGAAATGAATTATGTTATTTCTTATTATCCTTCAGATCTGTGGGAGAGCACACTATCCCATAATAGGATTTTACTGTATTAAGCTTCCTTACGATTCATAAAGACTAACCAATTGATACCATGGGCCTGTGTGTTCTGGGAGGGTGGTGGACTAAATCAGAAATGTATTCAGAAGCAATTTGAGGTTTCAAAATTTATTTTGGAAAAGTCATGGCTTGGATGATAAACTTATTAATAGTTTTGGTTTGAATATCTTAACATTTCCTATGGCACATGAGAGATTGGGATAAAAGTACTATAGAAGTCTGAAATTAATAAAAAAGTTAATAAATTGTATTTATTGAATTATATGGTCTTTGGTTTTCATCTTTTGTCTAAAAAGGATATAATTTTTTACTAGGATGTATATATATGTATATATATATATATATATTTTTTTTTTTTTGGTAGCACGTTCTTAACTTCATTTCTTTGATGGGCAATTTTAACCTCAAAAATATGAAAGGGTTTTTCTACCCCAACTAAAACTAGGACATTTGTAACCTATATTTTCAGAGGCTTCAGTGAAATATAAACTCCATTCAGCTGTTGGAGCGATGTGGAAATGAACTGATCACAGTCTGAAAATCAAGGTAGATTGACACAATCTCTAGTCAAGATGCATAGTTGGGTGTTTTTTGTTTTTTTTTTTTGTATTTTACTTGTTCATTATGTTCTCTCCATCAGAAAGAAAGGACTTTTGTCTGTTGTTTGTATTTCCTGGTGCCTACAATTGTGCCTCTGTACAACAGGCTTTCAATATTTTCATTGTAGACTAGACAGGTATAAATTAAATCTTTGGGGCTTCTACATAATCTAGTTTGGGAAGGAGAGTACTAGAGAGATATGTCACTCCCGGCAACTTCCCTATTTTAATTCTTCAGTGATGAAAGTGGGGAGGAATTGGATTTGGTTCCCTGGGACTCAAAAGTGCCCACAGCAGCCTTCGGAAAGTGTGCAGGGAGCTGGAATCCCGACCTCCAGGCCTGGGTGGGGGTCACCCGTATCTCTAGCTCAGGAGGGAATTTTACTGTTCTTGGTTTGAAGGCACTTAGAGAAGGACAGGGAAGGAGGCAGGAGGGCTGAACCCCCTTCCCTCCATCTCTGCCGGGTCCCAGGTTCCTTTTGGGCCTCTGTCTCAGAGACCTGGCCCAGAGCCTTCAAAGGCCAGGAGCCCAGCTGGGGTAGGGCGTCCGTTTTAAAGCCACAGAGCTGGAGTGCCACATCTGGCAGACGTGTCAGATGGTTGTTGGCTACGGAAGGTCCAGGGCCGGTTCTGGGCTCAGATTTTGGCTGCTGGCCCCTGGAGCAGCTGCTACTGCAGCAGGGCCAAGGTGTCCCTCTTCTGGATGGAGCACACCTGCTTCCCGAGCTCTGCGGTTCCAGAGCATTGGGACAATCTCCGCCTTCTGCTCTTTCTCCAGACGGCGTTTCAGTTTCTCAGCGCGGCGCCATTTTTTCTCCTGCTGGCGTCTCTCCTTCTCCTTCTCCAAGGGCCAAAGTCCACGGCCAGCTCCCTCTCGAGCGGTTCCTTCATCCCGCTCTGCCAGGATGTGCGCAGGGGCTGCCCTGAACAGTCTGGAGACCATTCCTCAGAACGGTGCTTCCACACCCGCCCCATGTCGGCTTGCCCTTGGGGGGCAGGAAGTTCTCCTCCTCTTTCAGCTTCTTGGACGCGGGTCCTGGGCTGAGAAGCTGCTCTCTGTTTCTGCCCGAGGCCGCTGTCTCGGTCTCCCGCGGGAAGTGGTTTGCTGGGCTCGTGCTGACCCCAGGGGCCTCCTGTGGCCGCCGCGAGGCTCCGGACCAGCTATTGCTGACAGGGAAGGTCTGGTGACCTTTGGCCCCCTGCGCTGATTTGGGGACCCTCCAACCTTTGGGGTCGGCTCCTCCTTACTCTGGGCCTACTCCGAGGCCAGGTCTCCCAAGCCCGGAGAGAACTTTATTGACTCCTCACCTGGCGTTGGTCGATGTGGGGACCGACCCGGGACTCGACTCCCCTGTGTCTGAGGTGACTCCAGGCCTGGATCCTGCTGACGCTGAGGGGACGCTGGGCCCCGCTTTGGCTCCCGCTGAGGGGACCCCAAGCCTGCACCCTGATGCAGACTGCGTGATTCGGGCTTGTCTCCAGCTGACGCTGCAGGGACCCCAGGCTGGCTTGCCGCCCACTCTTAGGTGACCCCGGTTTCTTTTCTTCTGGTTCGACTTGAACTCCACGAGGGGGTGTCCGGCCCGCGGATCTGTGGTGAGGCTCTCCTGGGAGTCGGGCTTGTGTGGGACTCGGGCTGTGGGCCTTCCGGCTGTCCGCTGTGATGTGGTGGTGTGTCCCTGGTGCGGCCAGAACGTTCCCAAACCCCAGCCTCCAAATAATATATGTGATTCAACTATTCCACTGGGGTTAAGAGCTTGCAAGTAATGTAGTCTCTCTCCCTGGCTGCAGAGTGAGTTTACCAATGCTCCACTTCCGTTTCTGGAGGCTTCTCAGAAATGTAAATGCACAGAGAGGGGAAATGTAATTAATGTGCTACCTTGGTGAGAGTGAGGGAAAAGTTCAGCGGTAAATAACTCACTGAGTTCATTGTAAATTCTTAAAACCTCCTTTCCATCATCATATTCTTTTAAATGCAAGCTCAAAGAACAAAAAAAGCTCATCTTAGGCTTGTCTTTCCTGACAGCAGTGTGGGAGGATTAATAAATGTTATGAGATTTTCTGAAGAATAAAGGCACTTTTCAGAGTGAATAAAAGTAGTTTTAATAGATACAAATACCATTTTCCTCAACATCAGTTTTGAATTTTCCCTAAGGTAAGTAGACAGGTAACAGATACAGCCAGGGTTGCCAGTTGTTTTATTCTAGAACATCCCAACATGAATGCTGTCCAAGGATTCTGTTTTTAGTATTGACTAACATTGTACGTTTTCTCCATTTCTATGCTCCCTATATTTCCTTTCTGATATTTTCTGCTAACTGAGTTGATGCCTGAGAAGTGAAGCTGGGATAGCTTTCTCCAAAATACCACATGTATTCTATATATAGATTTTTGAGGTGTGTAGCACAGAGAAGTTTTATAAAACTCTGATCCACATATTAGTTATCTCTGCCCCCTGGGAGCCTTCATCCTTTTTTTTTGGAGACAGAGTCTCACTTTGTTGCCCTGAGTAGAGTGCTGTGGCATCACAGCTCACAGCAACCTCAAACTCTTGGGCTTAAGCGATTTTCTTGCCTCAGCCTCCCAAGTAGCTGGGACTACAGGCGCCTGCCACAATGCCCCACTATTTTTGTTGTTGTTGTTGCAGTTGTTGTTTAGCAGGCCTGGGCGGGGTTTGAACCCACCAGCCTGGGTGTATGTGGTTGGTGCCTTCCCCACTGAACTACTGGCACCCCCTGCCCTGGGATCCTTATATCAACATTCCTGTCTAGTCTGAGGCTCTGCTACCAGAATAAACTTCACCAATTGAGTCTTCCCCTTTCCTCTTCCTACTCTTCATTCTCTTCTTCCTCCCTGCCTCCATCTTCCTCATTCGGTGTCATTAAAACCCACCTGTTACTCTCCCTGGCTATATAAGACATTTGCTCGCTTGCTTTGGGATGCAGCTGCAGCTAATAAGTAAATGTCTCTATTTCCTCTAGGTCAGTGGTTCTCAACCTTCCTAATGCCACGGCCCTTTAATACAGTTCCTGTGGGTCATGACCCACAGGTTGAGAACCGCTGCTAGGTTTATTTACTATCATGCCCCATTCAAACTTCTCCGTATACCCTCCCAGGACATTTTCAAACATGGACCTCATTTACTTGGGGAACATTTTCACATTATGTAGAGCTCAATGAGAAGATCTGCTAGAGAATAATTAAGGTTGGTCTCCAGGATGAAAGCCTCAGCTAATACCGCCCTGAGGCACCAAGGCACCTTATACTATTGCTTATTTTCTTCTTCCTTAATCTTTCTAGAAATTGATACTTTAGGCTTCATTAACCTTATTCTCACTCAGGAGAAAGTTGAATTGGATGAAGCTAGGAAAGCTGCTAGGTTTACTGAATGATATTTCTTCCTTGTGTGTAAGTAAAGCACTAGGTAAAACATCAAGGTAGCTAGAACCCATATGGTAAATTTAAATGTCATTTTTTTGAGATATAATTGATTTTAATGGGACATAATTCACATACCATACAATATACCCTTTAAAATTATATAATCCAGGTTTTTTTTTTAGCATATGCACAAGTTGTGCCACTCCTACTGCTATGTAATTTCAGAACACTTTCATAGTCTGAGACTTATTTTTGACCTTAAAAAAGTAGTTTTGCCTTTTTTGGAAGTTGGAAAAGGCAGAGAAACAGATTTTGCATAGATCTTCTAGAAGAAATTCAGCCCTGTTGACACATTGATGTTAGCCCTGTAAGGCCGATTATGGATTTCTGACCTGTGAGATAACATGTTTCTGTTGGGTTAAACCACTGAATTTATGGTAATTTGTTATAGTAGCCATAGAAAATGAGTACAGTTTGGGTAAGATGGCAGGCAAGAGAGCAAGGAAAGGAGAAATGGACAGAGGGGAGGAACAACCATTAAGTACTATTTGCATGTTCAGCCCCATTTGATGATGCCCAGATTGAGAACTGGCCTTCTCATTTCACTTCATCCTGTTGGTTTCTGAGTAGTTGACAGCAGAGGCATTTTCTTTCCTTAAATGTGTGTGAGATCATTTGATGTGTTTTCCTGGTTAGAGTTCAGGAATCCCACTTATGGTGATGTAAATGGCCTGGAACTTTGACTGGTTTGAGAACTTTCTGGGTCTCTCTGGAAATTGTTGGGAAGTGGGGCTTGTTAATCAGGGAGAGCAAAGAGCTGTACACCTCCATTTCCACCTACTGACTCCACTTCAGGGGAAGCTAATTGCATAAGAGAAGCCCCTGACATCAAGAGGGAGTCAGGTAATTAACTTGATTATGGTGCTATGACTCAGATTTGCTTATCAATTGTTTAAAACTTTAAAGTCTGACAAGTTTTAAAAGTAGAGGGAACCTGAATGGTAATGTAATGTGCTTTTCATTTCTTTTTGAGAAAAATCTAAAACATGTACCTTATGTTCTGTAAATTCAGGTGTTAGGTTTTTTTTTTCCCTAAAAACAAAACAAAAAAGAAAAGAAATGAATTATGAGATTAATTCTTCATCTTTGCTTTCTAAAATATATTAAGTATTTAGTCATGTTTCATGATATTTTATTTGTCAGAATTTTGACAACAACTGGAAATGTAATAGAAAATATAAGAAAGTTGAGGGTTCTGGGAAGATGTTGGAATAGGAAGCACCAGAAATCTGTTGCTCCACCTAGATAACAATTGCAATGGCAGAATCATCTGTTGTGACTCTTTGTGAACCTCCTGGGGGAAGGTCAAGACAATAAATTGCA
>NW_003852398.1:44591739-44592586 GCF_000181295.1 Otolemur garnettii
GCCCCTTAGCTACATGTAAAGGCAGCCATGCACGTGCTCCTGATGCACAACTTGTAAGAGCCAGGGTGTGAAAAAAGGATCTGTGCTCACAATTTTGGGGATCTGTGCTTTGATTGCTGATTACTCCTTCTTATTGTGGGGGTGCAGACACAGAGTCAGGCAGATGTTGTTGTACCCTCCATTTTTTTAAGCCTCTTCTTCTCTGGTTAAAGTGACTTTCAGGAAATTTAGAGGGCTTGTGCCCCTTTCCCATCTTCATATTTTTCTTTTTCTCCTATTGAGAGTGAGATATTAAAGACTAGAACATTCAAAAGCAATTGCATATTCAATGATGGCACGTGTGCAGAGACATGTGTAGGCTCAGACAAGACTTGAGAAGACCTTAAGTTTTATACCTCATTGAAGTATATACCTCATATATTTAATCCTTGGCACAGAGACAACCTAAAACAACAACAATAAAAAAACCTCATAAAAATGAGATAAGCCAGCAAACCCTGGGGAAAGGGTACAATATGATTTCCAGAGTTATCACATTAGTATATCCAAATGTCCAGGTCTCAACAAAAAATCACATGGCATACAAAAACAAGACAAGTATGGCTCATTTAAAGGAGAAAAATAAGTAAATAGAAAACTGACCATGAAAAAGACCCAATGGCAGATCTAATAGACAAAGACTTTAAAACATCTGTCCTGGCTCTGCACCTGTGGCTCAAGTAGCTAAGGCGCCAGCCACATATACCTAAGGTGGTGGGTTTGAATCCAACCCCGCGCTGCCAAACAACAATGATGGTTGCAACCAAAAAAAAAGAAAAAATAGCTGGGTATTGTGGCGGGCGCCTGT
>NW_003852398.1:44592719-44604078 GCF_000181295.1 Otolemur garnettii
AAAAAAAAAAAAAGCTGTCCTAAAGATGCTCAAAGAACTAAAGGAAGATGTGGAGAAAATTAAGAAAATGATGCATGAACAAAACAGAAAGAAAGAGAGAAAATCAAAGAAACCCAAGATAAATCTTGGAGCTAAATATTAACTAATTGAAATGAAAAAATCATCAGATATCTATAACAAGAACACAATCAAACTTTTACAAGCTAAAGAGATAGACCATTATAAAAGCTAGTATTATTGTAACAACAGTTTGTAGCTCTACCTTTTATTTTCTACACGGTTTAAGAGACTAATGTATTTTTAAAAAACAATTAGTTTAAAAACTTTTTATTGTAATTTTTTGTAATTTCACATTTTGTTTTCTTCACAATTTAACAGACTAATACATTTAAAAGAATTATAAGTTTATGTTTTGAGGCACACAGTGTATAAAGTTATAATTTAGTGACATCAATAGCTGAAAGAAGTAGAGATAGAGCTATGAAGGAGCAGAGGTTTTTTTTTCCAGTTAAGCTGGTATAAATTCAAATTGGAGTTCTGTAACTCTAGAATGTTTAATGTAATCACCATGACAACTACAAAGAAAATAGCTATAGAATATACACAAGAGAAAGTAATTTAAACATTTTACTACAAAAAACCAACTAAACACAGAAGAACACAGTAATGTAGGAAATGAGTGACAAAAAGCTGTAAAGGATATGGAAAACAAACATTAAAATGACAGAAGTTAAGTTCCTTCTTATTTGTATTTAAATGTAAGTGGATTAAACTGTCCAGTCAAAAGACAGAGATTAGCAGAATGGGTAAAAACACATGATCCAACTTATATATAAGAGACTCACTTTAGATCCAAAGACATAAATATATTGAAAGTGAAAGGTGGAGAAAGTTATTTTATGCAAATACTAACCCAAAGAGAGCAGGGGTGGCTATGCTGATACATGTATCAGATAGAATTGAATTTATTTTTATTTATTTATATTTTATTTTTTTGAGACAGAGTCTCACTCTGTTGTCCTGGGTAGAGTGCCGTGGCATCACAGCTCACAGCAACCTTAAACTCTTGGGCTCAAGTGATCTGCTTACCTCAGCCTTCTAAGTAGCTGGGACTATAGGCATCTACCACAGTGCCCAGCTAGTTTTTCTATTTCGGGTAGAGATGGGGGTTTTGCTTATTGCTTAGTCTGTTCTTGAACTTCTGAGCTCAGGTGATCCATCTGCCTCAGCCTTCCAGATTACTAGGATTATAAGCATGAGCCACCATGCCCAGCCCCCCAAATTGACATTAAATCGATAAAAGTTTGCAAGAGACAAAGGAAGACATTATATATTAATATAAGGTTTAGTACAACAAGAACATAAAAGTTATAAAGTTTACACACTTAATAACTAGCCACCAAAATATATGAAGCAAAAGCTATCAAAATTGATAGACAAATCTACAATAACAGTTGGAGACTCAATATATAGAATAGCTAGACAGAAGTTAAGTAGGGAATAGAGGACTTAATGCAATTAACAAGATCTGATAGACATGTAGAATAATATCTTCAATGACAACATAGATTATATATGAGATCTCACAATTAAATTTGTGTTCATAATAGTTTTTGTGTGCCATGGTGAGGATGTTAGAGCTTGAATTAGAGCAATGAACAAACACTTGTAAATTTCTTATTAAAGTTGGCAAGAAGGGAAGTGAAATCAGGGACATATTAGTCCAACTTTATGGGGATAATTCCATGAAGAAAATGGCAGTGTACAAAAGGATTACAGGTTTTTCTGAGAGGAGAGAAAGTGTCAAAGATGAAGAGAAGTCAAGGCAGCCAGTAACAAATGAGCAGAACTGACAGAAACATTGCAAAAATTTGTCAAATTGTGCATCAGAATCATTGAATCATTGGCTGACTGTGAGAAACATAGCAGATCACATAAATAATAGAGAAACAGGAAAATCTTAACTGAAAATCTTGGCTAACAACTTATGGCTCTTGTATCATAACTATGAACCAGCTCACATGGCACTGTGAGGGAGTTTTTAAGCAGTAAACAAATATTGGAATACCCTTCCTACTCACCTGGTCTGTCTCTCAATGACTTTTTTCTTTATCCAACCATGAAGGAAATAGTAAAAGGACATTTTGATGATATTCAGGACCTCAAGGATAATATGTTGGGAGCTTTGATGGCCATTACAGAAAAAGAGTTCCAAAAGTGTTTTGAAGGCTAGACTAGGCACTAGCATCAGTGTATAGCTTCCCAAGGGAAGTACTTTGAAGGTGACCATGGTGATATTCAGTAACAAGGAATGTAGTATTTTTTTTAGGACAAGTTTGTGAACCGCATTGTCAGGCCTCATATACAGGGTGTCCATAAAGTTCATGTGTAATGTATAATGTAATTCAGGGATCCTCAAACTTTTTAAACAGGGGCCCAGTTAACTGTCCCTCAGACTGTTGGAGGGCCAGACTGTGGGCCCCCAAATGAGTTGGCTGCTAAGCAGGATGGGCAGTGGCAGCAAAAACACCTGGCAGGTTAGATAAATGTCCTAGGCGGCCTGCATGGGCCTAGGTGGCCCATGGGCCATAGTTTGAGGATGCCTGATGTAATTCTATTTTAAATTGTGCATGAACTTTATGGACACCCTGTATATTAGACCACAGAGAAAGAAAATTTTGGAAAACTTGTGGTCAAAATGTAAAATTATAGAGCCACTGTAGTGACAGTTTGGGGGTTCCTCAAAATATTGAAAATAAAACATGGCCAGCATGGTGGCTTATGTCTGTAGTACCAGTTCTTTGGGAGGCCTAGGAGGGAGGATTGCTTGAGGCCAGTTGTTAGAGAACAGCTTAGGTAATAATGTGAGACCTTGTCTCTATAAAAAATAAAATAGTTGGCTTGGCATCTGTAGCTCAGCAGCTAGGGCACCAGCCACATACACCAGAGCTGGCGGGTTCAAATCCAGCCTGGGCCTGCCAAACAACAATGACAACTACAACCAAAAATAGCTGGGCATTGTGGCGGGTGCCGCAGTTCCAGCTACTTGGGAGGCTGAGGCAAGAGAATCGCTTAAGCCCTAAAGTTGGAGGTTGCTGTGAGCTGTGATGCCACAGCACTCTACTGAGGGCAACAAAGTGAGACTCTGACTCAAAAAAAAAAAAAATTCAGATGTGGTGGCATGTGCCTGTGGTTCTAGCTACTCAGGAGGCTGAGGTTGGAGGATTGGTTGAGCCTAAGAGTTTGAGTGCTAAAAAGGAGGCAGTGACCTAATTGGGAGCAGGGGAGAAGGAAAGAAACTAAATAGATAAATTATAAATAATCTCTAAGCAAATATATCCCCCAAGCCCTAAACTAGCCAGACAGAGAAGACGGGAACACATAACTAATATTTTAGTGCAAATACATAAATGTACATTCATAAGAAGCAACAGCAAATAGGAGATGATGACATTCCCAAATGGACAAAGCAAGGAACCAGTGACTGACACTAACGAGATGGTGATTTGAGAACCATTTGACCTAGAATTCAAAATAGTACTTTTAAGAAACAAAAAAAATCAATTCAGAAATTTATCAGAGAAATTTAATGAAGTAATTGAAATAATAAAAGAAATTAAAAGAAACTCGGAACTGAGAAATATACTTGCCAAATTGAAAAATCATTAGAGGGTCTTAACAGCAGGGTGGATCAAGCAGAGGAAAGAATTAGTTAACTCAAAGATAGGCTATTTGAAAAACACAGAGGATTAAAAAATGAAAGAATGAGAAGGAATGAAGAATGCCTACAAGACGTAGATAATTGCCTTGCAAGACTAAATCTAAGAATTAGTGGTGTTCAAGAGAGGGTTGAACAAGACCTATGGGTAGAAAGTGTATTCAAAGAAATAATAACAAAGGAAGTGGCATATGTTGAAGAGATAGCTGCACTCCTTATGTTGATTGCAGCTCTATTCACAGCAGACAACGTGAAAAACCAACTTAAGTGTCTGTCAGTGGATGAAGGGATAAAGAAAATGTGATATAATCACACAGAAAAATACTATTCAGCCATAGGAAATAAGAGAATCCTATTATTTTTGACAACATGCATGAACTTAGAGGACATTTTATTAGGTGGAATAAGCCAGGCATAGAAAGACACATAACACATGCTTTCACTTATTTGTGGAATTTAAGAAGTTAAACTCATAGAAGTAAAGAGCAGAAGAATGGTGGTTAGCAAAGGCTGGGCTACTTAGAAGGGAAAAGAGGATGTGGTAGGAATATGTAATTATAGTTAGATAGGAGGTATAAATTCAAGAGATCTGTTATATAGCATGGTGAGTATAGTTGATGATATTTATTATATTCCTAAAAATGCAAAGGTGGTGAATGGTAAGTGTTCTTACAACAAAAATGATAACCATGTGGTGTATATTACGGTTTTGATATCAGGGTCAGTCCTTTCCTAGTTTTAGTATCAGGGTGATATTTGCTTCATAGAAGGAATTGGGAAGAGTTCCTTCCATCTCAATATTTTGGAATAGGTTCTGTGATATAGGTATGAGCTCTTCTTTGAAGGTTTGGTAGAATTCTGTTGTGAAATTGTCTTGTCCAGGACTTTTTTTGTTGGAAGTTTTTTTATTGTTGCAGTTTTGGGATTGATTTTGGTTTAAGAGTTCTGTTTCTACCTGGTTGAGTCTAGGGAGATAGTATGATTCCAGGAATTGGTCCATTTCCTATACGTTTTCAAATTTCTGGGCATAGAGTTTTTTATAGTATTTGGTTATGATCTTTTGTATCTCTGAGGTATGTGTGTCATTACAAAAGTTTTCAGATACACAAAAATCAAGAAATGTAAAATCTGCATGGATGGAAACAAATGAAGCCCTCCCAGCTACACTGATAAGCTGAGCAAGTTGAAACTTGTACAGCTGAATCAGAAAGGACATTGTTACTTGTGTTTCTTGGAATTGATCTTATCAGAGATCTTAATTTTTAGTTAATCTGGTCAAAAGTTTATAATTTTATTTATCTTGCTAATCATCTCTAATTATTAGAGAAATGCAAATCAAAACCACTTTGAGATATCACCTAACCCCAGTGAGAATGGCTCATGTTACATGGTTCAAAAGCAACAGGTGCTGTGTGGGTGCAGAGACAAGGAAACACTTCAGCATTGTGGGACTGCAAACTAGTACAGCTTTTATGGAAAGAAGTATGGAGACTCCTCAGAGAACTAAAAGTATACCTTTCATTTGATCCTGCAATCCCATTAGTAAGTATCTACCCAAAAGAAAAAAAATATCATTTTATCATAAGGACATATACACTCAAATGTTTATAGCAGCCCAATTTACAATTGCAAAGATGTGAAAGCAACCCAGGAGGACTTCAACACATGAATGGATTAATAAACTGTGGTGTATGTATATCCTGGAATATTATTCAGCTATAAAAGAGATGGAGATTTTGTATCCTTTGTTACCACTTGGATGGATTTGGAGAACACTCTCCTAAGTATCAGAAGAATGGTAAAACAAACATCATGTGTACTCAATACTAATTTGAAACTTGTAGATTAATAACAACATGCTCATGTGAAAGGAAAACTAAATTAAATCCAGCAATGGGGGGAAGGGAGTCAGTGGGTTCCTACCCAGAGGGAATGATGTGGGAGTGTATGGCACACTTCCTAGGTGAAGGACACAACTACAACTTAGACTTTACCCTACAAATGGAAACAATGTAAACTGGTTGTATGTACCTCGTATTAATTGGAAATAAAAAATAAAGAGCAAATGATCTGAAAAAAGATAACTATGTGAAGTAAAGCATTTATTAATTAGTTATATTTAAGTATTCCACAATGTGCAAGTACATTAAAAAAATCATTACAATAAATGCATTTTAAAAAAGTGAAAAGGGATGAATTTCAGAAAGGCTCAGGGATGGTAGAGTGTGCCAGAGAGAGGAGGCAGGAAGAACAAAATCTTACTGTATCCTGCCAGATTTAAAAATGTTTTAGTTAAGACACACTAGAGCAGTCATATATGCATAGTTAGTCTTTTGCTCACTTAATAATGGCACTATCTATCCTTCTATGTGGCTTTAGTTCTTCCTAGCCTGGGAGTGTCCCAGGACATATCCATTCAAATATGTGGTTTTCTAGAGAGAGGGTGAGAAAAAGAACTCTGCTGACTGAGAGCTATTACTGCTTATGATTAAACTCTGGCCTGTACCTCTTCACTTCCCTTACAACCCTTTCTCTTTACCATGTTCTAGATACTATCTATACATTATTTCACTTGTCATCTGAGTAAACCCAAAGGCTCCATGTTGCTCAGTATCAGCATGCTGCCATATTCAAAGAAAGAGTTGGTCAATCATGTCCATACTTCTTTCCATAGAGGCTGTAGATAATTACAATTAATTCAAACCTCTACTTATGTAGAGGAATTTAATTTTCCTTCAGGAGGAAAATTAAAGGATATCTAATTCAAAAAACTCACAGAACCACTTTCTAAAATAGCCACTTTCCTGTTCTTCTCACTCTCTAGATTTCTAACAACACCACAGATACTTCCGTGAATTAGGAATCCCTGTCAGACTCCTTAGTTTCCTGCTCTCACTGATTACTTATTTCTGCAAAATGGAGTTCAGGTCAAGAGAAGGGACATCCCCCAAGTTCCTTAGTAGGATGGGGTATGAAAGTTTATTGGTTTTGATTACTATGTCCTTGAACTTTTAATGCTTTATTGCAAATAATTACTTACGTTTGTCTCCATCCTAGATCATCAGTCTCTCATAGTCCACTAATGTGTAGGAATCAGGCTGGAATTATACTATTGCTTAGAGGGTTATAACTTTTTCAGTCTTTGCCAAAGCCTAGAACAAGTGACTATAAAAATCTGGATGTAGAGACAGTAAAATCTGAAAGTGTCAGGACAGCCACTCTATTCACTTCTAATTTTAAGTTGTAGAAGGAATGAACATATGCACGTTCATCATTTAGACTGTGATATAATGTTCTAATCTCCATTAATTGTAATATAGATTTTTTTTTTCATTTTTTTAATTAAATGATAACTACGTACATTAATGCAATTCTGGGGTACAGTGTGGTGTTTTCATATACAATTTGAAATATTTTCATCAAACTAGTTAACATAGCCTTCATGTCATTTTCTTAATTATTGTGTTAAGACAATCATATTCTACTCTTAGAAAGATTCACTTGTACCTTTGTAAGATAAACCACAGAAGTGATCCCTCCAATCACTCTCCCTCCACCCATTCCCCACTCCCTTCTCCTTCCCCCCTCCCTGTATACTTAGGCTGTTATTAGGTTATAGATTTCATATGAAAGCTATAAATTAATTTCATAATAGGGATGTGTACATTGGATACTTTTTCCTCCATTCCTGTGATACTTTGCTAAGAAGAACACTTTCCAGCTCCATCCATGTGAACATGAAGGACGTAAAGTCTCCATCTTTCTTTATGGCTGCATAGTATTCCATGGTGTGCATATACCACAGTTTGTTGATCCATTTGTGGATCGAGGGGCACTTGGGCTTCTTCCATGATCTGGCAATTATGAATTGGGCTGCAATAAACATTCTGATACAAATATTTTTGTTGTAATGTGATTTTTGGTCTTCTGTCATTTTTTATTTTTTAACTTTGCCTTATGTATTATTGCCACATCTCTGTGCTGTGTGCTTGTGGGACTGTGCTATCCTGGATAGCCTTCCATTGATTTACCAAAGCTGTGAAGCTGTCCCTTTGGTTTGGGAAAAGTAGATGTGGTTAGGTGCCAGAATATGAAAATTCAGTTTCTGCTAATATACATATCAAGTAAGCAAATCATCAGGAAGTCAGTGGCAGAGAATTAAAAGTCACACTTTTTTTTGAGACAAGAGTCTCAAGCTGTCATCCTGGGTAGAGTGCTATGGCATCACAGCTCACAGCAACCTCAAACACAACACCTGGATATTTTTTGGTTGTAGTTGTCATTGTTGTTTGGTAGGCTGGGGCTGGATTTGAACCTGCCAGCTCTCGTGTATGTGGCTGGTACCCTAGTTGCTGAGTTGCAGGCGCTGAGCCAAAAGTCATATTTTCAATTGGAAAATAGGAACTGACTTTTGCAAATAAACTTTAATTTTATTTTATTTTATTAGGTTTTTCTTCTTATAATTTCAACATTTGAAACAAATGTGGTCAACAGGAAAAAAATTTGCCTTTATTATTCTTTTTGGTGACACTTTAGTGACTACCTTTTGTCAATGAAGAATGTATAATCTATTGTATTTTATATCATAAAGACTTATAAAGGAGCTATAATTATTGAAAAATAGCATAGGGATATTTAAAACCATCTTGCTGAACTGGCCTAAATTATTATGACTTCCCAAAACAACTATCATCTTTTCTGTTTTCTTAATTGCATTGGATTTGTCATAAACTTGATAATGTTTATATGTAGAATGTTTCTCTCTTTTGTTCCAGCAATAAAAAGACCTTTGTGTGTGTGTGTTTGTGTATATATATATATATATATATATAATTATTTTTTTTTTTTTTGAGACAGAGCCTTAAGCTGTCACCCTGGGTAGAGTGCCATAGCATCACAGCTTACAGTAACCTCCAACTCCTGGGCTCAAGTGAGTCTCTTGCCTCCACCTCCCAAGTAGCTGGGACTACAGGCACCCACCACAACGCCTGGCTATTTTTTGTTGCAGCCATCATTGTTGTTTTGTGGGCCTGGGCTGGATTGGAACCTGCCAGCTCAGGTGTATAAGGCTGGCGCCTTAGCTGCTTGAGCCACAGGCACCAAGCCTGTATATTTTTAATGTTAAAAATGTTTTCAAGTAAGTATACCAGATATTATTTAAACCAGGCAGGAATTTAACTAATGGAGAAGTGATTGACTTTACTTGTTTATTATAAGCCTGCTCTTATAGACAACATATAGTTGAGGCTTTTTTTTTTCTTCATCTACTTTTTAAAAAAATTAAATCATAAATACATAGATTTTGTGTACATTAATGCATTTATGGGGGACAATGTGCTGATAGAATTAAGAACACTTACATCACACTGGTTGATATATGCCTCATCTCGTTTACTTAATTATTGAGTTAAGACATTTATATTCTATACTAATAGATCCAACATGTACCCCTGGATTATGCACCATAGGTGTGATCCCACCATTTACCCTCCCTTGATCTGACCTCCCCCCACCTTCATCCACTTTGGCAGTCTCTGTTTTTTAATTGGTGTATTTGGACCACTCAACTTTAAATTGACTTTTGATATAATTGGATTAATATCTACCATATTTTAACTGTTTCTATTTCTTGTCTTTGTTCTTTGTTTCCTTTTTGTTTTGCTTTTTCTTCTCTCTTGTCTTAGCATATCAATTATACTTCTTTCATATTTTTTAGGGGTTATCTTAGAGTTTGCAGTACTTCTGTGGATTAGGAATCCCTGTCATATTCCTTAGTACAGGTAATCCAGGTTTATTTTTGAATAACACTATACTGCTTCATGAACAGTGCAAGTATTAATGGTTTATCAGAGTATTATGAATGCTTTGCTTCTGTCTTTCGTAACATTGCTGCTATTTATTTCACTTATCTGTAAGCTGTGATCATTGAGTGCATAGTTGCTACTATTATTTTGAACAGTTTTCTGTTAGAACAAGAAAAAAAGATTTTGTTTTACTTTTTATTTTTCATTTATTCCTTCTCTAACATTCTTACTTTATATAGATTCAGGCTTATAAGCTATAAAATTTCTCTTCTCTCTGAAGAACTTCTAGCATTTCTTGCAAGGTGGGTCTATTGTTGTTGGATTCCCTCAATTTTTTTGCTTGTTTGAGAAAGTATTTTTCTGCTGTTGAAGGATAATTTCACTAGGTAAAGAACTCTAAATTGATGTTTTTCATTTTTTCAACACTAAATATGTCACTCTACTCTCTTTTTGCCTGCACGGTTTCTGAAGAGATGTCCAGTGTAATTCTCAAATTTGTAGATAAATCTTTTTTATAGATAATTTTTTTCTCCCTCTCTGGCTTATTTTAAAATTTTCTCTTTGTCTTTGATTTTCTGCAATTTGAATATATCAATATGCAGATATTTTGGTGTTTATTATACTTGTTTTTATTCCTTTTATTTTTATTTTTTGGTGACAAGGTCTTGCTCTGTTGCCTGGGCTAGAATGCAGTGGCATCATTATAGTTCACTGCAACTTCCAACTCCTGGCTTCAAGCAATACTCTTATCTGAGCTTCTGGAATCTGGGACTACACCTGCATGCCACCATGCCCGGCTAATTTTTCTATTTTTGTAGAGACAGGTTCTTGCTTTTGCTCAGACTGGTCTTGAACTTGTGGCCTCAAGCAATCCTCCCTCTTTGGCCTTTCAAAGTGCTAGGATTATAGGAGTGAGTCTCTGTGCCTGGCTTGCTTCGTGTTTTTAAAGATTTCTGAATCTGTGGCGTGGTGTCCATCATTCCTTTTGTAAAATTCTCAGCCATTATTTCTTCCAATATTTCCTTTGGTCCTTTCTTTCTTCTCCTTGTATTATTTCTATTATGTGTCTGCTGTACCCTTGTAATTGTCACATAGTTCTTAGACATCCAGTTCCATCTTTTTCATTCTTTTTTCTTCTTGCATTTCATTTTTAGAAGTTTCTATTGACATATCTTTAAGCTCACTGCTACTTTCCTTGGTTGTGTCCAGTTTGTTGATTAGCCTATCAAAGAGAGTTATTTCTGTTTTTGTGTTTTGATTCATTCATATATTTTCCATGTCTGCTTACATTACCCATCTGTTCTTACATGTTATACATTTATTCCGTTAGAGCTCTTAGCATAATAATAATTATTTTATAATAAGTTTTTAGTAATTTATTTAAAAATTTTATTTTAATAGATTTAGGGGGTACAAATTTTTGTGCTACATGGATGAAGAGTATAATTCTGAAGTGTAGGCTTTTAGTGTACTCATCATCTGAATAATGTACGTTGTACCCAATAGATAGGTTTTTATCCCACACTTCCTCCTTCATTCCCCTTCTGATTCTCCTATATTCCTTATGTCACATGGTATACGACCATATATATAATTATTGCTTAGTAAGTAAGAATATTTATAAGTAAGAATATTCACTGTTTTTTTGTTCCTGGGTTACTTTACTTAGGATAAAGGCCTCTAGTTCCATTGAAGTTGCTGTAGAAGACAGTATTTCATTCTTTTTATGGCTGGGTAGTAAGTAGTCCATGGTGTGTGTATGTGTATACATGCATACTCCCCACTCCAATTTTCTTATTCAACAGTTGATGGGCACTTGGTTGGTTCCATATCCTTG
>NW_003852398.1:44604098-44620687 GCF_000181295.1 Otolemur garnettii
TTTTTTTTTTTTTAAATAAAATTATTTCTTTTCCTTTGGTTATATCCCCAGTAGTGGGATTGCTGGATCAAATGGAAGATCTACTTTTGGTTTTTTGAGAAATCTCCATACTGTTTTCCATAAAAGTTGTACTAATTTTTTTGTACCATTCTTTTGCTGTCCAGAATCTTTTTAATTTAATTCTCATTTATTTTATTTTGTTTTTGTTGTGTTTGTTTTGGGGGTTTTTTAGTCATCATTGTTTATCTAGGCTAGTGTTTTCCAACCATTTTTATCTTATGACACACTTGAACCTATATAAACTTTTGCACTATACTTAAATTGTGTTGACCAAAAAAAAAAGAATAAAAAAGTATATACCTTTTTTATTTATTTATTAACACAAACAAAATGCATCATCATGGCCAAAAAATAAAACAATTTAATATAATTTATAATAAAAAGATAATTAAAATTCTTTAAAAGCTTATTTATTTATATTTATTTTTGTTTATTATAATTTAACATTTAATAAGATATCTGAGCTTGACTTTTTTTAGAATATCTTCTTTGCAAGGTCGAATTTTGGATAGGCATTCTCTTAAGTGTTCTTCTAAGGATTCTAGCTGTGATTGATTTTTGTTTTTAACATTATTCATTGCAGAAAAGCTTGCTTCACACAAATATGTTGAGAATGAAAGAAGTATTTCTATTGCTTTTTTGGTAATATTTAAAAATTCACCCTTGAGAGTTAACTGAAAGGTTGTAATAGCTGTTGTTGAATATTTTAATTGCAGTGGTCTGTCATTTCTTATTTCTGTTAACTCTTCCTCTTCTGTAGTATTTAAATTTGGTGATGTACACATACTTAAAACAAAGGAATTTCTCACCTAATCCAGAGATGTTATATAGGTGCAGGAGAATAGTTTTCAAAATTTGTGTACAGTGAATCTAAAGTTTGTAAAATTTATTCAATAAAATGTTTATCCAGTTTACACCTTTTCACTAGTTCAAACATTTCTACTGCATTTTCTCTTTTAATCTTTTCCTTTCAGAGCGGTAATTTTTTTCTGAAAGCATTAATTGTATCTGTGGATGTGAGAATATTTTCATGATTTCCCTGCATACTCTTATTAAAAGAGTATTCAAACACTGAAGTAAATCTGGAACAACTGTAATTTTATTGCACTAAACCTTGTCACAAAGTAAATAGCCTAATTTAGAATGCTGCATTTTTAAAAATGTTGATGCTTTTTTAAATTCATAAAGTACTGATAGAACTCTTCCTTGAGATAACTGTTTCATTTCCATATGCAATGAGAGCTGCGTATGAGAAGCATCCACTGAGGAACATTCTGCAAATAATCTTGGTGTATAGAAATGTTACTGACTTTTGTATGTTAATTCTATACCCTACAAGTTTAATGAATTTGTTTATCAGTTCTAAGATTTTTCTGGTGGAGTCTTTAGGTTTTTCTAAATATAAGGTTATATAATCTGCAAAGAGGGAAAATTTGACTTCCTTTTTCTAATTTGGGTGCCCCTTATTTCTGTTTCATGCCTAATTGCTCTGGCTAAGACTTACAGGACTATAATGCATAAGTGTGGCAAAAGTGGGCATCCTTGTCTTGTTCTAGATCTTAGAGGAAAGGCTTTCACCTTTTCCTCAATATGATACTTGTTGTGGGGTTTTTATATTTTATATGTGGTCTTTATTGTGTTGAAGTATGTTCCATCTCTGACTAATTTCTGGAAAGTTATTTATTTATTTTGGAGATACAGTCTTACTCTTTTGCTCAAGCTAGAGTGCTGTGGCATCAGCATAGCGTACAGCAATCTCAAACTTGTGAGGTCAAGTGATCCTCCTGCCTCAGGCTCCCAAGTAGCTGTGACTACAGTGCCTGCCATGATACCTGGCTAGTTTTTCTATTTTTAGTAGGTACAGGGTTTCACTTTTGCTCAGGCTAGTCTCAAACTCCTGAGTTCAAGGATCCTTCCACCTCAGCTTCCCACAGTGCTAGGATTATAGGAATGAACCACTATGCCCAGCCTAATTTCTTGAGAGTTCTAAAATTGTTTTTATTGAGAAGGAACATGAAATTATATCAAATGCTTTTTCTGCATCTATTGAGGTCATCATAAATGGGTTTTGTCCTTTATTCTGTTTATATGATATATCACATTTCTTGATTTGTGTATGTTGAATCATACTTGCATCCTTGGGATAAATCCTACTTGATCACAGATTATAGTGTATTATTTCATCTATATTTTGATGTGTCATTTTGTTGAGGATTTTTATATTGGTGTTATTGAGGATATTTGACTGTAGTTTTCTTTTTGTATGTGTCCTTGTCTGGTTTTGGAATCTAAGTAACACTAGTCTTGTAGAATGAATTAGCAAATTTTCCACCTCTTCAATTTTTTGGAATAGTGTGAGAAGCATTTGGTGTAGGTCTTTAAAAATTTGGTAGACTTCCTCAGCAAATCTATCTGGTCCTGGGCTTTTCTTTGTTGGGAGACTTTTTATTATTGATTCAGTGTCCTTCCTGATGTTTATCTGTTCAGATTTTCTATTTCTTCCTGGTTCAACTTGCACAGGTTGTATGTGTTCAGGAACTTATCCATTTCTTCTAGATTTTCCAATTTGTTGGCTTATAGTTTTTCATAATAGTATATAACAATGCCTTGTATTTCTGTGTTATCATTTGTAATTTCTCCCTTTTTGCTGTTGATTTATTTAATTGAGTGTTCTCTCTTTTTTCTTGTTTGATCTAGCTAGTGGTTTATTGATTTTGTTTATCTTTTCAAAAACACCAACTTTTCATTTTGTTGACTTTTTGCATTCTTTTTTTTTAGACTCTCTACCATTTAGTTGTACTCTGATCTTTATTATTTTTTTCCTTCTTCTAATTTTAGGTTTGGTTTGGTCTTATTTTTCTGGTTTCTCAAGTTGTATCATTAAGTTGTTTACTTAATGTTTTTCTACCTTTCTGATATATGCATTCAGTGTTACAAATTTTACTCTTAGCACTGGGTTTTATGTATCCTACAGGTTTAAGCATGTTGTGTTTCTACTTTTATTTTTTAAGACATTAAAAAATCGTTTTCTTAATTTCATTGGTGACTCAGTGATCATTTAAAGAGGATGTTGGTTGATTTCTATATGTTTGTACAGTTTCCAAAATTCTTACATTTATTTTGTATTTTTTTTGTATAAAACTGCATCTTCTTTATCCCACATACTTTAATTCTAGAACAAAAAATCACAATATGCAACATTCAACCCCCTTGGTCAAATTAGAGAGGGAAAGTATCCAATGTATTCAGCCCTACTATGAAACCAATTTATAGCTTTCTTTTGAAAGCTATAACCCAATTGTAGCCCAAGAAGAAGGGAAAAGGGGACAGGAAGGGGAAGGGAGGGGGGAGGTTGGGTGGAGGGGGTAAGTGGTGGGACCATACCTATGGTGCATCTTACAAGAGTACATGTGAAATTTGCTAGGTGTAGAATATAAATATCTTAACAGAATAATTAAGAAAATGTCGTGAAGGCTATGTTAACCAGTTTAATGAAAATAGTTCAAATTGTATATAAAACCAGCACATTGTACCCCATAATTGCATTAATGTACACAGCTATGATTTAATAAAAAATAAATTAGAGAGGGAATAAGGTTCGAGGCCCTTGTTTCTTGCCTTAGACACAAGGAAAGGCAAGAAAAGAAAAATACTAGATATCAGCAGAGGAAGCCAAGAGGGACAGGGTCACTCAAGGCTGCTGTGGGAACCATGGGGACACAATACAGAGGGCAAAAGGCTTCCAAGTATAAACTCCTAATCTACTTCTTCTATGCACGATGCACCCTCATCACCTTCAAGGGGTGGGATCTCATTAGGAACAGCAGTACTGGGTTCCTCTGTTGTGACTTCATCTTCATCAGTGCCTAGGCCTAGCTTGATCATGCGGTAGATGCAGTTGGAGTAGATCTGGAGATCCTCAAGGCAGAAGCCAGAGGAGAGCAGCATAGTTTCAAACAGCAGCACCACCAGGTCCTTGATAGCTTTGTCACTTTTGTCTGCCTCACTGTCTCCACAATGAGGTCGTTGGGGTTTATCTCCTGGTGTTTTTTGGCCATCATGTAGCCTATTGCAGAGTTTTCTCGAAGACCCTAGGCTTTCATGATTTGTTCCATGTGGGCTGTACAACTGTAGATACTGGTCATGATGCAGTGGGGTGAACACACAAGCCTTTTGGAGATTTGTCACCTTCTCAGTCTTCTTACCTAAGATTTCTTTCATGAGCTTGCAGAAGTTCACAGACTTTGCTTTGCTCTCCTACATCTTCTTCTCCTCCTCATCCTTAGGCAGTACCAGGCCCTTCTTGGTAAATGAGACCAGGCTCTTCCTATCAAACTCCTTGAGCTGCTGCACACAGTTTCCATAAATGGGCTCAGTCATCTATACCACCTCAAAGCCCTGCTTGACATTTGCTCCACAAAAGCAGAATTGGCCACCTGCACTTTGCTCTTATCAGTGATGCAATAGATGGATTTCTGTATTTCCTTCATGTGAGAGACACTCTGACAGAGAAGTCATCTCAACTTCACATTGGGAGGTATTATAGCACAGCAGCTCAGAAAGGCATTGTTGGTTAGTGGAGTCCTCATTTATTCTAAGCTTTAAATTTCTCAACCTATGAGAGCAGCAGTTCTCAACCTATGGGTTGTGACCCACAGGGACTGTATTGAAGGGTCACGGCATTAAGAAGGTTGAGAACCACCGTTTTAGAGAATGCATAGAATTTCTTGTAGTTCATAGAGAATTCATAGAATTTCTTGTAGTTCTCCCTGACTTCTGCCTACTCAGGGAAGAGTTCAGGGTACTTCTTGACAATGGTTTTGTGAATAACTGTCAAGATTTTGGTCTGCTGAAGTTTTTGGGGGAGATGTTCAAGGACAGATTGTCAGAGTCAACCGCACTATGGACAAAGTTGAGATACTCTGGTATAACTGATCACACCTATCCCTGATGAACACATGATGAACATAGAGTTTGTTTTTCTTTTTCTTCTTCTCAAAAAGTTCAAAAGGAATCTGATGAGGGATAAAAAGCAGTTCCCTCAATGCCAGCTGACCTTTTATAGAGAAGTGTTTGACTGCGAAGGGATCTATCTTCTCAGTCATTAGTGAGGTTCTTGCATATCAGGAGTCCTCAAACTTTTTAAACAGGGGGCCAGTTCACTGTCCATCAGACCGTTGGAGTGCTGGACTATGGGCCCTGGGACAAGTCAGCGGCTAAGCAGGACATGCAGCAGTGGCAAAAACACCTGGCGGGCCAGATAAATGTCCTAGGCGGGCTGCATGTCGCCTGTGGGCCGTAGTTTGAGGACGCCTGTTGTATATTCTCCATATTCCTTCTGGGTGATATCATCAGAGTTTCTGGTCCAAATGGGCTTAGTCTTGTTTAGTTCTTCCTGATCAATGCACTTCTCCTTCATCTTCTTGGGTTTTTTTTTTTCCTTGTCTTTATTACTGTCATCCTCATCATTGGAGCCCACATCTTTGATCTTGGGATTCTCTTCATCATCTTTATCTTCCTTCTCTTTCTCACCTTTTTTTTTGTTTTTTTTTGAGACAGAGTCTCAAGCTGTTGCCCTGGGTAGAGTGCTGTGACATCACAGCTCACAGCAACCTCCAACTCCTGGGCTCAAGTAATTCTCCTGCTTCTGCCTCCCAAGTAGCTGGGACTATAGGCGCCTGCCACAATGCCCAGCTATTTTTTAGTTGTAGCTGTTGTTATTTGGAGGGCCCTGGCTGGATTTGAACCTGCCAGCTCAGGTATATGTGGCTGGTGCCTTAGCTGCTTGAGCTACAGGCGCTGAGCCACTCTTTCTCACCTTTATCTTCCTCTGCCTAATCATTGTTGGTTTCCTTCTTTCATTCCTCCTCCAAATGAAGGGTAATAAGATATCCTGTAGACTGTGCATGCTTCTTCACTACTTCTTTGACCTGCCTCTCCTCTGAGTACTCTGATCTTCTTTCAGGTGGAGGATCACTTTGGTCCCCCTGCCTGTGGGCTCACCATGGTCAGTACATATAATGAAAGAACTCCCAGCAGAAGATTTCCAGGCCATGTTGTTCATCACTGTTGTGCTTTGTGATCACAACCACTTTCTCTGCCACCAAGAAGGCAGAATAAAAGCCAACACCAAACTGCCCAAACATGGACATACCTGCACCAGCCTGAAAAGCCTCCATAAATGTTTTAGTACCAGACTTGGCAATGGTTCCCAAATTATTTATGAGATCAGCTTTGGTCATGCCAGTGCCTGTGCCCACCAAAGTCAGAGTGCATTCTTGAGGGTTGGGGATAATTTTCAACTCTTTACTGCTGTCCAGCTTGGGAGGATCTGTCAGGCTTTTGTAATAAATTTTGTCCAGGGCATCAGAAGCATTAGAGATCAACTCCTGAAGGAAAATTTCCTTGTTGGAATAGAAGGTATTGATATTGAGATATGGGTTGGGCACTTTTTGCCTGAAAGGCAAAAGTCTCCACTGCCTCCTTTTCATGGTCCACTTTCTCAGGCATCCTAAGAAAAGGGTTAAAAGTACTAGAGACCAGGGTGGGTTAGGACTGACTTACATTCTTTACTATGGCTACATGAGGGGGGTGATTCTTTTGTATTTTATTAAGTTTCCTTAAGATCATTTGAATTCCTTTTCATGCATTTTAGAGATCCTTATCTTTTGGATGTGTTATTGGGGAATCATTGAGTTCCTTCAGAGGTTCATGTTTCCTTGCTTTTTCATATTTGTTGTGTTCTTATGTTTCTATTTGTGTATCTAATGTTATCAGTTGCTTCTTTCAATTATATGGCTTTCATTCAAACTTTTTCCTAAAGATGTATCTGTAGTGTTGGTTGGGTTGGGTTGGGTAATTTGGCTTTGTTTTTGGTTGGGCACAATAATTCAGTCTTTATATTATTTCTTTAGCTGTAATCAGCTATAATTAACATTAGTAGTGTCTTCAAGTTTCTCAGTGCCTTATGCTGCAATTGTTAGTGGAGGTTGTCTTAAAACTTTGCTGGGGATGGGATGGGTGTGCCAGGTGGGCTTCTCCTTGGTCTTCTGGGTGGCACATATGGATACCAGAGGTGGCAGCAGTGGGCTAGTTGAGCTGACTGAGTAAAAAAAACATTTTGGATTCTGATACTAAATTGTGGTATGACGTATGACTTGGCAAGTCACTTAAGCTTTCTGAGCTTCAGTTGCTGAACCTATAAATTTAAGGTGTTGTATAGGTGGTAACTGGCATTATAAAAAATTCAAACAAGCATATAGGAAATGAGCTATAGGAATAAGTAATATAGTTAAGTATAGTCTGTGTAGTAAGCAGGGACTAAGTACAATTAATAGAAGTATTTGAAAAAATTAAAATAAATACATAAAAGATAAAAATAAATGAATAGAAATTTCCCATTTCTAGAAATAAAAAGGGAAAAGACAGTTGAAATGAAAAGTGTAAGGGCTACCTCTGCATCTCCCCAAAGGGTTAGAAGACCAAGATTCATGACATAGAAATAAGAGGCTAACATTTTATCACACATTCATGTGACGAAAAGTCCTAAAAGTAGTGCAACTCATGGACAGGAGATGTGGTCTTACAACTGTACAAAGCTGAGGACTGATTCTGAGATCCCTGCGTGAAACAAAGATTTTGAAATAACAGTTCCTCCAGGAAAAAGAAGAAGAAAAGCTGCCCAATGCTACAAGAAATCTGCAAGAAATCTTTTACCTGGAGTGGGTTCTGTATGGAAAAAAGACTCCCGTGATAATTCTGGGCCTTATCCCTATACTATGCCCAAGTTTGGTCAGAATTTAAGCTTCTCATGTGGTTTAGGAATTCTGACAAGAAATTAATATAAAAGCAAGTTCTAGATTAGTAAAATCCCTGGAATGCCTCGAAGAAGTGATTGTAAAATACTTTTGAGAAGATATTTTTATGAACAATAAATAAGGCTCTTACTAAACAAAAACAAAAACAACAAAACAACAAACCAGTTTATATTGAAGATGAACTCACAATAAAAAATTACAAAGCACATAAAGAAGTCATTTATCATTTTAGAACTTGGACACAGTGAATATAAGGATCGGCAACCTTAGACCTTAAGACAATATACAAATTTTAAAGAGACCATCAATTAAAATTATTTTATATGATTTAATAGTATAAAAAGAAATGGGAAGCAAAAGGAAAAAAAATTATGAAAAATAACTAGGTAGATTGTTTAGAAATAAAAACATAGTCACAGACTTTAAAAATGCAATAATTTGAATTAAATAAAGGATTAGACTTAGTGAGATCTATTACACAAAATATAGCATACAGAGTTCAAAAGAAAAAAAAAATGAATGAGAGATTTGAGAGATTTGGGAAGGTCCAGAAGGAAGTAATGGATAGAATAAGGGAGCAGCACTATTGAAAGTAATAATGATTAACAGTTTCTCAAGATTGATGAAAGATATAAAACCTCAGATTGAATAATCATAATTCTGCATAAAACCCTCATGCTTTGATGTGACATAAAGAAATTGCAGAAAACCAATGACAAGAGGACAAATCTTTGAAGTAATGAAAGAAAAAGGAGAGATTACTTATAAAGTGATGACAATTTGATAGACTACCAATACTCAGCAGCAGTAGAGGCTCGATGAGGGTGAAATCCTATCTTCAAAAGACTGAAGGAAAATAACTGTTGACCTAGCTATCATGAAATGTCACTTAGGAACAAGCTATTTTCAGATGAAATCTGAAAGGCTTTACCACTCACTGACCCTAACAAAAAGGGGCACGTTTGTAAGAAGGAAAGTGAATACAGAAGGAAGGAATGGGATGTAAATTGCAAAGTAAATATTAAGTGAAACTATTTGAAATTGTTATTTGGTCAATTTTGAAATATAAAAAAGTAATTTAATATGGTTTAACCTAGTACAAATAAGTATTGACCCTAAATGACAGTAATAATAATAATAATAATGATTCATTTTTCAGGACGTAAAAATAAAGTGGAACTAAAATGCTGGTTGTCTATACCAATTACATGCAAGATCAGAGGGCTCTTGATTGCAGTTACAACTTCTTTAGGTCTTTATAGTTTTTGATAGGATGGTAGCCTTTGTTAAATCAAGTATGCGTGTAAACCCAGGAGTACCAGCAACTAAACAGAATATGTAATTTTCAAAATAGAAAAGGATAAAAATGGCAAGGAGAGAGGCAAGGGAAAGAAAACCTCAATCAATCAAAGTAACAGACAGCAAGAAAGAAGAACAAGAAGCAAAGATAACAATGCTAGATAGAAAACAAAATAAATTGGTAGGAATGTTCTAATATAGTAATTTAAATGAGTTAGATTAAAGAATTAATTAAAGAATTCCAATTAAAGAATGGAAACTTAAGATTTGATTTAAAACATATCCAGCTGGCTGGACACCTGTAGCTCAGCAGCTAGGGTGCCAGCCATATACACCAGAGCTTGAATCCAGCCTGGGCCTGCCAAACAACAATGACAACTACAACCAAAAAATAGCCGGTGTTGTGGTAGGCACCTCTAGTTCCAGCTACGTGGGAGGCTGAGGCAGGAGAATCGCTTGGGCCCAAGAGTTGGAGGTTGCTGTGAGCTATGATGTTACAGCACTCTACCCAGGATGATGGCTTGAGACTGTCTCCAAAATATATATATATATATATATATATAAAAATAAAAAAATAGGAAATATCCAGGTATGTGCCATTTAAAAAGATAGAACTATAGTGACACATAAAATTTGAAAAATCAAGAAATGGAAGAAGTTATAGTGGAAATAACAAACTGTGTAAAGGGCAGTAGAGCAATATTAATTTCATTCCAAACAGACTTTGAGGCAAAATCCGGAGTCCCCTTTATTCAGTTAACATAGAGCCCAAGGCAACTCTTCTTGTCTTGGCTTTTTCAATCTACTATCAAGGTCAAACATGGAATGATTTTTAAAAATTTACTAACTACACACATACTTTCTCTCATGTATGGGCACAAGACACTACAAGTGGAGGGAACTCATACCTCAGTGAATGTGCATGTGTTATAACCCCATCTGGAGTTTCGTAGAGAAGATTTCTTCATTCATTGCACATCTGGGCTTTCAAATGGAACAGAATAACCTGAGAGACATGAGAGCAGTAGGTCTCTTGCGTGAGGCTTCATTTCCTGGCAGTATCTTTCCACAGTTTTGCTCTGATAGCAGGAGGCAGCCACCCCAGGCTGTTTGTCCAGACTGTAGTGCCAGGACAGTGCATAGAGGTTACCATTGCGTAGATCACATAACTGACCTTTATTTTGAAAGAGTTTTTACAGTTTCAGAATACATTTAGAGAAAGAGCTTATAATATATTCTTTAGTTAAAAGCAATAAAACTACCTTCTTATTTCCAACAGAACATGACTCTTGGGTTTAAAATATTCAAAATTCAACAAACAATTAGATGGATTTTTTTATGCAACCAAAATGAAAATACTATCTTGAATTTGGCACACCATACTTTCTTGAGAACAGAACATCACCACCATCACCAGAGAGATGGGTATAGATAAAAAGAGGGAAGAAGAGAGAGAGAGAGAGAGAGAGAGAGAGGATACATAATTTACTGGGCCTTTTTAGGTTTGAGAAATGACCATTCCTTTCAGTTCTTAAAACAGCCAGTGGCTCAGACCCAAAATAGTTAAGAATATTTTTGTAAGGATAGTGTAGAAATAAAACCCAAGCAGGAAAATTAAGCACTAGGTCCTTTTACTGGGAAAGCAATATCATGTTATATTTTGAAGTCAGTCAGAAATGTATTATCTGAACTTTCCACAATTGGGGTTGTTGTTGAGGGAGAATCAATGGTAAGGAGTCATAAAATCCAATTTTGTTATCTTTTTTTGCTGTGGGATCCACCACAGCCTTGTTGGCATTCTTGGGTGTAATTGTCTCCAGGATTAGGAGATGCATCAGTGAACACAAGACTCTATAGCTATAACGTGTGAAATAGGAAGATTTGCTGCTGAATAAGATATTTTGAAAGGCTTGGAGTTATTTTTTGTTTCGGGAATGGAAAAGGAGAATATGGGATTTGCAAAATTAATAAAACAAAACCTCCCTGTGATACCACGGACTTATTCTAAATCAAAATGGAAAGCCTGGGCAGAATCTTTAGTTTTAACACAAATGCCAGAGAATTACTTTGAAGTGCCATTTTGATGAGGGAATAAATAGATAATAATTGGTGATGGAAGGAAGATTCATGTACATCTAGAAATAAAGAACACATGGGCCTCTGGAATAGCAAGAACTGGAAGGTGGGTTTACTATTAAAGAAATAGGAATGTCCTGTCCTTAACTTGACTCATTTATCTTTTGTTTGTTTCTTTCTGTCCTAATAACAACATATCCTTGATTCTCTGCTCTAGTTTTTTTCTCTTTTTCCTAACTCTGTTTTACTTATAGTATAGGAAATTCCTAGGTTATAGGCAACTTGACTTATGTTCTATACTATAAACAGGCTCCCAAGGCTCCCCATAAGGATATATATATATATTTTGAGACAGAGTCTCATTTTGTTGCCCTTGGTAGAGTGCTATGGCATCATAGCTCACAGCAACCTCAAACTCCTGGGCTCAAGTGACCCTCTTGCCTCGACCTCCCAAGTAGCTGGGACTATAGGCACTCGCCACAATGCCTGCCCAGTTTTTTAGAGATAGGATCTTATTTTAGCTCAGCTTGGTCTCAAACTCATAAGCTTAAGTAGTTCACCCGCCTCAGTCTCCGAGAGTGCTGGGATT
This sequence comes from Otolemur garnettii, assembly GCF_000181295.1. Classification (NCBI taxonomy): domain Eukaryota; kingdom Metazoa; phylum Chordata; class Mammalia; order Primates; family Galagidae; genus Otolemur; species Otolemur garnettii. Next base: position 44,615,940 of record NW_003852398.1, read on the forward strand.
ACAGGTGTGAGCCACCATGCCTGGCTTCCATAAAAATAATTCGTAAGTAAATAAATAAATAATCTAGGAACCTGTTTATCCTGTGCATGTAAACAAACCTGCATGACATAAGTGTTCATTGGCACAGCATGTTTACACTGGCAGCTAGTCTCATTGTTTATGTGGTCACTTACGCACAGCATCACTTTTATTTTAACTTTTAAATTCAATTTTGTGGGTCTGTATTTCCCCTTAGGGTGATGCCTCCAAAGTGAAAGTACAGTGCAAGCTCAGGTGAGCCTGCAGCAAAGAGAAAGGCGATTATGATGTAAATGAAGCAGAAATAATCAAGCATTCAGAGAAAGGCCAGACCATCATTCCCTGGGAAAGCACCGGCCTCCGTAGCTTGACTATTGGAACAATTATAAAGGATAAACTGAGAGTAATGCAGCACGTAAAAGGCAGTGCTCCAACCAAAGTAACAGTTATTACTAAGCAGCGTAGTGGATTAATTATTGAAATGGAAAGTTATTATTGATTTGGTTAGAGTATCAAAGTAAGTGTAAACATACCTAATAGCCTAAGAATTAAAAGAAAGAGCATAATAGTTTCTGTAACTTATTATTACAATGCAGGGGTATTATTATTTTTACAGTGTTATACCTATTATCACCGTATGAGTCATTACAGTATTATTATTACCATATATATACTGTTCATCAGAGTGCTGACTTACATACAAATCTGACCTAAAAAGGTTCGCAGGAATATATCTTGTCTGTAACCCGGGGGTTGCCTTTATTGTTCCCCTCATAATTTCTGCTTGAATGTGGTCTGTCATGGCTTTCTTGTCCAATTTTTACATCAGACCATATAGTTTCTGCTTCAGTTTTTAACTGCCCCTTTCTCTTATTTTTCCCTTGGTTAAAATACCCGAGGAAGAGAAATTGATTAACTAATTTGAATTCTTAGTCTGGGCCCTGTTGTATTTTGTTGGCAGTTTATGGTTTAATAGCATAGTCTCAGGTCAGGTGTCCTCCCACATACCTGTCAGGGGCAGGCGTCCTCAAACTGCGGCCTGCCTAGGACATTTATCCAGCCTGCCGGGTGTTTTTGCTGCTACTGCCTGTCCTGCTTAGCAGCCGACTCGTCCTGGGGCCCGCAGTCCAGCCCTCAGTGGCCTGAGGGACAGTGAACTGGCCCCCTGTTTAAAAAGTCTGAGGACCCCTGAAGCATGTCTGTGTAAGGCTGGCTTCTGTAGGGTGAGGAGCAGGTAGAGAACCTGGAACTAGAACTTGGTTTATTTAGAACTAGGGGGATCACATATCCTCGTTTTCCTGGAAAGCTCACAATTTAAATCTGTCCTCCTGCATCCAGTGCAGTTTAGCATTTGCCTCAGGATTTTGTTTTGGTGTGCTTTGTTTTGTTTGGACAGACTCTACCTCCATTCCCCCAGGCTAGAGTGCCATGGCATAAACCTCGCTCACAGCAACCTCAAACTCCCTGGCTCAGGCAATCTTCCTGCCTCACCCTCCTGAGTAGCGGGGACTATAGGTGTTCATCTTTTAATACTTTAAAAAAATTAATATGAAAAATTGAGGGGATGAAGCAGAGTGAGATTGGGGAATAGAACCTGCCAGCAATTATCCCCATAGGAACACACAAATTGAACTGTTTACATAAATAAAAAAAAAAAAGCATCTTTATAAGAACCAAAGACCAAGTGAGTGATCATAGTACCTGGTTTTAACATCATATCAAGGAAAGAGGCACTGAGGAGGGTAGAACAGAGAGTTTTGCCTTTGCCCCTCCTCCCCTAGCCCCAGAAGCACTGCACCAGTGTCAGGTGAAGAGAGGATCTGTGTGATTGGAGGAGGGAAAGTGAAGTAATTGTGGGATTTTGTATTGGAATTCAGGGCTACTGTGTCACAGGGGAACACAACACAGGACAGAATTCTGCTGGCACCCACGGAGCAAGCATTTAGAACAGCCCTCGCCAAAGGGGCATCCTCCTCCCCAGGGGTGGAAACCTGGCTCTGGCCAGCTGCACCATCAAAAGTGGCTGGGACCTGGAGTAAATTTGTAAGGCAATCAGGGTGCAAAGATTGTAGTCCTTGGGCAATTCCTAAGGCTGCACTGGGATCAGAATTAGTGGTTTTGGGGTGAACATGACCCAGTGAGACACCGAAAGTGGCAGCCAAACAGGTGCCTGTTCCCCCCCCCACCCCCCGGCCAAATTCAGCCATTACATCTTGGGGAGATTTAAAGAATCTATCAGCTGTTACTCCCCCCCCCCCCCCCGCCTCTAAGCAACCAGTAATCAACTTCTCATCTGTGTTGTTTCGCCTATTCTTGGTATTTTATATCAATAGAATCAAGTAATCTAAGGTCTAGTGACTTCTTTTACACTTAGCATAATGTTTTCAAGGTTCATTCATGTTTACTATGTATCAGTACTCCATTCCTTTTTATTGCAAAATAATATTCCATTGCATGGATTATACATACTATGTTTTATATAAATACCATTCATTGGTTGATGGCCATTTGGATTTTTTCTATTTTATGGCTGTTATGAATAATGCTATGGTGAATATTCATGTATATGTATCTTGAATTCCCATTAAGCAATTACAGTGTAATAGTGGGAGGCAGAGTGTTGCTTCATGTGCGTGCTCACCTGCAGAATGTTCAGATATTGGATCTAGGCATGAGCCTCCTCCCTTGTTAGTTGTGTTTTGTTGGCCTTCCTGGTTGAGACAGAGAAGACTTTAAACTGGTGGTACTTTTTCACTTTTAGGAATTAAAACTTTTGGGCGAATACAGAAAGGAACAGAAACTGCTATGAACCACAGAGGAAATTCCCTTTGTAGATGTTCCATTGAACATGAGGCATGTAGCACAAAAGCAAAAAATACATAGCTCATTGTATGTGCTCAAAAAATGAAAGCTGGGTAAATAAATAAATCAGTGGGAGTACATGACTTGGACGCCTTAGCATCCTAGGGTCCTACTTCTTGCCACTCCATACCTTGATTGTGCCTATTTAAGTTCAGTGTATACTACGGAAGGCTGATGTGGATTTGGGGAACAAGAGAGATTTATAAGACAAGCTAGAGAATCATAAATAGGTAAATTACGCAGTGTTACACACAGAATGAACAGTTTATTTCCTTAAATCTTGTTCTGAGCACTTAAAAATTTTTAACTTTTTAAAGATGAACTTCTTGGTAAATGCGAAGTTTTGAAAGACTTGCTTGGTGCTCAATTTGCAGAAATGGTGCAATTCAGGACATCACAGGGGCAAGATGCCTACTGCAGGTATACGGTATATGTGAGGTCTCATAGCCAGTTTGGAGACAAAACTAGTTGTAACTTTGGTATACTCGGAATGACAGTGACTGAGATTATGTAAATTAGAGGTATCAAATAATTATTTTCTGTGTGTGAATATGTTTTCAGTAAAATAAGACCTCCACTGGTAATAAAAGAATAAGGAAAATGGACATTAAGTACATAACATTTTGTCTTGGTCCATTTGGCTGTTATTATAAAATGGCAAGACTGGGTGACTTCTCGACAGCAGAAATCTATTTCTCCCAGTTCTGGAGGCTGGAGAGTTCAAGAACAGTGTGCTAGCATGGTTGGGTTCTGATGAGGGTCCTCTTTTGGGTTGTAGACTGCTGACTCTTTGCTGTGTTCTCACGGGGTGGAATAGGAAAAGAAGTTCTTTTTTAAAAATTATTTACTTTAAATTGAGAAATAAAAATTTTATACATTTATGGTGTACAATGTGGTGTTATATATATATATATGTATATATATATATATAGTGGAATAATTAAATCAAGCTAGTTAACATATCCGTCTTTTTTTATGGTGAGAACATGGTCTCTTTAGCACATATTTTACTTACTTTTGTGCCTGTTGCAGATTATTTTACTGTTTAAAATGGCCCCCAAGCATAGTGGTGAAAGGCTGACTCATGTTCTTAACCACAGGAAGACTGAGACGTGCCTTATGGAGAAAATGCATGTATTAGATAAGCTTAGTTTAGGCATGAGTTACAATCTTGTTGGTCATGACTTCCATGTTAAAGAGTAAACAAACATGTCTTTAAACAGAAACATATGTAAAAGAAGGTTATGTATTGATCGGTTGATAAAACTGTGGTGACCAGAGATCCCAGAAACCTAACCCTAGGAATAATTTATTCAGTATTTCTGCAAGAAGCAATGATTTAGTATTCACTAATTCAGTGTTTCTGGCTTTATAGACCATACTGCAAATAACAAGAATCAACTGTATTTACAATTTTGGTAGTAACAAGTTGGCTCCTAAGATGTAAAAAATGTCTGTAATAGGCCAGGTCCCATGGCTCATGCCTGTAATCCTAACACTTTGGGAGACTAAGGCCAGGAGTTCAAGACCAGCCTGAGCATTGTAGCAAGAACATGTTTGTATGAAAAATAGAAAAATTAGCTGGGCGTTGTGACACATGCCTGTAGCCCCAGCTGAATCACAAGGATCTCTTGAGCCCAGGAGTTTGAGGTTGTAGTAAGCTATCATGCTCCTGCTGCACAGGCAACAAAGTGAGACCATGTTTTGGAAAAAAAGCAATCTGTAATAATTTATACTCTCACCAACAATATATGAGTAGCTATTTATTCGTACCTTCCACAACAGTGTATATTGAGAGATTTTAAATCTTTGTCAGATAAGTTAAAAAAGGTACTTCAATTTGTTCTCAATTATGCATATTTATATTT
>NW_003852398.1:44620770-44626567 GCF_000181295.1 Otolemur garnettii
TTTTTTTTTTTTTTTAGTTTGCAAGGTTTTGTTTGTTTTACAGCAGGTGTGGGTTGGGGAGGGCCTTGGCAAGCCTGACCCCGTGTTCCACTCAGCCACGCAAGGAGGCCCACGTAGGTACTGGTGGTCGAGGGGAACCAGCCAGACGAGATCAGCCGGAACGCACTGATTTCGAGGCTTTGTGTTTATTTTGCCCTGGGCCCCTTCTCGATAGGCTTTCCAATGTCCTTCCCCCGGAGCTTGAGGCCAATGGCTCTCTCGATTTTTCCCAGAACCTGGTTATTAGGAATAGCCCGTCCACTCTCATAGTCTGCGATCACTTGAGGCTTTTCATTGATTTTCGTGGCCAGGTCCTTCTGTGTGAGCCCCTTGCTCTGCCAGCCCTGCTGGATCACTTTGCCCACTTCCAGAGTCACCCTGTCATGATGCAGCTCCTCTATCTCCCAGTCCAGCTTAGCTGTGTTCTTGGTGATTGAATGCTGTTTGTTCTGGCCAGCAGCCCATTTCTTGGAAGTCTCCACATCTTCTCCCCGTCTCTGAGCCGCTAAGATGGCCTGCTTGGATTTGGCCTGGGCAGCCGTGGGTTCTTATGCAGCACCGTCACGGTGTCCCAGTCGCTCTCGGCCATGGCGCGGCAGGCTGGGGGCGGCGGTCCATCCGGCGGCTCCACGGCAGCTGCTCGAGCTTGGTGCTTTTCTTGTAGATTTTTAAGATATTTTATGTATTTAGGAAAATTATACTTTGTCATTTAAAGATTTTTTTCTCTATGTGTCATTTGTCTTTCAAAATGACACATAGAGAAAACTCTTTTGACCATTAGAAACGCTTTCCATTTTTATATAGTAAATAATATCAGTCTTTTCCTTTTTGGTTTTGAAGTTTGCTTAGAAAGGCCTTTCCTCTATGTGAAAATACATTTTTAAAAAGTCTTCCATATTTTCCTCTAGATTCTTTTACATTTCATTGTTTAAACTAAAAAGTTTCTGCACAGCCAAGAACACAGTAAGTAAAGCAAGCAGACAGCCCTTAGAATGGGAGAAGATATTTGCAGGTTATATCTCTGACAAAGGTTTAATAACCAGAATCCGCAGAGAACTCAAACGTATTAGCAAGAAAAGAACAAGTGATCCCATTTCAGGGTGAGCAAGGGACTTGAAGAGAAACTTCTCTGAAGAAGACAGGCACATGGCCGTACTACAGACACATGAAAAAATGCTCATCATCCTTAATCATCAGAGAAATGCAAATCAAAACTACTTTGAGATATCATCTAACTCCAGTAAGATTAGCCCATATCACAAAATCCCAAAACCAGAGAATGTTGGTGTAGATGTGGAGAAAAGGGAATACTTCTGCACTGCTGGTGGGAAGTACATTCCTTTTGGAAAGATGATTGGAGAACACTTAGAGAACTAAAAATATACCTCCGTTTTGATCCTACAATTCCTCTACTAGGTGTATATCCAGAAGACCAAAAATCACACTACAACAAAGATATTTGTATCAGAATGTTTATTGCAGCCCAATTCATAATTGCTAAGTCATGGAAGAAACCCAGTGCCCATCGGCCCACGAATGGATCAATAAATTGTGGTATATGTACACCATGGAATATTATGCAGCCTTAAAGAAAGATGGAGACTTTACCTCCTTCATGTTTACATGGATGGAGCTGGAACATATTCTTCTTAGCAAAGTAGCTCAAGAATGGAAGAAAGTATCCAATGTACTCAGCCCTACTATGATACTAATTTATAGTTTTCATATGAAAGCTATAACCCAATTATAGCCCAAGAATATGGGGAAAGGGGAGAGGGAGGGTAGGGGAGGGGGGAAGATGGGTGGAGGGAGGGTGATTGGTGGGACCACGCCTATGGCGCATCTTATAAGCGTACATGTGAAGCTTTCTAAATGTAGAATATAAATGTTTTAACACAATAACTAAGAAAATGCTGTGAAGGCTATCTTAACTGGTTTGATGAAAATATTTCAAATTATATATAAAATCAGCACATTGTACCCCATGACTGCATTAATGTACACAGCTATGATTTAATAAAAAAAATAAATTTCATTATTTAACAATATTGAAATATTTGATTCTTCTGGAATTTCTTGAGTCCAGCTTTGCTTCTTTTTAATGGCTAGCTATTTGAAATCCAAATTTAGTTAGCTTGACTTAACCATTCCAGTATACATATATTAAAACGTCATATTTTATATCATAAATTTATAAAATTATTTTGTCTTAAAAATGTTTATTGCAGCTCAATTCATAATTGCCAAGTTGTGGAAGCAACCCAAACACCCATCAACCCATGAATGGATTAACAAATTGTGGTATATGTATACCATGGAATACTATTCAGCCATAAAAAGGAAACTTTATATCACATCTTTATATTTACCTGGATGGAGTTGGAACACATTCTTCTTCGTAAAGTATCTCAAGAATGGAAAAAAAAAAGTATCCAATGTACTCAATACTAATATGAAGCCAATATATAAACACACACTTATATGAATGCTAAAGCACAAATATAGTTTAGCAAAGGGAAAGGATAAGGAGGGATGGGGGAGGGGAAGGGGGAAGGGTGATTGGCAGAGGAGGGAGGGCATATGGTGGTGTGCACAACGCAAAGGTATTCAGCATACCCCCCCGCCCCGGGGTGAGGGGCTCTCCTACAACTTGAACTTTACCTTGAAACTGAGAAACATGTGACATAAAAATTTGCTCCCTCATATTAATTTGAAATAAAAAAAGAAAGAGAAATGAAGATGTAAAAAAAAAAATAAAGAAAAACACAGGAACAGGAAAAAACCATTTTATCCATTAGTTTGGAATGTTTTATTGGTATCATATAGTAAATATCCACATATGCATAAATCTATTATTTTATACAGGATATTCCAAATTTTATACTTGCATAGAAAAGTAACATGTTTATATCAAATAAATAAAGTAGAGCTTAGATAGTGAGCTTAACTGGGCTGACCTATGTTGTTTTCCAAATGTTTTAGCCTAACATTTCTGTGGCTGATTCTGAAACCAATAGAAAATTAACTTCAGATGATGCTTCTATCTTTAGGGCTCTTGGCTGAAAGTATAACAGAAATGTCTTCAGTTTGATGACATCAATTTTGTAAATTCTCCACATGCTGTCACATCTAACAGGTCAGTATGTGTGTAGTAAAATAGTTCAGCACAATGATGCTAGTATACCATTCAAGTCAGTTGGAACACATTCATTTTCCTCAGTTAAATCTCACACCGTTTGGAAATGTTAGTTTATTACTCAGAAAGCCAGGCTAACCTACAAGGCAAATAATAGCCTACTAAATATAACAGACCCTCACATTCCTATAATTCTACAAATTAATGGTTTCATGTACAGAGAACCCCTATCATGGTCAAAAAATCCAAATTAGTTATTTCTGCCTGTCTTTCTAAAACTGCATCCTTGAGGAGGTGACACAGATTAGTGATGTTGAGCATTAATCCTACCAAAAACCCTTCAATTTTAAAAATAATTGGGTACTTTTTATTTAGTTTTCTACATGGCATTAAAGGTTCACAGCTCCTTAGATAGCTATGTAACACCATTCTTGGAGGAATTGGGGTAATCTTTAAGAGCAACCCTCACTATTATCCAAATCCCAGAACCAACCCACAAAGGAAACAAAAACAGAAGTAAGATCTTATAATTTTACAGGGAGGCTTCCTTAGAATTGAAGTTAGGTAATGTTCCAATTCATTTTTTGCTGAGCAGCTATAGTATTTGAGGTAATACAAAATTCCACCCACTTAGTGATCTCTGTTTTTACCAGCAAATACTACAGCATCAAATGTAGATCATCAGTCCATGTGGTCTCCTAGTTAACTCCTTGGCTAGAAGTTAGTTAACTGGATAATTAACTGGGTCTTCTTTCACATACAAAACAACTTCTATGTTGCTTTTTGTACCAGGTCTAATGGAAGTGAACTCTGCTTCACCAATATTTCTTAGTTGGAGAAATTCTTATGATTTTGTCAAAGGCAGAATATCCAATTACCTCATTAATACAAATATTAAGAGGAATGTACATATTGACTTTTTGCACCATGAAATTCATTTAAGTCTTCTGTTGGGCCAGCTGATAATACAACAGTAATTGCTGGAGCTATGTGGTGTAGAGGGCGTTCACTGAATCCCGATTATTCTAGAGGAGCTGTCTTTCAAATTCTCTAAATGTTGGATGGAGAAATGTCATTTTATACAAATCTTTCTAACTATCTTCCCCCAAACTTTATCTTTTGTGGTTTTTGCTAAAGAATAATCAGACAGAGTTGAAGGCTGTGCACTTTCTTCTAAGGATGGGCTATATATAGTGTTTCAGGTATCTATTGCTATGTAACAAAGTACCCCAAAATGTGCTGAATCAAATATTTAATTATGATTCTCTCTCTTATGATTCTCTCCTTTCATTGTGCTTATCTGGGCAATTTTCACTTTCTTTCATGCAGTTAAAGGTAGATGATAAGTAGGGCTGGAGTAATCTGGAGGTTCTCCTGGGCTGGACATTCAAGATGGCTTCTTCTCTCACATCTCTGGAGCCTCAGTAGGCTTGACTGAAATAGCTGGTCACTAGTCAGGCAAATCCCTAAATTGAGAAAAGTTACAAAATCAGGAGACATGTTTTTTTTTTTCTTTTTTATTAAATCATAGCTGTGTACACTGATGCAATCATGGGGTACAGTGTGGTGTTTTCATATACAATTTGAAATATTTTCATCAAACTGGTTAACTTAGCCTTCATGTCATTTTCTTAGTTATTGTGTTAAGACATTTATATTCTACTTTTAGAAAGATTCACTTGTACCCTTGTGAGATAAACCATAGAGGTGATCTCTTCAATCACCCTCCCTCCACCCATCCACCCCCTTCCCCTCCCCTCCTCCTCCCCATATTCTTAGGCTATAATTAGGTTATAGCTTTCATATGAAAGCTATTAGGAGACATGGTTTAATCCATTTTTAGGACGTTTCTTCTTATCTTTTTTTTTTTCTCTTCTAAAAATTTTTCTAGTAGGATCCTATCTGCAGGTCTTTTTTATCTATCTATGATTTCAACCCTAACTCCCCCTTTTGTGAACTTAAAAACCAAAGCCTGCTTTATAAGATGTGGGATGCTTTCTAAATACATTGGAAGAAAGATACTCTATAAATGCAATTTGCAATATCTTTCCTTATTGTCTAGAGGGGCATGCACAATTTTTGATTAATACTGCAAACTCTAGCCTTTGGCACAGTGTTCCTCAGTGTTTAAAACCTTGTATTTCTGTTTCATAAAGAATTAACAAGATTTTCTTATGGGCTCCAGATTGGCCTATCGCTTAAAACATTTCTAAAAGTACAACTTGTGTACTAATTTTAACTTTGGCAAACTGTTGAAAATTAGACTGTAGTGGGTAGAACTTAATGTTTTCATATTCAGTTTTTCCCCCTAATTGTCTCAATTTTTGTTGCAAGGAACCATATGCATGCAAAATAACTTTTTTTTTTTTTGGAGACAGAGCCTCAAGCTGTCCCCCTGGGTAGAGTGCCATGGCATCACAGCTCACAGCAACCTCCAACTCCTGGGTTCAAACAAGTCTCCTGCCTCTGCCTTCCAAGTAACTGGGACCACAGGCGCCCACCACAGCGTCCGGCTATTTTTTGGTTGCAGCCATTATTGTTATTTTTGGCGGGCTTGGGCTGGATTGAAACCTGCCACCTTAGGTGTATGTGGCTGGCGCCTTAGCCACTTGAGCCACAGGC
>NW_003852398.1:44627359-44630549 GCF_000181295.1 Otolemur garnettii
CGCCGAGCCAGGAAGAATTTTTATTAGAATTAAGCTGCATATTTTAACTTTGCACTGATTATATCACCTTTGTTGCCATTTGGTTTGATATGATAGCCAGCATATCTAATTTAAACGCCTAAACGTTTAAAGTGGTTACTAAAAAGAAAAACAATACTCCATCTGCGTTTATAGGCTTTGTCAGATGGAGGAACACATGTGATAAGAAATGCTTACCAAAGAAAGATTAAAAAATTCCAAGGACTTATTCCTAAATTGGGCTCCAATGATCACTTTTCTTTTCCAGTTCATCTGTGAGATTTTTCCTAGATTTGAACAGTTTAGTGAAAACAAACAAACAACCTTCTGCGTTATGCCAAAGACTTGGTAGCTGTTCTGTTCTCTGGCTGATAATTCCTTGGCCACTGTGTCAGTGCAAGTATGACTTAATAGGTAGTTAAAAGAGTAATACTAACAAAGATCCTTTCTTAATGAGAAGACATTGATAGTAGTACACCATGGTTTTGAGCATGGACTCTGGACAGTGCTGGATGCTAATTTTGATTCCTTCACTTAACCATCTGGCCCTTGAATTAGCTACTTAATCTCTCTAGACCTCAATTTCCTCATCTGTAAAGTGTGAATAATAAGAAGTCTTATGCAAATTAAATGAGATCTGTATATGCGTTAGATATTTTCATTTGCCCTTTCAGATTCACTATCTACCCTTCTCTTCCCTGGTCACCTGCCCAGGAGGCTGATCTGTCTGAGTTCCCTACTGATCAGACAGATGGAACAAAGAACAGGGGAGCTTCTAGTGGTCCACACAGGGAGGGCTGGGAGTGAGATTGGGGATTTATTCTGTTTTTAAAATTAAAAAAAAAATTTATTGTTTCAGGTTCATTGAGGGTGCAAAGAATTCAGTTACACTGTTTGCATTTGTTAGGGAAAGTCCTTCTTATATTTGGCATATAATATATGGTGTGCCATACACCATGACCCCCATCCCACTCCCACCTTGAATTGACTTGAGTTTTTCTCTTATGAGGGTATGTATTAGATCATCTACTGGCTTCATATTAGAATTGAATATATTGGATTCTTGCTTTTCCATTGTTATGATACTTCACTAAGAAGAATGTGTTCCGACTCTATCTAGGTTAATACAAAAGGTGTAAAGTCTCCATATTTTTTAATGACTGAATAGTATTCCATGGTATTGGGGATTTCTTCTGAACGCTTGCTGTGCAGCTTTGTGTTAGGCTGTCTCTATTCCTCCCCCACAAGCTTTTAACAAGACTCTCTCCGTCTATGTTCTATAAAGCTGTTTCCTCTCCTCTTTCTTTTGGGCCTAAGAAGAGGTAACAGCCTTACTATTGCTAGCCCAGGGTCTGGCACCATCCCCAAATCCCGTCACATCTTTGCTAATAGCATCCTAATTTGACTGTGTCTTCCGTTTTATTTTGGGATGCTGATTGATATGATACAGTTTGTGCTTACCATGTGCCTTGCATATAGGGAATGTCCAGCACAGGGGCATTTATCATTAGGAAGACTCAAAGCATGTAATCAATCTTATATACACAAGTGGTATGCTGAACAAGGGCAGCACTTGGATTGTGACAAAAACACAGCTTACATAAAATGATTTACTGCTGTGTGTTTAAATGCCATTTAGTGGAGACAATTTCCTCATCCCAGGAGGAAAACTCAAGAAGTCTTGTGATTTCTCTGCTCTTACGTGGCAATTCTACAGCCACTTCAGGACACAGATACACTAACAATTCAAGAATAATATCTGTTCTTAGTTACCTGTTTTACATATTGTACCTGTTCTAGGCAGGTGCCTACTGTGGGAACAGGATGAGTTCTTGACCCTCTCCCATCTCACCTCTTTCCTCTCTCACTAACTGCTGTTTTGGAACTGCCAATGTTAAGGGTAGAAGGGAGGAGAGATGTAGCAGAGGACACTGCTTAGCTAGGAGGCTTTAACTTCTCTGGACAAAGGGACTGTTGAAGTTGATGCCCCAGGGTGGGCCTGGAGACTCTGAGGCTAACTTGTCTCTCTTGTGTTCTTCTTGACCTCTTCAGAGGTTTTTTACCGGGACTTCTCCTATGCAGTTGCCTTGACTCAGGTGGGCATCCATCGTACACCTCCAGCCTCTTCCTGCTCGTCCCTTCTCTAGGTAGCCCTATTGACTGAGAGGCAGAATAACCTTTCACCCACACTCTCTTCCTCCTGAAACAGAACTGAAATGAAACACTGAGGTATCCCTTGGCTCAACGTAGCAGCACTGGTTTGGTTTCTCCATTCAAGCAGTTGGTCAGCTTCCAGACCTCCTCGCCCCAGCACATGTGAGTTTTCTCAGGCAGAGTCAGACACCAGTCTTCCAAGTCTTCAAAGAAGGCTATTTCCAAGCTGTTGCAGGGTTGCTCTGAGGTTACCCAACTAGGCTTGGGGATAGAGGGCAGTATACCACAACCTGTTCTCAAAAGTATTGGAGGTAAGGAGAGTCCTCTCTAAAGAGACCATGTCACTATATCCTCAATCCCACCAGCTTCTCCAGTCTCTTTTCTATGCTTGACTAAACTGAGGGATCTAAGAGGCAGAAGCAGGTTTCTGTAGGGCTCTTCCTTGGTAAATCTGCAAAAGATGGTGGTATATGATATCTATTACATCAGCCTCACTGTAGAAACAGATATTTTAAGATATTAGTCAAAGTTGTTTAGTGTTTTTTAATTTTTAGAATAAAACCTTAGTAACTGAGACCAGGCTAGAAGAAGTTTTGTGATTGGAAGTTTGACATTTATATTATATTATTTTTCTTCTGCCTATATGTTTAGGTCTTTTTCCTATGAGTTTCAACCAAGACTAGAGAGCTAGGACAAGGGCCAGAGTGGAGTGATAATGCTGCAAGCATTGGCATCTGGAGCTAGATGCCGTAGAAGAGTCAAAGAAATAGGGAGGTATCGTGCACTCTGGAATTTATAACACAGAGGGTGAGATAAGACACAAAGTGGAAAGGAATGACGTGATTGTGGTGATAGTTGCATAACTCTGAACATAATAAGAACCACTGGAAATTGTACCCTTTAAATGGGTGAATTGTGTGATACACAAATAGTATCTCAATAAAGCTGTTAAGAAAAAGAAAAGTGGGGATTCTGGGAAGATGGCCGACTGGTAGCAACCCTGGTCAGAGGCTCCTGA
>NW_003852398.1:44636682-44648698 GCF_000181295.1 Otolemur garnettii
GAAAAAGAAAAAGAAAAGTAAGAAGCTAAGAAGGAAGCTAAGAAGGAAGGAAGGAAGAGTTCATTCATTCTTGGGAGCCAGAGCATACTATTATTATTGAAATTTCTAAGTCATAGAAGGTAAAAAGAGATTGTCAGGTTCTTGATACAAAAGCTGACTCTTTTTGTGGGATCAGTGTTTATCTCAGCTGATGAAAAATGTTATCTTCAAGTCCCTTCAGGCCAGCAAGTACCATCTCTGCATTTTTGTCTCTCATAGCTAAACAAGGATGGGGATGGGCCAGCCTTTCCTAATAGCTGGATGTGGCAAGTATCCATTTTACCTAATGGACTGGTAAAAAGTTGAATGGAGACCACAGTCCTGATGATTGCCGAGTGTGCTTGCCATGTGGGGCTGTCAGTAGAGGCAGTAGGTTTGTTGCAGGGAAGGAGGGGATGAGACATGAGACACAGGGAAAGCAGCTTAGAGATCTCCCCATTCTTTGAAGGTGATGCCCAAATGTTCCAGGAAAGTGAATGCCTTTAGATAGAGACTGAAAGCTGCATCTGTTAAGAATTAAAATGAAGTAGTCTGACTAAACGCCATCTTACAAGAAGCAGGTATCTTTAAAAATGTTTTTTTTCTTTCTTTTGTAAATTTTAAACATACACAGAACAGAGAGAATAGAATAATGAAATCCCAAATAGCCATCAATCTCAGAAGAGGGCTCCATAACAATTGAAATGACTACTTTGTCTTATCTTTTTACTCTGCAAAAATCCATATTCTAAATGAAAAACTTAATAACAGCAGAACAGAAATGTACTATTTAGTATTCTGGCATAGATGCCCATTTTAATTCCAAAGATTATGATATAATCACTTGTACAAAATTTCTTTTGTTATTCAATTTGAAGGTATAATGTCTTTGATAAATTTGATTGAATGGATAACTTTATCCTTCCATTTATACATTAAAAAGTTATAAGCACATAGATTAAAATTGTATCATTCTCAGATTTTATAACACTTTTGTTAAGTTGGCATCAGACCACAAGCTTAATTGCATCATAGGGCAAACAAGTGATGTACTCAGACTTGCCATTTTATCAGCATGTAATATCTTTTCTACATTATTCAGAAGTTGTTTACCCAGATCCCTTTGTTTTCTTTCCTCTTGTTTTCCTTTGAGCTTTTAATTTTAGTCATTCATTCATCAAGGAAGAACTCTGTCAAAATGAGGAATTAAAGCAAAACAATCTAGTTTACCACTTTTTACCATCCTGGGAAAGTATCCAGAAGAACTAGCAATGAAGTCTCCCAAAGACATTAACCTATGGCAAGTTTGCCTCTTGTCTAAAGTGGGAATTGGGAGTTGTCCATGAGAATTTCTCCCTTTAAGGAGGATGATGGACAGTTCAGTGTAAGGAGACAACACCAGGAGGAGGGAGTGCAAAGACAATGGGGTTCTCAGGGTTTATTCCATTTACAACAAGACCCAGTGGACAGATAGAGAATGAGAATAGAGGAAGCACTTACCTTGATTGTCCTCCCCTGGGGAAGGAAGCCCAGATTCAAGAAGAGAAGTCAGGGTTACACTGTGGTCAGATAGTGTTGGTCAACATTACAGGTGAGTGACCACGATAGTGGACTCAGGCCTCAAACTGTAAATCAGCTCTACATCAGCAGGTTATTTCTGAAGGTGATGAGTTAGTGGGCTGAGGCTTTTCCTGATTCCTCAGAGGGAGGGCAAGGATTAGTCTGATTTTATGCTGCCCTGCAAATAGGGTCTAAGGAAGGCTGGGCTTTCTGGTTCTCTTAAAAAGACTTTTAGGCAACATCAATGTGATGGGACATATTTTGGGCAACTTCAGAAACCTCATATAAGTTTCTTCTATCAGGTGAGAAACATGTACATATGAATAAGGTGAAAATAAAATTTACAGTTCATTTAATGCAGCAAACTAAATCCTTGATGTGTGAAAAATCCTGCAGGTGTTTGAAAAGCAGTCTATTTAGTGGGGGATAGTTATTCAATTTCATATTCCCTTAATAATGAGGTTGTATTTGGATGGGGCTATTTGTAGGGTAATGCCATTCAAATCCTTATTGAAAAATATAAACAGCTGCAGGAGAAGCAAGAGCTGTCAGCAACAATTATATGGTCCCAGGGGTGCCAAGTTCTTGTAATTTTTTAATTCCTTTTACAGCTATACAGTGGAGATACAGAGAAAGAGAAAAAGAGGGGGAGGGGGAGAGGGAAAGAGAGAGGGAGAGAGAAAGGGGAAAGGAGAGGGAGAGGGAGAGAGAACCATTTAAATAGTGGCTCTATGAAATTTGTCAGGGTCTTCTGAAAGCCCAAAGAAACCCTTGTTTTCATAGTCATAAGGATTTTGAGTGATACAGACACCACTGTGTGGCTCTCATTACCCTTAAGTAGTGATAAAGCCTGGCCAGAAGTTGGTGCCATCCGGGAAAAGTCTTCTTTCTTTTGGTTGCTGGAAATGAAAATAAGAATAATCTTGCAATTACAGAATTGATTGGCAGGAGTCCACTGTTTTTCTAAGCATGCATTTATTTGTGGATTTTCAGAATGATACAATTTAGAGATTCAAATATGAAGCCTTGCTTCCTCTACTGAAGAAAGGAAAAGAGTCATTTGGCTGACTGTAGAAATGGCTAGATCCTGCTGGATACAGTCTTCTTCAGAGGAGATTTCAAGTTCAGGGATAAGTCAGAATTTCTCCTTTCCAAGGTTTGTTTTCTAGAATACACAATATTTTTAGGATCTGAAAAAAACACAACAAGGTCCTTTCTTTTCTGAAGCAGCCTTTTAGTGAATGGAAGACATTTTTTTCACCCTGTAGTATAAGTATGACTTGAACAGTTAGAAAACAAGCATAGAAGGTTAAACCATGTATAATTGTTCAGAATGTGTTATCTATCATTATTAAATGCAGTTCTTGTCCTTGGAATAGTTCTCCTATTCTACTGATCTCCTAGGAAAATATAGAGAAGAAGTTGAGCATGTGGTAGAGTTTAAAGTGGAGTTTCTTATTTCATGTCCTGTTGTAGACAATACTCAGCCTTTCTGGGACAAAAGGATGGGATTTGAAGAGACAACCTGGGTCTACTATGTGCTCCACTATTGTTGTTGGAAAGACAATGGTGCCCATGTCTTCTGCATTCAAGTGATGCAAGGCAGGTTCCCTGTATCACATCAATCACCAAACAACCCACAGCACATTAGATCTCTTTTTCTATAATTATTTCGGGTTGGATCAGGAAGACACTTTATTTGTTATATTTGGTGTAATTAATGTCCAGAGAAGTGAAGTGATATGTTTAGAGGTTCATGGCTAGTTAATAGTACAGCCAGAACAGAGCAACCACCACACAGATGTCCTGACCCTTTGTTTAGTGCTACTTTCCACATTGCATATCCATAAGTCTCTTTGGTTGGCAGACTTTTATTTGCTCTATCTACCTGAGACCCTCGGTTTCTCATTGTTAGGAGGTGATTCCTGCCTTTGCAGAAAGCCTACCTTGACTTCTCTTCTGTCAAAGCCTTCTGGCAATTTCCTTGCCTCTGGCTACATGCAATGATTCCTTTAAACTCATCTCCAGCTTCCCAATAAACTGCTAGGTTATTATCTGTAACCCCTCTTTAATCTGCCTAATTTCAAGATCACTATGTTTCTTGACCTTGGACTTGGGGAAGGTTGAGGGGGGACCTTCTTCCTTATGTCCCTAGAAATCTCCTCAAGTGTCCCCTTCCCAGGAGTGTGGTGTGTTGGAGGGATTTCTGCTGCTCCCACCTCAGTTCTCACTTCTCCCCAGGAAAGAGGAGTGGTGGAGCTCCGGGATCAGGCCACTATATTACAGGGTATGATCATTATGCCCCATGGTAAGGAAACTCGCTCTCTGTTTGATCAAGAAACCTGCAACCTTGGGACCACATGTGGCCTTCTGGATCCTTGAGTACAGCCTTTTGACTAACTCCAAATTTTACAGAACAAATCCTTTTAATAAAGGCACTTGTTTTGTGAAGTTTGGAGTCAATTGAGTAGTTGTACTTGGGGGTCTGAAGGCCCAAATATGGCCTTGAGGCCATAGGATCCATAGTCCCAGAAGGGTTAGGAGCATCATTGTGTCCTAAGGCTTCAGTTTTATTCTTCCTCATAATTGTCAGCTGAGCCTGCATGTTGGGAGTTGATAGCTGCTGGCCCAGCCATTAATTGCATACATGGTTGATAGCATCAACACTGTTTGGCTATCTGTTCTTTGTAGGACTTGTCCATTGGTTAGAACTTTTGTAGGGAGAGAAGTAAGCTTTCGACTCCCAAAGGTCAAACCTCTGCAATATTGGGGTCCTTTCTCTTGGTCTACCTGGATTGTCAGAGGATGAACTGCCTGTCTCCTAGATGATTTTTGGTCTTTCTTTAGCTCCTGTTTCTCTATTCAATTCAAATTACATTTAATTGAAGTACCATTTTGAAAAAAAATTGACTTAAAAGGGGAAAGAAATGATATTTACCAATATTTTTATATATTATTGCCATACTAGCTACTATGTTTATTGTATCCAGTTTATCACCTATAACAACATAACGATTGGGATGTTAATATGCCCATTTTACAGATAATACAACATAAGCCAGAGAGAAACTCAAAAAAGGTCATTAAGGGGTATTCATGATTATTCTCATTTGTTCAATACCTATTATGTGCCAGGTATGGACCCAAGTGTTTTACAGAATATTTTATTTATTATTCACCACAGTCTGAGAAATTTAACAACTTTTCAAGGAATACGTATCAAAGGAGGAATGGAGATAAAACTGAAATCCATATCTTTCTGACTCTAAAACAAGTTCTTCCTAGTATTTTCGCTGTTTTGTCTTTATAAGTACTCATTTTTCAACTAGGTTTTTGAACTGTTTGGTCGACAATTTTATTATTTTAGGCCTGCACAAAATTGATAGTAGCAGGATTCAGTTTTCCTCTCTGCCTTCCCATCAACTTCCCTCTCATTTTGGAGGGGGTGGGGGTAGGGGAGGGTGGAGCAATATGGTAGACCAGAAAGATTGTTTGGCTGAGCTCTCTTAGTACTACTGGGGAGAAAAAAAGAGGACCCAGACAAACCTGGTGCAGGGACCTTACTCAGAGTCATAGCTTAGGGAGCATAAGAAGGTGGTGGTGTATAGGAGACAGTGTGTGATATGGTGGTGTGGAGGCCTAACACAGCAGGCAAGTAAGTGGGAGCCAGCAGAAACAGCTAGCCCCCCATGGAGATCTGGGGTTAGGAGGAAGGCTTTCCACAATTTTTGGGGGAAGCTGCATGTTGAATGAAAAGCTTGGAAGACTGGGACTAGAACAGTATATAGCAGTTAGATTTGAATACTGGGTGGGTGGAGTGGATTTACTATCAGTTTGATGGCTAGCAAGGCAGACATACTGGGAACATCCTGGCTGCCAGGGGGTTGCCATTGTGGGAAGGTTATGAGAAGATCATGAGAGTCAGCCTCTCAGCAGGGGCCTAAAGTGGGTCATCTCTGTTCTGCCTGCCTGGATCAGAACTCCCCTCTTGGGATAGGCTGAGTGGCTCATACACTTCCCTGGGAACTGTTGCAGGGGGCAATGTGAGACCTACCACTGAAGGATTCTGGAGAGCTTTAAAATCCCAACCTGGCAGGAACTGAATGCTGAGGAAACAATCAGGTGATCACTGAGGGCAACTTAGTTAAGAACCGGGACCATGCCTAGAAACTAGAGAGAAATTGCTGGCTGTATTCTCTGGTTATTAAACCACAGCACCACATGGTG
Source organism: Otolemur garnettii (assembly GCF_000181295.1). NCBI lineage: Eukaryota > Metazoa > Chordata > Mammalia > Primates > Galagidae > Otolemur > Otolemur garnettii. The sequence goes on from NW_003852398.1 coordinate 44,642,488, forward strand.
TGCAGACAAGATATTGCAAAATATATATATTTATTCTTATTAAAGTTGGTCCCTTCCAAATATATATATATGTGTATATATATATATTATTTAGTATTTTTTTTCTTTGTTGCTGAGGTTTTTGCAATTTTTGGCTATTTGAGTTTTTTTTTTTTGTTTTGTTGTGTTTTTGCTGATTTGTTTGGTTCTGTTCTTAACTTCTATTTTTATTTTCATCAAGATCAGAGGCTCCTGTATTTTTGGTTGTGGTATTTCAGCCTCATTTACACACTCTATTTCACTCCTTTACTTTCACGATTTTGATAGAGACTTTTCTACTTTACTCATCTTTCCCACATAAATCACTCATATAACAGCTAAGATGGCCCCTTCTTCTTTTTCTTTCTTTCTTTTTTTTTTTTTTTTTTGGTGTTTCTTCTTTATTTCTTTTTTCCTCTTCACTCTCTCTCCTGTTTGTTAGAACTGTATTTTTAATTTTCTTTATTCTCATTTTATTATTATTTTTCTTTTTTCTCTGAGTGCTGGGGTGGCACAGCTTTGGTATGGCTGTGAGGTTGCACCAGTAGTCTGCTTCAAGGAGGCCAAGAAATCATGATTGGGGGAGCCCTTCTACCTTTGGCTCTCGGAAGACAGTATTGGCAAGTCCACATTGAAGAATTTTTCTTTTTCTATTCCATTTATTTATTTTTTCTTCTTGTTATTTGGTTTTGCTTTTTTCTTTCTTTCTCTATTTTTGGCACAGGTAGAGTCTGGCTTTGCTCAGGCTAGTAAGGAGCTCCTGATTTTGAGGAACCCACGTAGTGTGGCCCCTCAAAATTCTTGACTTACAAGTGTGGCCTTAGCACCATGCTCATCAATACCATTTCTGTTATCACTCTCATTCTCACTTCCTGTCCTCCTTCTCTCCTGTTTTTCAACTCTTTTCTTTCATTCCCTTTCTTTTCTTCTTTTTCTTTCCTTTTTCTCTTTTCCTTATTTTTTCTTCTTTCTTTCTTTTTCTTTTGTTTCTTCCTGCTTTCTCTTTGCCCTTCTCTTCCTTTTGGCCTTATAGAAAAAGACCACTTTAACACCTAAGCTCTGAGACAAGGTAATTTAAAGGAAGGAAGAAGTGAGAAGGAAAAAGAGGGACAAGGAAGTGAATAAGAAGAAAGCATTCATGAGGAGGAAACAACAGAAAAATTTAGGCAACCAAAAAACAAAAAACCAAAACAAAGCAACTCCCCCAAGGGACCATAAGGCAGCTACTACAGAGGACTCTACCTATAAAGGATTAATGTACTTGGCCGAAAGGGAATTTAAAATATGGATGGGAAAGACAATAAAAAGAACAGATGAGAAAATTGAAAGACAGAACCAAAAGATGGACAATAGATATGCAGAATATAGAAAGGATATGGTGGAACTTAAGGAAATGAAGGAGATAATCAGGGAATGTAAAGATGCAGTAGAAAGTATAAAAAATAGATTAGACCATGGAGAAGAAGGAACTTTAGAGCTAGAGGATAAAGTTCTCGAGTTAACCCAGGTAGGGAAAGAGGCATACAAGAAGAGAGAGAAAGCAGAACAGTTGCTTAGAGAACTATGAGACTCCACGAAACATTCAAACATGTGAATAATAGGGATCCCTAAAGGTAAAGAAGATTGTCCCAAAGGCATTGAAGCTTTATTGGAGACTGTCATAATTGAAAACTTCTCAAGTTTTACTAAAGGTTCTGACACACTCCTTTTAGATGGGTATCAAACCCTTGGTCATCTCAACTCAGAGCTTCTCCAAGACACATTGTAATGAACCTGTCCAAAACCAAAGATGAAAGAAAGTTCTGCAAGCATCCAGGAGTAAGCACCAATAGACCTACATGGGCAGAGCCATTAGGATGACAGCAGACTTTTCAACTGAAACTTTCTAAGCCAGAAGAGAATGGTCATCCACCTTCAATGTTCTTAAAGAAAACAATTTTCAGTCCAGAATTCTGTTACTGCTAAACTAAGCTTCAAAATCGATGGCGAGTTCTCTGTCATTTCTGGGAATGGTGATAGAATTTAAAATATGTATAGGTCTAGAATGGCCAACAAATACATCAAAAAATGCTCTTCATCTTTAATCATAAGAAAAGTGCAAAACAAAACCACTCTGAGGTATCACTTAACCCCAGTAAGATTAGCCCACATCACAAAGTTCTAGAACTGCAGATGCTGACATGCATGTGGAGAGAAGGGAACACTTCTACACTGCTGCTAGGATTGCAAACTAATACAGCGTTTATGGAAAGAATGTAAAGAATCCTCAAAGAACTAAAAGTTGACCTTCCATTTGATTCTGAATTCTATCAGTGGCTATCTACCCAGCAGTATAAAATCATTTTATCACAAAAACATTTGCACCAGAATGTATATTGTGGCTCATCTCATAATTATCAAGTCGTGGAAGCAACCCAAATGCCCAGCAACCCATGAATGGATCAACAAATTGTGAAGAGATGGAGATTTTATGTCTTTTATATTTACCTGGCTGGAGTTGGAACACATTCTTCTTAGTAAAGTATTGCAAGAATGGAAAAATAAATATGCAATGTACTCAATACTAATATGAAACCAACATACAAACAATTACTTGCTCATATGATCAATAAAACACAAATATAGTCTAGTATGGGAGTATGAAGAGGAGGGAGGGGAAAAGGGAGGATGATTGGCAGAAGGGAGGGCACATGGTGGGATATCACCTAATGTGTACATTGTGAGAGTGTATAACATGTCCCCTGGGTGACGGCCTCTTTTACAACTGGAACTTTACCCTGGAAGTGCGAACAATGTAATCCAAAAGTTTGTACCCTCATATAATTTGAAATTAAAAAAAATAGAATACCCATGGGTCTAAAATGTATTTTTTTTGGAAAACTCTTTAGAAGATTGTAATTTCCTTAAAGAAAAAAAACAAACAAACTGTACCTCCATCTTTCAGATTTCTGCCTAATGATAAATTATATGTCTATCTGTGTGTTCTTGCTCAGAACAAGTGCTACCTCTCAAATTCCTGGCACATGGCCCTGGCTTGGAACTTGCTGGTGTCTTTTCCCATTTAACGTCTCCCTTGCCACTTACAACTCCATGGCAAAAAGACCAGGAAGTGAATTATCTGATTAAGCAACTATTTATGTTTTGCTATACACACATATTTATACAAAGCTCAAATTGCCAGGTGCACAATTTTTGTTTTCTTTTTGTATTTTGTAATATATCTGATTATCTGCCTAGTTCACAGAAAACCTGCACACAAACATTTATGGTGATTAAGAACAGCCAAAACCTGAAAATGACCCTATGAACTCCAATAGGTGAATCGATAAACAAATTGTGGTATATCCTTAGAATACAATACTTTTCAGCAGTAAAAAGAGATAACATATTGGTACTTGCAACAAGACAGGTGAATCAAAAGTATTATGTTAACTGAAAAAAGACAGTCTCAAAAGGTTGCCTTCTATAGGGTTCCATTTATGTGACATCCTTGTAAAGACAGTGCTATAGTGACTGAGAACATATCAGTGGTTTCCAGGAGTTAGGGTCGGGGGGAGAGTGGGGCTAAAAAGGGATATCAGGAGGTGGTGTTTTGGGGTGATGGAAGTATTCTGTATCCTGATCGTGGTGGTTATATAAGTCCATGCCTGAATTAAAATTCATAGAGCTTTACAACAAAATGTTAAATTTCAATGCATGTTAATTAAAAGTAAAATGCAAATAAAACAAAATCAGAAACAAAACAGATAATGCCCATTAAAGCTCAGGTCTTTCCCACCTCCTTTTCAAGTCCATTTCTAGTCCACATTGAGTTTCTCTTTTCTTCCTCTGAAAGGGTATTTCTGAGTACACCATTTATCATTTGGTTCTTATCCACAATAGAACTCACTTCTTAGATCAATAATTGTACTTAGAATAACAGTATTTGCTGCCTACATCATTTATCACTAGGCACTTATCAGTAATTGCTTTGTACTGTTGCTTACCTTTCTTAGGTGGGCACATCTTGTTTCTCTAGGAAGAATGGAACTAGCATTCATTGTTACAGTCAGTACTATTTTTGCCCTATATACTATGTATTGTTATGTACAGTAAAGTCCAGAGACAGTATAGAAAGTTCACTGCCCAAAATGTAGGGAGCTGAAAGGAATGACCCCCTACAAATCTAGTTTGATGTGTTAGATGAATTTATTAGCAGTTACTTACGAGAACACTTGATCTTGGGTGGGACAAAAATTTCTTCCACAGGAGCTTTTTTGTATGCAACATCTGCATCTGTCTACCCTGTGGTGTTCCCTTAAATCCCTTCCCAATGAGTAAGATAAAAGTTTTCCATTGTATCATTGTTCACAGTGAAACAAGTCACACAGGTACCGTACTGCCATCATGAACTGCTATGTAACCCATCTTGTGCCAATGAATTACAATTTCCCATGGGGCAGGGATTTTTGGTATTACAAGTAGCCTAATCGGCACTATAGGACAACCAAAGCATCTCTAAAGCAGTCAGAGATAGGTTGAGCGAGAAAGTGCTGAGGCACCTGAGAAAGTGCTGGACACTTTTCCCTGGTCAGTAATTATCCTGGACCTATTTAATCTACCTCATAACAATTTTTATGAACCTCCAGACTAATGGAGAACCTGCATTTTTCTCTGAGTATGTTATGTGAAATATTTTTGCTGCTAAGTCTATATGCTATTTCATTTTTATAAAAGAACAAGCCAGTGAGATAATTATTAATGTTTCCATTTTTTTGATGGGGAAACTGAGGCTTGTAAAATTATAGAAAGTGTCCAGAGTCACCCAAAAGGAAAGAAGCAAAGCTATGTATTAGGATTAGGTCTGGCTGCTTCCAATGCCCATGATCTTTCTTTTATATCACTGTGCTGCTCCTCAGCTAGGAGCATGCTACCAAGGGTAGAGACCATCACTCAGTTTAGAATCTCCATCAGTCCTTAAGGACTTCTTGAAATGTGAATGAAAAAAAATTTAGTTCTGTTCTGTAAGGTAGTTTTAAGGGGTTTGAACACTCTAGTTTGGGTGCCTACTTGTTCCTCAGACTCTGACAAGGCCACGGGATAGTGGAGGTGGAGTGAATAGCAGGGAAAATGATGTACAGAGTGCAGGGGCTTGTTTTGGCAATACAGAATCAGACAGAAGAACCAAGTTCAGAAGAAAGACCCAAGAACCCTAAAAATTGAGTTCCAGTGCCCTACAGCAGGTATATATAATGAATTATTCTCTTCTATTCTTTTGGAATGTTACTAGTTAGTACCATCCTTGGGAGAATTGAGAAAAGGGGTACTCAGATTATTTTTCTGTGTTCAGTGGTTCACATGAAGATTCCCAATTGAGAAAGGCTGGAAGTTGAAAGTATGGGGTAGTCACTTACCACAGATCAGGAAAGGTACTCCATTCCAAGACCTGTAAAGTGACCTTCGTCACTTACCACAGATCAGGAAAGGTTACTCCATTCCCAGACCCGTAAAGTGACCTTCATCACTTACCACAGATCAAGTATCTGGCCAGTTTTCCAAAGGGCTTTTTCATAGGCCTTATAAAGTTAACCTTAATTCTGTAACGCAGTCTGGAAATGCTATTCCAGCCAAAGCCTTGGTTGGTCATGTTAGGTCCACAACTAACCTGGCCACATGGGATTCTGCCTTAGTTTCTTACAAGTAGGTCTGCACAAAGTCTTTTCACTGCTCTCTTTCAAATGGCTTTTTTGGCCAGAGGCATATAGGTGTTTTGCCTATACTTCTGTAAATGGAAGGGGAGGTCAGTACCACCCTTAGACTCAGGTGTTGGGACATGGTCAATAGAGCTTTTGTCTTACTCTTTCTGCCGGATCACCTGTCACTCTTAGGGGAGGAAAGAGTCAGATCAGGAATGTACTCCTGGGTTCAACATCAAAGCTTAATTTTTTTTTTTTTCCTGTGAACTAAGTAAGTACTTAAGTCTCAAACATGTTGCTTTCTTTGCTGGGGTGTTCTCTAAGTTAAGGGTAAAATAAAACTAAACTTCCAGAAAGTTAGTGTTCTATTAATAAACCTGAAGTATAAAGTCAGGGTTTTCTCTGAAATCCTTCTACTTCATTATTTAGTACTGCTCTAGTATTCAAAAGTCCAAAATAATGGTACTTCATGGTTTGGTGTTTACAGACATTACATCACAGTTAGAGGCTTCTTCTTC
>NW_003852398.1:44649042-44663641 GCF_000181295.1 Otolemur garnettii
CCCCAACTCTTTTTGATGTTTTCTTTAATTTAACCGTGTACTCTTAAAGATTCTCAACCTCTACACTGGCTGTAAGTAGGTGGCTGGTTTTAAATGAGAGGTATATTTCTCTCAGTTTTTTATGATGTGTGGGGAGAAATCACTGGCCTCAGAATAGCTGTTTCTTTAGTGTTACCTTTACTTTAAGAAAAAATTGCCTGGAATTCTATCAACTGGGGAGCTGGATATATATAGGGAATATACTATACACATATACACACACATGTGCATGTGCACACACACAAATACACACATAAATACTCTTGGGAGCATTAAGCTAGTTAGTAACCTTGATAGTTAACTAAGATGGACAACTTGAAGTTTCAACAAGACCCGAGGGGAAGTAGAACTTGGATGAGAGACTAAGAAGGGACAGTTACTCCTGGAACTTGAGTAGGGTCCTGGTATGATGGTAGGGTGGGGACTCATGTGTTTGGAGAGAAGAAAGAGCAAAAGAGAGAGAGACATGAAAGAAAGGAGGATTCTAGGAATGGGAAGAAATAGAAGTAAGAGGGGTACCAAAATGTTCTGGTATTTTTTCCTACAGTTTTTCCCTATAAGCATGGCTGGGGCGGGGAAAAAGAAAGAGAAAGGTACTTTCCTTGACTCAGAGATTAAAGGATTTCTGCCTCAGGCTATAAGATAAAAATTTAGTGAGGGAGACTTTAATTTCCAGCAATATTATAGACTGAATAATTCATAAACACCAAAGAGACTTTATAAACACACATATACTCTTCTATACACACATATATGTCGGTATCTCTTGATGTGTATAGTTGTGTTGACAAGAATGTAAAGGAAATTCTGAGTTTAAAATGATAAGAATAAATTGTCATAGTCAGCTAGCCCTGAAGCCAGCAGCTGCCCTGGGCAAACATGCAGATTCTTGGTGGCCTGGAGCTTTAGTTTTAGTATGTCAGGGATAGAAATACAAAGAGATCAGTGAATTTACCAGAGACAGCAGGAGAAATCAAGGTCTCTGGAAAGTTCTCTGTAGAGAGAACTAGAAAAAAATTTCACAAAGGGAGATAGTAAGGAATCTTTCCTGTCTTGGCCTTGGCTGAAATATAAGCAAAACTTTCATGAGAATTTGTACAGTAAGCTGATCTTCACACTTATTGGGAGCCACAATTCACTTTATCCATGTGGCACAGAGAAACCCTAAGCCAAGTGTTTAGTGTAACCAAGTTATATAACACAGATCCTCTTTAGAGCTGAGGATCACACCCTCAGCTCAGGCTTCAAAGACATCCCAGAGGATAAGTCTCAATAAACAAAAACTCTGTCTTTCAGACACACACACCCACCCAATCACCAAACACATGGAGAAATAAGCAACTATAAGTGAGAGTTAGCCAGAAACAACCAATTTTGGCATTAGAACCTTGAAGACCTCAGTTATTGGAGTTGCTGGAAATAGAATGTAAGTGTGCAAGTATGATCCCTGACCCAGTAAGTGTGAAAAAGAATACAACTGATAGAAATGAAAAATGTAAGTAAAATTAGAAACTCAAGGGTTTAATTAAATGGGTTTCTTTTTGGTTGAATGTGAGTAGAATGCATCATGGAAAGATAAATCAGTAATTTGTAACTTACATGTAGAAGGAAGAATATTTAATAAATAACAGTGGAGTTCACAAGAAGGGCCCTAAGAGACAAATTATAACTAAAACTGTCTTTTTTCATCTTGCTTCATCATAAAGATCACTTTAGCCATTGTTTAAAAATACACATCCCTGGGCTTCACCGCAGACTTCTTAATCTGACTTTTCAGTGGATTTCAGTATAGGGAATCACACCCTGTGATTTTTATGATCAGTCAAATTTTGGAGACATGTGCTAAAACAGTGATTCTCAGAGTGTGGTCCCTGAACTAGCAGTATTATTTTCACCTGGGTTTTTTAGAAATGCAAATTATCAGGCTCCACTCAAATCTATAGCATGAAAAACTCTGGGAGGTGAGCCCAGAAACTTATGGTCTAATAAAAACTGTAGGTGAGTAAAATTGAGAACAGTTGTGCTCAATCACGCTCTGGCCCTAGAATGAATGAAAAGTTAGCTTTGATGGTTTATATATGGCAAATAGAAGAAATAAAGAAGAAATGAACCTAATTTTCTTGATCTCTGCACTCAGAAAGGAAGGTTAGCCCTCTGAAATCTCATGGAAATTTTTATAGCACTTTATATCACTTTTATACCTTCTTTTTCTGCTTTTCATCTCCTCTTTTCCCACCAACCTGTACACATCCTTCAAGTTTCAGTGTAAATTAGTGGTTCTCCAACTTTAAGGTAGAGATCACATTTTGAGAACACTGGCTAAATGTTACCTCCAAGGTATTATCTCTAACCTGTAGCCTAACCTAAGCCCCCTATCGGCTCTCATGCCAGCTATTATCTTTCATAGAATTAAGACAATAAATAAAATATTTATAGTGCTTTTTCTTTATATTACATCTCTCCTGAACTATAAGCTCCATGAGGGGAGAGATTATTTCTCTTCTTTTGCTCAGACTGGTAGTTCTGAAGCCAAACACAGAGTATGTCATAAAGAAGAAAGTTGTGGAATAAATATTTGTTGAATGAGTGAACGAATGTCTTTATTTGATTGTTTTTTGCTTCTCATTACACTTTGTCATCCAGGCTTTCTTACTTCCATATCTAGTTACTCTCAAAGAATCTTTCCTGTCCATTCAGTATTAGAGAGAGAGACAGCTGGAGACAGATACCACTTTTGTGATCATGTCTAGTTACTTTTGGACAATCATTTTTTTCCATTTATTCTTTTATGTGTATATTTGATTTTTTTTTTTTTTTTTTGTAGAGTCAGAGTCTCACTTTATTGCCCTCAGTAGAGTGCCGTGGTGTCACACTTCTCACAGCACCCTCCAATTCCTGGCATAGGCAAATCTTCTGCCTCAGCCTCCTGAGTAGCTGGTACCACAGGTGCCTGCCACATCGCCTGGCTATTTTTTTGTTGAGGTTTGGCAGGGGCCAGGTTTGACCCCACCACCCTCAGTATATGGGGCTGGCGCCCTCCCCACTGAGCCACAGGTGCTACCTGTATATTTAATTTTTGCTCCAGGAATATTACGTATCTCTGTATTAGTTTGTTATTCCGTTATTTAAATCCCACAATCATGGAGGCAGGATGGTAGCTAGAAAGTGTGTGTTCTAAGCAAGGGAGACTTTTGATAACTTCTTATCCTCTTCAGTGATTCTTCATAACTTTCACTAGATTTTCCACTCTGGAAACATTTGATTTTTAAGGCCCCCAAAGCCAACTCATCTGGGTAGATGGTAAAACCCTTCTGAAAAGCAACTTGCCAATTTATATCAAGTTCCATGAAAATAGATGAAATGTCTTTTATAGGCCATGGCTGATAAAACATGCACCTTTATTTCTATTTCCATCCCACAATCCATTAAAATAATAGTAAAGAGATTAAAAAAGTAGGTCTAGGCTCAGCATCCGTAGCACAATGACAACAACAAAAAATAGCTGGGCATTGTGGTGGGTGCCTGTAGTCCCAGCTACTTGGGAGGCTGGGGAAAGAGAATCACTTAAGCACTTAAGCCCAAGAGTTTGAGGTTGCTGTGAGATGTGTTGCCATGGTACTCTACCCAGGGTGACTCTGTCTCAAAAAAAAAAAAAAAAAAAAAAAAGTAGGTCTAGAAGGATGAAGAAGGGAAGATAAACAAAAGATAACTAAACAAGTCCTGGAAAGAGTCAGGAATTGAAAGCTCCAGGGAATTATGAAGATGGGAATGTGAATGAGGCTGAAAAATTTTGATTGTAAAAAAGGAGCATTTAGACTCTCGAGGTTCCACTCTCTCTGTTGTAATCCTTGGAGGGGATGTCCGGCCAAAAGGATTTTAGGCTGTCTATGTAACATGAGGGAATTTACAGTCTCTATGCCAAGTTTGGAGCCAATTTCTCAAATTGGGATTCACAAGGTTATACTTAAGCTTCTTTTTAGACATGTATTTGGAAAGGACTATACCCAAATGTTTTTAATAGTTAATCTACAGAGTGTTGGGAAGAACGCATATAGTTTTAATTTCCCATTTTTCCATATAGTCTTTTTTCTTTCTAAAAGGAAAAAATGAGCTCTATCTCTACTAACTTAAAGCATCTACTAATTTTTCTGTGACCCTACCCAGTCTTCATTTACATTTGAAAATTTACTAGACAGTATCTCTTGGGCTGCAGTTACCTGAAAACCTAACTAATGGGGGGCTTAACCACATTTATTATTTGCCTAACAAGTGCAGAGCTTGCCCTTCTAGATTTGGTGCAGAGGTCCAATGATACCTTCATTGACCAGGCTCTTTCTCTCTTCTATTCCATCACCTTTAGCATGTTGTTTTTTCCCCTCATTCTTGTAAGATGGTTGCCACAGTTCCAAACTTCACACCTTAACATTAGAATTCCAATTAAGTAGCTAAGGGCATAGTTAAAAAAGAGATTTTCCTTTAACAGAAAGGAAAACACTTTCTCAGAAGGATCCCTTGCCTTTAGAAGACTTCCCCTAATATATCATTTTCATTGAGTAAAACTGGGTTACATGGGTGAGGAAATAACAACAGCAAAAGGGGCTTGGCACCCGTAGCTCAGTGAGTAGGGGGCCAGTCACATACGCCAAAGGTGGTGGGTTTGAGCCTGGCCCAGGCCTGCTAAACAACAATGACACCTACAACCAAAAAATGGCCAGATGTTGTGGTGGGGACCTGTAGTCTCAGCTACTTGGAAGGCTGAGGCAAGAGAGTCACTTGAGCCCAAGAGTTTGAGACTGCTGTGAGCTGTGATGCCATAGCACTCTACTGAGGGCCAAATAGTGAGACTCTGTCTCAAAAAAAAAAAAAAATAGCAGAAGGTCAATGGCACATCCATGGCTGCTGTGGACCAATCGTGCTTCATCCTGAGCAGCTGGACACAGTGTCACCAGTAATCAAACTCAGGTCCTGTTGGCAAGGAATTTGGAGGGGGGACTGCCATAGAATGTGTTGAATATATTTGTTAGTCTATTATCTTAGACTGTCTGTGCTGTTACAACAAAATACCTGAGACTGGATAATTTATAAATAATTGAAATCTATTTCTCTTGGTTCTAGAGGCTGGGAAGTCTGGCAGATTTGGTGTCCAATGAAGGCCCTGGTCTCTGATTTTAAGATGATGCCTTGAATGCTATGTCCTCACATGGCAGATGGGATGGAAGGGCAAAAAGGAAGGGAGGACATTCCCTTGAGCCTCTTGTATAAAGGCGTTATCCCATTCATGAGGGCTCTACCCTCACAACTTACTGCTAGAGGCCCTACTTCTTAATATGTCACGTTCTTTTTTTTTTTAAATTTTTTCCCAAAGTCTCAAAAATAGATAACTAATATTTCTAAGTAAAAATAGAGGGTAATTTAAAGAAACAGATCATGCCAAATCTTATAGACAATAGAAAAATAAGAAATACTTCAAATTAATTCTACTTCATCCTGGATATACCTGATATTAAAATTGGAAAAAATATATTATTATAAAGGGAAACTACAAACATATTACACTTATAAATGGTGATTAAATTTTAGCATGTACTTTTTGGGAAACACATTCAAACATAGCATCTAGTATACAAAATGTTTTGTTTTCTACAATTTAACCTTAGCATTACCTTATATACATTTTTTCACAAAACATCATTGTTTACTTTTATCTTTTTTAAATAACTGTGTCATATTATTCTTTTATAATCTACCAAGCCTGTTATCTGATATTGACCATTTTTATGTTAATTTCTTATCCTCTAGATATTACCATATTAGGTATTTTTTTTTTTTTTTTTGAGACAGAGCCTCAAGCTGTCCCCCTGGGTAGAGTGCCATGGCATTACAACTCACAGCAACCCCCAACTCCTGGGCTCAAGCGAGTCTCCTGCCTCAGCCTCCCAAGTAGCTGGGACCACAGGTGCCCACCACAATGCTTGGCTATTTTTTTTGTTTGCAGCCATCATTGTTGTTTGGCGGGCCTGGGCTGGATTCGAACCCGCCACCTTAGGTGTATGTGGCTGGCGCTTTAGATACTTGAGGCACAGGTGCCAAGCCCATATTACATATTTTTATGCCTACACACACATATTTTTCTTTCTTTTATTATCTAAGACTAAATTCCCAAATGTGAAATTAAATCCAAGAGGATGCTTTCTGAAAAGTGTCAGTTTTAATGTGTAAATGTCAGTAAAGCTTTGTTGTCATTTACAAAAAATATTTTTTGGAGTTAGCATTTATTAGGTACCCCCTTGAAGGGTGTGCAATGTTAAATATTTGCTAATAGAATTAAAATAACTTTCTTTGCCATTTAGACTTTCAGTTATTGAAGAAAGAAAATCCTTTGTATAAAAAACGATAGTGCATAAGTTAATCAATGACTGGAGAGTTCTTCCCCCTCTTCCAGGTATAACCTCATTAATGGTAGGTAATCAATCAGCTAATATTGCTGCTTGACTTTCATTCAGAAAATACTATTTTGTTTATTTCCATAACTGATCTCATATATTAAGAAACAGACTTAAAAGTATGCTTTTTGTATTAGAACCCAGGGGGAAAACTGGTAGAATGAATGCTTTCTTCCTTATTCTTTGATTTCCCTCTTAGCAGAGAGAAAAAAAAAGAAAAAAAAAAAACCCTACCCTGGCAGCTGTTTTCTTTTCTTTCTTTGGAAAAAATTATTGCTCAATAGATTGGAACATAGTGAGAAACTTAGTTAGTGCCTGGCTATTTCCTGAATAGGATATGGAAAGATATTTTCTAGCATAATGGTATGTCATTGCAAATATCAATTCCTCCTTTACTCTTCTTCTCTTTTACTTCAGAATCCAAGGTTTTTTAAATTCATATTTGCGGCTGGAATGCCAGTGAGGAAATGCTGTTCTATATTTCTTTTTAGTCTCACATTTAAGTAATGAGAGTCTTAATGAAAGAATTTTACTGTACCTTCTAATCTTCTTGTATTTAAAAGAACAAGTAGGGTTTGGCTAGGACTTCAGAACTGAAAAATTGCTGACCCGTATTGTTTCTAAAAGAAAGACTAGCTGGTAGTTCCCACCTTCAATAACAGCAAAATCAGCAGATGTTATATACAGACACATCAGTTTGCTTGCTGGGATCATGTAGACTTTTGGAGGAAGAGCTCAGAATTTTATACAGTTTCTAATTATCAGAGGTCTAGCCTTGCTTAAGGAAAGGATAAAAAATAAAAACTTCTAGATGGCTGAATTTGGTCTTAATTTACCCTAAGTCGTTGAATGAGAGCTATATTGCTTTAAATTAATTTTTTTGAAGAAGGCCTATAAATAAGGTAGAAATATATGTTGAAATAAAAGCAAATAGTTGTATCTATTTTGATATAATTAGAAATATTAAATTGGCTTTTTCTTCATTTCTTCTAAAAAATGGGATATAGTTTGTATTTAGGTGAATGCAAACAAATGTGTCCCTGCTTGGTGAAAATCATTATGAAAAATTTCAAAGATATAGGAAACATTTTTTCTGCCCTTAAGGAATTTAAAATTTAATAGAAATTTGGATAGATAGAAGGCATTCAGGTCAGAAATGGACAGTTTGTAACTTGGTACAAACTCAGTGCTTTATTTAAAATAAAACGTGTATAAAAGATCAGGAAAGACGACAGTATTTGAGTTGTCCATTTCTCTGAATTTCAGTTTTGCACCTCTGTACTTGTATGTTAATCTCTCTACAACATTTCCACTTAAGTCTTTCATGAGCTTCTTAATTTTTAACATGTCCATAATAGGAGTATGTACCCTACTTCTCCTCAACTGTCTTCTCCAAATTTTCCCAATTTCAGTACATGGCTTAAACAGTGTTCCAACTGCTCATACCAAAACAAACAAACAAACAGGAACATGCTTAATTTCTTTCATTCCCTTATAGCCTATCTCCCCTCAAGTCCTGTGGTTTCCATCTCCAGAATTTATTCTCACATCTCTCTCCCTCCATCGTAACTACTGTAGTCCCAGCCACCACCATCTCTTGCTTTGGCTGATGCGGCTCCTATGGCTTTATGCTTTTGTTTTCCACTATAGAATGTGTTCTGCACCCTGCAGCTAAAGGGAGCTCTTAAAAATGTAAATCATTACATCACTTAGTGCTCAAAACACACTGTAATGGTTTTTCCCACTGAACCAAGGCTAAAATCTAAATTATGTACTGTTGTCCTTGGAGCCTCATCTGAATGTTCCTACCCACATCTCTGCCTTACTTTGAAACTTCACTCTTTCCTTTGCTCACCATATTCCCGCCACCTTAGCTTCTGTTGGTTCCTAGAAAATTCCAAGCCGTTTGGATTCAGAAGCTTTGCATTTATTTCGCACTGGGCATGTTCCAGTTCTATTGTCTTTTGGCCCCAGGCACAGGACTCATTCTGTCAAGGCTTTGTCAGTAGCTGGATAATATAAAAGAGGATGTATTAATTTTCTATTGCTGCAATCACAAATTACACACACTTTACAGCTTAAAATAACGTACATTTATTATCTTACAGTTCTGGAGGTCAGAAGTCCAAGATGGGTTTTACAGGCTAAAATCAAGCTCTAAAAGCTTCTAGAAACTTCAAGGAAACAGTTTCTTTGCCTTTCTCAGATTCTAGATGCCTCTTGCATTCCTTAGCTTCTGGCCCTTACCTTCATGTCCAGGTGCATCGCTCCACCCTCTGCTTTTGTTGTCATCACTTGTCTCTTCTGACTTCTGTCCCACTCTTACAAGGATCCCTGCGATTATCTGAGCCTGCCTAGAAAATTCAGAATAATCACCCTGTCTGAAGATTTTTTAACTCAATCGTAACACATAGTCCCTTTTGCCATGTAGGTAATGTATTCCTAGGTTCTGGGGCTTAGGACATAAATATCTTTGGGGAAGCCATTAACCAGCCTACTACTGAAGATTTGCTGAATTCTCTTCCCTTGGCACAGCTCTGCCCACAGTTAGAGAAATGGACTTTGGTCCTGAAACGTGCAAATCCCATCTGGATTACTTAAACTCTGATGTGCTAAATTCGATTAAGTCTGATTAATGAGAGGATGAGAAATCCAGTCCCCATCATTCAACAAATGTTCTTCTATATGTGCCCCTTTGTAGTACTTTTCTTAGCTATATTTCACCCCTACTTCTTGACCCATAGTGAAATTCCGTTTCATTCAGATGATTTTTCATCCTGTCCTATCTTCACAGAAAGTTCTCAGGAATGCTGGTCCATTATGTTGTTTATCATCTGACTGTGGCAGATATTTTAGGACCCATGCTTACTCATTTCTTACACATGAGTGTTGCCCTGGGAGTGAGTGGCCACACAGGCAACAGTGAAGACATACACAATCATACCACTGGGACAAATCACATCTACAGGTCCCGACATGTGTGGCGCACAAGATGGCGATAATTCCTTTTTCAGTTTATGTTCAGGACAAAAATACAGCTCAACTAGAAAAATGATGAGAAGGCTGGGCATATTTCTGGAAAGTAATTTTTGGATTTCAGCAAAATCAAGTGCTACATTTCCTCTAGTCTTTAGAACCCATTGCTTGCATGATGGTTTGCCAGCCTGTTACAGCCAGTGGGGATGAAACACTGCAAAGGCATGAAGTCTGTTTCATTATTAGAAGCTCCTTCTGCCAAATACCACATGGTTTTCCTCATCATACCTCGATTCTTCATTATTCAGTGAAGAATGTAAATACTAGAAAACAGTACTCATCCAGGTTATCTACCTATTTTTTCTAGCTCTTTTTGTCAAAATTATAAAGTCATGAGTTGAAAATGACCCTGAAGCATCCCTTTATCCATTCCTCCCTTTTAATTTCTTAAAAATGTCTCCCTTTTACTTTCACTCTCTTTGCCTTTTATTTTTAACAGTTTCTTATTGCAAAAACTCTCAAGGCAAAAATAATGCCCATACTTTAGAAGTGATTCATATTTCAGTGCATTCCTAGAAAGAGACATTTACTTTTTTCTTACTCTTCTGTCCAACCCTGGTTAATTTATAGTAGATTTGTTGGCTTTACCATAGCCAGGGCAACCCTGAGAATTGGGTAGGACATTTAATGTATTTGAGGGAGAGGGGATGGGGAGAGGGGGGAGAGAGGGAGATGGATAGGGAGAGAGAGAGAGAGAATAGGCATAAATAGAAGGATTTTTTTTATATGCTGCTTTTATTCATTGTTATTTCTTAGTACCATACAGCTTTATACAATATGGCCTCTGCTTGCTACCATTAATTTCTTGTCAATGATATTTTGGTTAGTTATTAAATATATCCTATATTCTCTTTGCACCCTATGTTCTCAAAGTACATGACCACTTGCATTTAAATACATATAACTCGCTTTTCATGGCTTCCTGCTTATAAGCCTGCTATTTCTTGTGTTTGGAACATTCCTCTTCTTTATGGCCACTGAGCAAATTCCTGTGTATTCTTCAAGGCTTAACATAGAAGTCATTTAAAAAATAAGCCTACATTTCCCTTCCAATTCCATGTAACAGAGTTAGTAATTCTTTCTTCTGCTTTTATTTTTCTGCTTTTTCATTATCCCCCTGTGGAAATGATTATTTTTTGCCTATCTTCCCTTTGGGTTGAGAGGATATCCTTGAGGAAGAGGTTCTATCCTATCCATAGCAGGTTCTTGACAAGAAAGAAGTAGGCTCAATGAATGGTGAAGAAGGGAGGATGGGTACATAACTGGTTCCTACATTACTTGGAGCCAAGACCTCTGGAAAAATACAAGCATCAAAAAAAAAAAAAAAAAGACTTATAAAGAAAAACAATTAGGAAATAATTAGACACATTTGAAAAAGATGGCCAATCATAGGTGTTAGGTGAAAAAATGATTTCCTGTGTGCTTCCAAATTAACCAAACCATAAAATAAATCAGATGGGTTCTAGTGCTTGCTTTGTCATTAAGTAGCTATATGCTTTTGACAGAATAAAAATTAGGGAGTCAAATTAAGGCTCTCCTGGGTGTGAATCGCATTCACTAGACCATTTCCTGAACTTCTGGTAAACCGAACTGTACTCAGAATGCCATGCTTACAGAGAGTAGACAGGAACAGTGGTTTATAAGTGCACTTTAAATTCCCTAATGATCTGATGTTAGGCAAGGGAGGGCACACTGGATGTTGCCGGGTTGATCAAAACAAATACTTAATGTTACTATGAGATCTTAGTAGGGGAGAATGCTCTCTGGAGGACCTTTAGGCTAGTGCCGTAAAATAGTCAGTGTGTGAAATCAATCTGTTAACCAGTTTTTCTTTCAGAAGCAGCTCTTGTGGAATTACAATGGAAGAGAAGTTAACTTACTGTGTAGACAAAAGCCAAGAGCCAGCAGGGATAGATTTAGTAACAACTGTGGCCACAGTCACAGCCATAGAAAGATACCTGGCCAAAGATTTATTGGCATCTCCATGTTATGGGAAGTAGATGGTGGTAACGAATCTGAAAAGAGATTTAGGATTGGAGATGAGAATTTTCCCCAAGTGTGAGGATAACAAAAGGGTGAGACAAAGAAAGGATGTTTCTTGATCTGATGAGTTGCTTTAGTGATGGAAAGTTCTATCTAATTGTGAAAGGAGTGTGTAAGAAATCAAGAGCCTCAGACTATAGAAAAGGGCAGGAGCATATATCATTGGAGTTTCTTGAAGTTTGTGGTCATAAATATCATGGGGCAAGAAGCAACTTAGAAAAGAGCCTGATGGTGTAGGATATCTGGCATGATGAAAGGACACAAAAGGTTTTCATGACCTTTAGTCAGTTAGCAAGAAATACATACCATCTCTCCTAATAAATGAGTATGTTCCAGTGGCAGACTTTGTCCTATTTGAGAGCCTTTTGTTCAAGGCAAAATACTGGAGTTCTGGTACACATATATTACTATTAACTAATTGATTATATGAATGTTTCTAGACTGTAGAAATATGCTTCTGGAGGTCTTGGGCCAAAAGGAATACTTAAAGATATAGTGTGACATGACAAGAAAAATATATTCTCTGCTCTGTTTCCCAGCACCCAGCTCCTGAAACCCTTGGAATCTTTGAAGGGATATGTCATTTTGTATCTAACATGATTATTGGTGGTTGTGGGTGCCTGAACAGCCTTAGGATGGGGGCTTGTTGCCAGGATAGCCCACCCTGTAATTAGAGGATTGGAATTTTTCACTCTTCCCTCTATCCTCCAATGAGGGGAGAGGGACTGGAGGTTGAGCCAGTCACTGCTGGCCAGTGGTTTAATCAAGGATGCCTATACAAGGAAGCTTCCATCAGAATCCATAGAGTGTAGAGTCAGAGAGCTTCTGGGTGAGGGAACACATGGAGGTACTGGGAGGGTAGAGCACCTGCACAGGGCATGGAAGCTCTGCACTCTTTCCCCTGTACCTTGCCCCACACATCTGTTTCATCTGGTTGTTCCTGGGTTGTATCCTTTCATGAGGAATTAGTAATCTAGGCAGTAAACTGTTTCCTGAGTTCTGTTAGCCATTCTAGCAAATTATTGAACTTGAGGAGGGTGGTTTATAGCTGCTTGGTTGGAAGCACAGATGACAACCAGAACTTGCCATTGGCATCTGAGATGGGAAGATGACACAGTTCTGTGGGACTAAGCTCTTTAACCTGTGGGATCTGATGCTAATTCCAGGTAAATAATTTCACAATTGAATTGAATTGTAAGACTCTCAGCTGATATAAGAGTCCCACATTTGGTGGCCAGAAGTGTTGATGTGAATATAGAGGAAAACAGTTTACTTTTGCTTTACAGATAAACAGAAGCCCAAATATGATTGGTGTACAAGTAGTTTAAGATAATCAGTAGAGACAAGATATGCAGAGAAGATTACAGATGAGGGAGATGTGACAATGGGGGCCCACGTTTGCTGTAGGCAAACGTGGTAACTCTAGAGGCTAATCCAGCAGGTTGGAATTTAGTCATTCCTCACTGGTTCCCTGCGCAGCATTGTGTACCTTCCATCGTTCATCCAGTCAGGAGCAAGTATCTCGGAGTACTGAGCTTCTTTTTAGCATCCAGCTATTTTTCCCATTTTACCCATTTGTTGACTGAAATTCCACTGACAGGGTACAATGCCTTAATTGCTGTATAACTTCAGAAAAGACTATATACTTTACTACTTAGGAAAAACTTTTCAACTAAAGTCCCCCCGCCCCCAAGATTAAGGTTTGTCTGTGTATGTATAGATAAACTTGTTATTTTTTTGCTATTTTTACCTCCAATAACCTTCCTAGTTTATCAGCCATTTTGCTCCTGAGATTTCTTTGGTGGTTTGTGTGCGTGTGTGTGTGTATGCATATGTGTATGCATATATATATACACACACACTCTGATATGTATATCAGAGCTTAGGGATTTCTAGGAATCATTCTTGTTAAGACAGAGAAGTAAATTCACCTCAGGATCCTTTTTTTCTAGAATGTGCATTTATTAATTCTTTCCTAGGAATATACTTTACTATGTTGCTATTTTGTATAATAATTCAAGGTTATAAAATCATGTGACTTACTTGGACTATAGGTCTTTAAATATTATCATTAGAAGTTATTTTTAAGCATGATTTATTTAGTAAGCATTTGGATATCTTTTCACTGGGAGCTCAAATCTATGATTTTCTTTTTTTTTAAATTTCTTATAGCATAACTATGTACATTAATGCAATCATGGGGTACAGTGTGCTGTTTTCATATACATTTTGAAATACTCTCATCAAACTGGTTAACATAACCTTCATGTCATTCTCTTAGTCATTAAGTTAAGACATTCATACTCTGCTTTTAGAAAGACTCACTTGTACCCTTGTAAGATAAACCATAGAGGTGACCCTACCAATCACCCTCCCTCCCCTCACCCACCCCCTCACTTCCCCTCTCCCACCCCCTTCCCATATTCTAAGGCTATAATTAGGTTGTGATATTCTGATAAAAGCTATGAATTAGTTTCAAAATAGGGCTGTGTACATTGGATACTTTTTCTTCCATTCTTGAGATACTTTACTGAGAAAAACATTTTCTAATTCCATCCATATAAACATGAAAGAGGTAAAGTCTCCATCTTTCTTTAGGGCGGCATAGTATTCCATGGTGTACATGTACCACAATTTATTGATCCATTTGTGGGTCGATGGGCATTTAGGCTTCTTCCATGTCCTAGCAATTATGAATTGGGCTGCAATAAACATTCTGATACAAATATCTTTGCTGTAATGCGATTTTTGGTCTTCTGGATATATACCTAATAAAGGAATTGCAGGATCAAATGGCAGGTTTATTTTTAGTTCTCTCAGTGTTCTCCAGGTGTCTTTCCAAAAGGAACAAATTAATTTACATTCCCACCAGCAGTGTAGAAGTGTTCCCTTTTCTCCTCATCCATGCCAACATCTCTGGTTTTGGGATTTTGTGATATGGGCTAATCTTACTGTGGTTAGGTGGTACCTCAAAGTAGTTTTGACTTGCATTTCTCTGATGATTAAGGATGGAGAGCATTTTTTCATATATCTGTAGG
>NW_003852398.1:44666727-44685527 GCF_000181295.1 Otolemur garnettii
ATTTAAGCCATTCACATTGATTGAAATTATTGATAAGCGTGATAAAATGTTAGGTATCAAATTGTTTGAAAGTCCAGTGGACATTTTTAATCCCTTCGCCAATGTAGAAGTTGGAGTTTGATCAATAAAATCTATGATTTTCAAGTCATTCCACAAGCCCCAGTTCCCACTGTGGTACAAAGATGGTCAGGTGTACACATAAGTGGGTTGTATTATAGAAAGGAACCAAAGTCTTGGGGAGCCAAAGTTTTCATTTAATTTTTTTTATAAAGACTAGTGAGCCTGTCTACCATTTGCTTTGGAAGGAGATACTATCTCTGATAGTTTTACAACTAGGCTGTTAGTTTTACAAACATTGAAAAGGTAGTTTAGCATAAGCCTTTTCCATCAAGCTGTGCAAAGACACAAGAGATTCATGGAGCATCCCAATATGATGATCTTTGACATTTCTATTATTAATTCTAATTATAACTCGGTGTTATAAGATGCTTATTCAGTAAAACAAGGATTTCATCTTAAGCAATTGGAGATATCTTCTCATTTGAGTTTTCATGATTTTCATGACAACTAGAGATTTTACTTTAGAACTGATTGAATTCTTATTGGTAATCCTGATTGCCACAGTGGCAAAATCAGTGACACCTCCTCACTGTGAGGTGATCTCACAGGTCATGTATACTAAATTCAAATCTCATAGTATAAATTTCTTGGACCTTATTAAGGTAGTATACAGATCCTACACTGGCTGTATCACTGGATTAGATTTTGTATTCTTTTGACTTATAAGAAATGTGAATATTTTCCTGTCTATATCTAAGGGACCTTTGAACTTGAGGGAATCTTACATTTTCTCCCTCATATATATCCTACATGGTTGAGTCACATAATTCTGGCTAATAAATAATATCTGACATTTGGGGTTCCATTATAGTTCTTTTTTATCTACTGTCATATTTTCTAAGGCTATTTGGCTGGCACTAATATAATAAATTTGTTTTCAGAGGCTATAGAACTATAAACTTCAGGAAATAACTTCTTTTTAAGTATCTTAGTAGAGTATGCATAAACAGAAATAATATTCAGTGATTTTATTTTCTTTACATGAATGATGGCTTTTCTCTCCCATCTTTCATGAGAATATAAATCTAAAATATAAAATATAGCCAGAAACTTCATTGAATGCTGAGTTTGTATTCTCCCTTTCATCTTTTACCAGCTTTTTGGCAGGTAACATGTGAGATTTGTTTAATGTGATTTCACAAACTCCTTGGTTTCATTGATGGATATCTCTAAATCACTTACAACTACCTGCAGTTATAATAAATCTAAAAGGCGCTTCTTTATCAGAGCTGCCATACATTGCTGTGAAATATAGCTTGAGGTTGATAGCACCTATTGTCTTACACAGAGTAAAATATTAAAGCAAAAGCAAAAGAATCAGTGAGAATTAAGTCTTCCTCCTGAAATTCCTCTGACAGGATACAATGCCTTAATTGCTGTATAACTTTAGAAAAGACTATGTACTTCACCACTTGGGAAAAACTTTTTCAACTGAATTGCTCTCTGTCACCTGGGGTAGAGTGGTGTGCAATAATAGCTCACAGCAACCTTGAACTCCTGGGCTCAAGTGATTGATTCTCCTGCTTCTGCCTCCCCAGTAGCTGGGACTATAGGTGTGTACTGCTGTGCCCAGATATTTTTTTCATTTTTTGTAGAGACCTGGTGTCTTGTTATGTTGATTAGGCTGATCTCAAATTCCTGGCCTCAAGTGATCCTGCTGCCTCAGCCTCCCAAAGCTGGGATTACAGGTGTGAGCTGCTGGGCCTGGCCCTCTGCTTTCTTTTCTTTTCTTATTTTTCCTAATTTAAGATTAATATGAAGATACAGATGATTAGGTTATATTGTTTGCATTTGTCAGGCCAAGTCCAAATTGTAGTTGAGCCCTTTACCGTCTTAGGGGTTGTGTTGTCTATCCTTATATTGTGCCCATTAGGTGAGAGCTTAGTAATTTCTCTCCCTCCTTCCCCCACACTGGAATTTAATTGTGTTTTGCTTTTTGCGGGCATATAGTTTTTTTTGTATCGGTTTCAAATTAGTATTTAGTACATTGGATACTTGCCTTTCCGTTCTTATGTTAGTTTCCTAAGAAGAATTTTCTTCAACTCCATCCAGGATAATACAAAAGATGTGAATTCACCATCTTTTTACAGCTGAATAATATTCTATGGTATGTATATACCACACATTATTAATACATTCATGTATTGAAGGGCATTTGTTTCTATATTTTTGTAATTATAAATTGGGTTGCTGCTAAACATTTTAGTGTATATGTCCTTATTGTAAAATGACTTTTTTTCTTTTGGGTAGATAACTAGTAATGGGATTACAGGATTGAATGAAAGGTCTACTTTTACTTCAAAGGCTGTACTACTTAAGTTAAAAAGTTTCTGTACAGCTAAGGTCACAACCAACGAAGCAAGGAGACAACCTTCAGAATGAGAAGATATTTGCATGCAGGCTAATAACTAGAATCCACAAAGAACTCAAGAAAATCAAGAACACAGAGCAAACAACCTCATTACAATCTGGGCAAGAGACATGAACAGAATCTTTTCTCCTGAGGACAGATGAATGACCAACAAACTCATAAAAAATTGCTCATCATCTCTAATTATTAGAGAAATGCAAGTTAAAATCACTTTGAAATATCATCTGACCTCAGTAAGAATGGTCCACATCACAAGCTCCCAAAGCAGGGAACCTGCCTGCACTGTTGGTGGGACTTCACTAGTTCAGCCTCTATGGAAAGAAGTATGGAGAGTTCTCCTTCATTCTTAAAGTGTAGTTCTGATGGATATAGAATTCTGGGTTGATTTTTTTTTGGGGGGGGGCTCAAGGAGTAGGGCATTGGCCCCATATATCAGTGGGGGTGGTGGGTTCAAGCCCAGCCCTGGTCAAAAATGCAAAATTTTATATATATATATATATACACACACACACACACATATACATATATATTTATATACAAGTTTCTTCTGGGCTCCATGGTTTATGATAAAAAAAAATCTACTGTCATTTAAATTGAACCATTGAAGAATTTTATGAACCTTGGTAGCAATTCTGTGTGTCCAAGGTATGAAGAGATTCATGAAAGTGATATCTAATTAGAAGCTAAGAATAATTTATGGTGGCACATTCCCTAGCCGGATCTGATTCTTGATGATTCAATAAAGACCTACCTGATTTCATTTTAGTGGCATCCAGAATATTGGGAGCATTGGAGAACTCTTGCAGGTGAGGCAAAGATAAGGATATTCATAATACTTTTACCAGGGAATAGTTGAACTATAGAGTAAATACAATGAAACCATAGAAATTATGTCAGAAGAAGGAAATGTTTATGAAAACATTCCTTGAAATTTCTCTGGAGAGGCTGATAAAACAACATGCCAATTTCATGGGTTGTCTTATGCCAGTGAAAATAGGACTCAGAAACTTAAAATCTGTGGGATCTTCAAGGGGGATATGATCATGGGAATATATAATAAAATCAACATTGCTTAAGGTCCCCATTGACAAACTAATTGTGGTATAAAAGAATTTTTGAGAGAGAGTGTTTTTGACGTGAGGATTTGAGCCAAGAAATGTGATAATTTCACAAGAAGCCAAGATCCATCATTGGCACATCCGTTACAAAGATAAAATGAGATTTTCATCCCCTTCAAGGTTTCTCTGTATCACAATATGTAGAACAGAAAAACATTAAAAATCAAGTATTTCAAAATAGCTAAGAGTAAATTTTAAATGTCTAACCACAAAAAATAAGTAAGTGAGGCTATGTTAATCAGTTTGACTTAAGCATTCCAAATTGTATATCAAATCATCATATTTTACCCCATAAATGTATACAGTTATGATTTTAATTAAAAATTGAAAAAGAATTATAATTACCAAAAAAATTTTGGGGAGAAACTTGGACTACATTTTAACAACTTTGCTTCATATATTCAAAATTGACCTGGTGAGTTCTAGTTTGAATATGTTGTCAAGCAGTTTCTACCAGTGGATATTGTAGTTGAGGGGAAGAAGAATAGTTGCTTTTCATGACAGCAATACTTTGAGTATTTACAACTATTTTATTCGAGAGCAGAAAGAGTAGAAAACAATTACATTCATAGCCCAAAATATGGAGAATTAATACTGTTCCATTAAAAGATGAAATTGAGGAAGATGTTACCTTCCTCAACTTAGAATTGTTAGAAGCTATCAGGACTTATTCTCAGATTTTTTGAGAAATCTTAATTCTGGAGTGATATGTGTGATTTCTTAACCAGCCAAAACAGATGGATAAAATTTAGCAGTGGCTCCAACTTCCTTTTTACTGAAATGAATGCTAAATTCTGTAGTTTTTTTGGAGGTCCTCACTGGCACAGCAATTTTGATATATTATAGCATATATGCTATGACTGGCTTAAAGAGCAAGAACACAACTACATTGTGTTGTGAAGAGACTCTCCTTGATTACAGCACTTTGGGATTTAGTCAAATTATTTACAAATGGGTTAATGATATCTGGCCATTTCTCCTACAAAGAGTGAAGAGTAGGAGAGGGTGCTGAGTAATGTAGCCCTGGATTATCTCAGCAACGTATCTTGGATATAGCCTTAAAAGTGATGCTTTGTATACATGATTTTTTTAGGCAACCACATTATTAATATTGCTCTTCCAACATCCATTTATTTTCCTCGGCTTTATGTTTGGCAACAATAACTACTTTTTGCAACGTTTCTGTAGGATCCATAGTTTTTGGAAAGATGCATTGTTCACCATCTGTACAGAGAATTACAATGGAGAATTTTCTAAGAGTTTTCTTTCAGCTTTGTGATTAAATTCTGGCTAACAGAATTAGTAGAAAAACAAATTTTATTCTTTAATACTCTAAAACATTTCTGAGCACTATGTAGATTCAAATAATGCTTATGTAGTTAAAGATAAAATAAACATTAACAGTAATAAGAGAAATACAAACAACAAATGACAGGATATTATTAAAAACATGTTTTTAAAGGGAGTCTTATCAAACTCCCTTTTAACTCATGCTAACAAAGGTATCATAATAGTTGAAAACATGATTACTGAGTAATAAAATTTGGAAAATTATATTTGATGGTAAACATTGAGCTCCTATTCTGGTATATTAATTTCCTGTACTGGAAAAGAGTAGAAGACTTTTGCAAATTCATTTGTTTCCTAACCAATGGCAATCCTCCTTCTGAGTCTCTTTGTCTCTTTGTCTTTCTTTTGTGGCTTCTGTCGCATCTTAAATCCTCACTTCTTCAGCAGACCTAGTCTAACTGCCCTCCATTGATTTGAATACTATCATCATGTCTAGTCACTAAGCCAAGGAGACTGAAGCAGAAGTGGGTCAGGAGAGAAGTCCTGTTTTCCTGTTTCATTGATCTTATATAGGGCCACAAATGGACTGGAGACCCTTAGGGTCAATACTTGAGGAGACAGTGGCCTAAATAGGGGGAAAAACCTCTATGGGTTATGGTCATGTAGTGTGATATATGTGTTTGTGCATGTGTATGTCCTTGGCCTGACAAACACAAACAATGTAACCTAATCATCTGTATCCTCATATTAATCATCTTGAATTAGAAAAATAAGAAAAGAAAAGAAAGCAGAGGGCCAGGCACAGCAGCTCACACCTATAATCCCAGCAGCTTTGGGAAGCTGAGGCAGCAGGATCACTTGAGGCCAGGAATTTGAGACCAGCCTAATCAACATAACAAGACCCCAGGACTCCAGAAAAAAATAATAAAGAAAAATAGCAGGGCACAGTGGTACACACCTGTAGTTCCAGCTACTGTGGAGGCTGAAGCAGGAGGATCAATCACTTGGGCTCAGGAGTTCAAAGTTGCTGTAAGCTATGCTTGCACGTCACTGTATTTAGCCCAGGTGGTAGAAAGCAATTCAGTTGAAAAAGGCTTTCCTAAGCGGTAAAGTATATAGTCTTTTCTGAAGTTATGCAGCAATTAAGGCATTGTGTCCTGCCTTAATACCAGAGGAATTTCAGGAGGGAGACTTACTTTTCACTGTATTCCTTTTCTGTTTTTTCATAGTAGCTATTTTTTTTTTTAGTAGCCATTTTCATAGATATGATACTGTAACTCATTGTGGATTTTATTCATTTTTCTCTAGTGATTGTGGATGTTGAACATGTTTTCATATGCTTGCTGGTCATTGTATATCTTCTTTAGAGAACTATCTATTGATGGCCTTGGACCATTTTTAAATCATTGTTGTTTTTGAATTGTAGGAGTTCTTCATATACACTGAATATGTGTATTAACCCCTTATCAGTTATATGATTTGCAAATATGTTTTACCATTCCATAGGTTGCCTTTCACTCTGTTGATTATATTCACTCATGCACAGAAGCTGTTGAGTTTGATATCATTTCACTTGTCTGTTTTTGCTTTTGTTGCCCTTGCTTTTGGTGTTAAATCCAACAAATTATTGTCAAAACCAATATCATGAAGATTTCCTCATTTCCAAAAGAGTTTTAGTGAATTTTAGGTCTTATATATTTAATTTATTTTGAGTTACTATTTGTATGATATAAGTAATGGATCCAACTTCATTTTTGTGTGTGTGAATATCCAGTTTTTCCAACACCATTTGGTCAAGAATCTGTCATTTCCCTACTAACTGGTATTGGCTATTGAAGATTATTTGACTGTATTCATGAGGGTTCATTTCTGAGCTCTCTAATCTATTCCATTGGTATATATGTCATTATTTATGCAAGTACCACACTGTTTTGAATACTGTAGCTTTAGTAATAAGTTTTGAGACAAGGACCTGTCAGATCTCCCACTTTTTCTTTTCTCAAGTTTTTCTTTTCAGCTATTTCGGGTCTTTTTTTTTCTATTTTTTTTTTTTTTTAATTATAGGGCAGAAAGAATGAAAAATGCTTTTTATAAAAGATAGACAGGTCAAATCACAGAAAGAGATGCACCCTGTGGTTGCCTATGATGGAAAGCAACATGAAGGTATTGAAGTCTGTTAGAAGAAAAACAGCCACCACCACCTTAACAAAAATCTTCTTCTAATGCCAGCCTTAGAATTTGTGAGCAGGAAATTTGCCTACAAGTTTGTAATCATGTCTGTCAGTGTGTTTTTATTCTTTTCACAATTTGGGGGTGTTAAAGACTTCATAATAGAATTATATATTAAACCAAACATGGAGGATTATAATGAGTATTTTGCCCATTTATCTGTGAAACATGACCTTGACATTATGATGTGCTCTAGGCATGTGGTGGTGGCCACAGTGGTGGGCAAAACAGACCTGATCCCTGCCCTTTAAAAACTTGATTCAGCAGCTTCTTGTGAGTGTGGACAGACCTTGGCATATATGTTTATATGAGAGACAACTCTGAGCTTGCTTTTTAGCTATGGAATTTAATTTCCTAGTTTTTCAAGGGCATACTCTTTGATATATTTTCATTAAGATAAAGGGACCCTGCTAATTTTCTTTATAGGACATTCAAGCACTCCATGGCTATTAACTGGCAACAAAATATATGCTATTATACATTATAACTTTTACTTATTTACTTATTTTATACAGGGTCTCCCTCTGCCACCCTAACTGGAGCACAGTGGCATAATCACAGCTTCCTGCAATCTCTAACTCCCTGGCTCAGCCTCTCAATTATCTAGGACTACAGGTATGTTCCACCACAGCTGACTAATTAAAAAATTTTTCTTTTGTAGAAATGGCGTCTCTGTATGTTGCCCAGTCTGGTCTTGAATTCTTGGTCTCAAGTGATCTTCCCACCTTGGCTTCCAAAAACGCTGGACTTACAGAGATGAGCCACTGTGCTTGGCCTATATTTGACTTTTAAAAAGAAAATTTAGCTTAATATAAATATATTTTAAGTTTAAGTAGGTGATTTATTTCCTCTTCTAAAGCCATGTAAAAACTTTCATACTCTATGGAGTAGCGAGAGCCGAGATTTCCCGGTAAGGAGGAAGGGGAGCAGAACTGACACCATGGTCTGCTGCATGGATGAACAGGCCACTGTACCAAAACAGCTTTAAAAGAATAATTGTCATGAAAACGTGTACTTTAGTTTTGAGATAGACTGTGTTATGGTCCCTTATTTCACTTCTAAGAAACATAGTTGACAGTGTCCTTTTTGATTCACCTGTGCAAGTTTCAACTTGCTCAGCTTATTGGTGTTTCTGGGAGGGGTTCATTTAACGTTTCTGTCTGTGTGGATTTTATGTTTCTTGATTTTTGTGTATCTCAAAACTTTTGTAGTGATCCACATGTGCTGTGGGATTGAAAATTAAACCCAAGAAGAAATTTGAAATTATCTAGAACAGTGGTTCTTAATCTTCCTAATGCTGTGACCCTTTAATACAGTTTCTGTGGGTCACGACCCACAGGTTGAGAACTGCTGACCTAGAAGCTATTCATCATCTAGATCCATTTTCCTTCAGAGGAGATGGAAATATTAAGCAGCTACTTAAGGGCCCACCCAGCTGGACTGGCACATAGCACACATTATAAGAATGTTAAATAATAAATTTGAAATGCCCCTAGGTTTATGTGCTTTCTCTATTTGATTTTATTTGAAAAGCTTTGAGATTTATAGCAAAGATGGGAGGAATTACTTTAATGGAATTGGGAAATGTACAAATAACACAGGGATTTGTTTTGCTAGGAGCTTTTGTAATATGACACAGAACAATGATATAAAGGTTATACAGCCCCTTGTATTGTTCAAATGTAGTATTTGGCTCTTGATATTAATTTGTGTGTTTCCTGAAGGTTTTTGCTGGTTTTAGGTGATTTGGGATAATGTTAAACTAAAATGATAGATCTCTATTTATATGTTCAGCAGCTTTTGAGGAATTAGTTAACAGTTTTATCATGAGGTGCTTAGTGTCCTAGAAATAAGCTTTTCTGTCTGGTTTGGTTTACATTCTGCAAAATCTGCAGGCATTAAATTAGTGGCAAAACTTATTTAGAGAAAAAGAGAGGACACTCAGAACTTACTTTGTGAAATATTCTTTCTTTGGATTGATCTGCATGTTGAAGGTTGAAGGTAAGGTCTTGAAAATGTGAAATACTTTTGCAAAATAGAATTTGCTATTTGCTTATTTAATTTTCTTTTCAATGTATGTGCAATTTTAGGTACAAAACTTACAGTTTGTTAAAAATTGTTAATTAGACCTATGGAAATAACCTTAAGTTATGTAAATATCAAAGAACGTGTTCAGTTTTATAAAATGCTTCAATTAAGGCACAGTAGCATACAGAAACACTGATATGTGATATTTATTAACATAACAAGAAAGGATCCAAAAAAGAAAATAAAAGATTTCCCAATAAAAGATTAGTATGCCAAGATTTTGTCAGTGTTAATATGAAAAAGATGACATTGGCAAAAAAGTAAAAGATCAGACTTTGGGAGATGATTCGGATATGAGGCTGCTATGTCTTTGATTTTGTTTTCTGGGTCATTGTTTCCGAAACTAGATGCAGAATCCCAGTGAGACTGTGGAGATGCTGTGAGTGTTCTTGAAGATCAGAGCAGAAAAGATCCAAGGGAGGTGGGCGCCAGTGAGGGACTATACAGGCAATTATATAAATGAACCAAATGCCCTCTCTTTCCTGGTCTCTCTCATAGTAGCTTCAAATCCACAAGCTTTCTTTTAGGCTTTTCAGCTCTGCTTTGCTGAAAGAGAGATCAGTACTGATAACTTTCTTTATGTTTTACTTTCCTTAATAATTATAGCTAATGCTTATTAAACAATTATCTTGTGCCATGAGACGATGTAGTAAGTGCATTAGATGTAATTTCATTTAAACCTCAGCTAATTCTATGAGATCGGTCCTGGTTTTTCCTTTTTTCCTCCTTCAGTTCATAAGGAGAGAAGCTGAGGCTTAGGGAGTTTTAGTGATTTGTATTGGGTCATTCAACTAAAAATAGATGTTACTGACTTTGAACACAAGCAGCCTGAATGCAGAGCTCCTAGTCTTCACACCTCTTATCTTGTTTTTATCATTAGATTTTATCAGATGAAATGGTTTGAGAACTATTCTTTTGTGATTATCAACTAGGCTGAGGTAGGGAGCAAGCTACCTTAGTGGGGCATGTTGGACACAGTATTCTGAGAATCTTTTCAAGTGGAAAAAATGCTTTCTACAAAGATTAAGAAATGCCCCTTAGAATCCTCAAGCTCTGCTTAAGAATTATTTTATCTAATTAGAGAAAGAGATATAACTATTTAAAAACTACAGTAGATGTGAGGGTGGCATAGAGGGTAACAAAAATTTAAGAGCTTTGTTAGTTAATCCTCTAATTCAGACTGTTTTGGCATAGTTACATATTTTTTACATGGAGGACACTATTGTGAAAAAAACACATTAACCTCTCTTTTTGAAGTTGCTGAGATGTCTCCCTCTCACCTCCTTTTTGCTTCCTTCTCTTATCTTCTACTTTTCACAAAGGGATGTGTGGTCATTGTTGAGAATTAAGGGATGCATTTAACAGATGAATTCTCCCATATGAATTCCAAACTTAAATAAAATGGGGCTTCCAGTAGTGGTGGCTTGAAAAGCTAGGGCAACTCTTTCCAAAAACAACACTTAAAAATATCTGGACAATATTATTATTGAAGACACTAGTTGAAGACATGGGAAAATGTCTGAGGATAGATAGAAATTGAGAAAAATACACCCTGGAAAGCCTGTTTTTGCATTGGGTTAAGAATTGCAAGTTTATGCCTTTTTTGCCTAGGGGTGCTCCTCAAACACAAGAAAACCTCAGTCTTAACTGTTGTGAAAGGGAGAGGTCAAATTAAGAGTAGCAGAGATACTTACAGGTTAAGTGAGAGGATTTTGGAAGTGAGAAAGTCACATTTACCTGACCAGTTGTTTCATTTGCCCCCCTCAAATACCATACTGAGATATGTCTTCCTGCTGATGGACTATTCTCTTAATGCTCAGAAGTAGTCTCTAATCTCATATTTTGTGGAGTATTAATCTCTTTTTAAAAATTTGAATTTTCTTGAAACACATTGGGATATTTAGAGCAGAGCAGATATATTTCGGCTTTTATGTTCAACTTTGGTGGTGGGCTGAAGCCTTCCTTTGGGGGCTGAAGCCTGTAAGGATGTGGAGGGAAACAGATGTATTCATTACGAGAAAATTTGCCTTTTCCCATTGTTACTATGCTTTTGGTTCTCAGAAAAAGTATCTGTTGGGATCCACTGGGTACTCATTGATTTGGTAAGCCCGGCTATAGTGGCACCACTGCTCAGGATGGGCCAATGGCTTGGAAGACTGAAATGTTTGTTGGAGTTGCATCAGTTCAGGGAGTTGTCCAGATTTAGATACACCTAGAGGAGGAGAGAAACAAGGATTTAGCCTGGTTTGGGGTATTTACTCACCTTCTGCTCTCCAAGGCCATCAAGGTGACTTTGTCCATACATATCACTCTACTGGAGACCTGTTTAATCTCCCTGAGTTTTATTATTCAGTGTTCTCCAGAGAAACAGAATCAATAGGAAATATATACATATAATTGCTTATGAGATTATGGAGGCTGAGAAGTCCAAAATTTGCAGTCAGCAAGCAGGAGACCCAGGAGAGCCAATGATACAGGTCCAGCCTGAGTCCAAAAGCCTGAGAACCAGGAGAACTAGTGGTGTGAGTTGCAGTCTGAATCTAAGGCAGGAGAAGACCAGTGTCCTACCTCAAAGACAGTCTGGCAGAGAGAGAGAGTTCTTTTTTACTCATACTTTATTCAGGCCTTCCATGGATTGAATGGAACCTATTCATATTGGGGAAGACAATCTGCTTTACTCAGTCAATAAATGTTAATCTTACCCACAAATACTCTTACAGGTACATTAATAATATTAATGGTTAATATTCATAATATTTAACCAAATATCTGTGCATTCCATGGCCCAGTCTAGTTGACATATAAGATTAATCACATGGTGACATAAAGTGTACTAGGTTTATCTGGTCAATCTCTGTAGTCAAAGAGCTGATTTTAGAAAAATACATGCCATAACCCTATCCTTCTGATGGGGCATAGGTTGGGATGGGCCAAATTCTTGTTACCCAAATTTTTAACAACTCTGCTACAGAGAGGCAAAAAAATAGAAGCTGGTTAATATTCCTGGTTAATAGTTGGCCAAAAGAAATATGTCTTAATGATAATAGTCCTTGATCAAATTAAAATCTAGTTGGGGGAACTACAAAGCTAATTATAATATGGAACCTTAGAAAGGGTCATAATAGAGAGTGCCATTGTAGTATAAGGTGAGGGATTGAGGACATTTTAGATTTTAGAAAAAAAAGTATTAACTTTTTTTCATCATTTATCTTGGACTTTGTTTTGATTTTACTGAGGAATAATTCATATACAATACAATTCACCATTAAAAAAATATACAGTTCAGTGCTTTTCAGTATATTTGCAACATGTGTAACCACCATCATCAACTAATTCCAGAACATTTTTATTACCCTCAGAACAATTTTTTTTTTTTTTTGGGCAGCAGTTAATGTTTTTGTTTTCAATTTTGTTGGAGCTATCACTCAGTTAGAGTTCTTTGTCTTGGACTATACACAATTGAATAGAAACTTGGATTACTAGTCCACATAAAACTCATTAATAAGTAGCTTTCTTTGTAAAGATGGATATTTTATTTTATTTTTATTCTTTGTGTCTTTTAAGTCTAGGGCAGCAAAAGAATTCAAAAAATTTAATTATTTATCACTAATCTCATCAGAGTTGTCCATAGACCTAGGCCTAGAAACTTCCTTTTTCATCTCATACTTTGTCTTCAAAATTTGTCACATTGCCCTGTCAGGCAAGTGTACAAAACACAAATGCAATATAAAACAGGAGGACATAATAAATAATCAAACAAGAAAGTCTCAAAAAATATAATTTCACAGTACCATTCATTTCTAGATGATCCAGTCCTACTTTGCTTGTTTACAATCACAAAGTGTGAGGTAGAGTTTAACTATATTAGGTAAAAATTCCTACTTTAGAATGAAGATTTCCCTTTGATTTTTTCTTTTACCAGTAGAAATCCTTGGCATTGGGTAAAAAGAGGCTACTGGCAGGGAGAGGCTGATACCATGAGTTTCCTGTATTCTTTCTGTGCAATACTCACTGTTTATCATTGGCCGTCCCTTTATTGTATCCATACCTGTAAATAGAGCCATAGACTCAGCCACGAATCCCATCTTATTATATTTAATTTAATGCTGATGGTCTTGAACCAATGTAGGAGATACATGATACATTTATGTTTTTTTTTTAAACTGGTGCTAATAAGTCTCATCTGAGTTACTGAGTTGCCTTGTAACTTATGTCCTCAAAACAGAATCTTTGAGCCTCTCTGACAAGGGCAATATGAACAAAAATCTTATTAGGACCTGGCACTAATCTCCTTTTAGCACTTATCAACTCAAATTATCTGCTTTTTCCTACTGGACTGGATGTTCCATGAAAGAAAAGTTTTTACTTATTTAATTTCATAGTGTGTTACATAATATCCTGCAAAAAACAAATGTCCTATAAAAGTTTACATGAGTAAATGCTGTACTCCCCCAAACATCTTGTGTCTTCCTGCTTCATGCTCATTGCAGAGACAAGTACTACTCTGACAAAATGTTCAGAGTAGTTTTATTTTAATAGTGGTAACCCCAGTAGGCAGTGAATAAGAGCCTAACTCTTAAAAACATTAAAGCCCAGTCACTCTATTGATGGCAGAATGAACGTAATTTTTCCTGATGTAACAGAAGTAGCTCAAGTAACAGTGTTTTGTTCCCCTCCCCATGGACACTGGCCTGTGGGCTAGAAACAAATGAAAGTAATTTTATTCCAGTTAAACAATCACCTTTGGGGAATCCCAGAGCCTGTGGTATCTTGAATTGCTGAAAATATCTCAATTCTGTTGTCTCCTTAAGACCTACATCTACAGATTGTGCTCTGCCAATAGGGATTATTTAGTTATTTGTGATGATGCATCATATGAAGGGCACAGAAGGTAATGCTGTCCTTCTATTGCTGCAGACTCTGGGGATATTTGCAGGAAATTAGATACTTTCTTCTGAGAAAATTCATTGGCTCTAGTTATTCCTTTCCCAGTTCAAAGCATTCCTTTGCCTCTGCCATCGGATATTATGGAAATTCCCAGGGCATGCTTTAAAAATCAAAGTTACCACCTGTTGTCTTTTACCCTCAAGAGCAAGTCACGCTATGGGGATCACAGTTAAAAGCCAGGTTACCTCTTCCTTGTCCTTATGTTACCTTCTCACCTGAAAGTGATAACTTACCATAGCTTTATTTAATGCAACATAGCCATTTGTTTTCTTTAGTGTCTGTGATATCTTATAGGTTGGATTATTAATAAAGTCATTATTGCTTTCTTATAAGTATCTATTGTCATTTCTTTGCTTATGTTTCTTATTTACTTATCTTGTATTGGTATAGTTTAGGGCCACTATTTCTATTCTGATAGGTTATTCCCTTTTTTAGGCCCTTTGATTTTTGCTTTCCTACCTTTTAGTATTTCCTTTTCATGATTAATGCTTTGCATAAATGCTTAGGACAAGTTGACCCACTTCTTACCTGAGCTCTTATTTAAGACATACTTGTTTGGAAAACTCTTCCTGGACCACATTACACCTAGATTATGTGGATGAATATAAAGAATATTTTTTGAGCTATAAAAAATATTTAAAACATTTTCTGTGGCTATTTCTATTCCCTGAAATTGCTCAGCATTTGCCAATCCATCTTCTTAACTCTGTCTGAACTTGGCCTTGCTCAGAATGGTGTGCAGGATGAGAAGAAAAGAATAACTCATCTTTTCTCTTACATGAAAAATGATGTGATTTATCTGTCTATTTCAAGAAAACAAAAAAGAAGAGAAATGAATGGTCCTTAAGCAACTGTGTGATATAGCTATTACAAATAACATCATTCTATAGCTGTGGTAACCCCCTAGAAAGGTGACTATGTATCCAGTCAATATAGCCAAAAATGGAAGGAATTAGACTGGATTGAATCTGTAAATCACTTTCGGAAGTATGGACACTGTAATAATATTGGTTCTTTTAATCAAAACATTAATGTCACTTCTAACAGAAAAACAAAACTAAATTTTATATGGAATAAAAAAAGAGCCTGAATAGCCAAAGAATCCTAAGTAAAAAGAAAAAATCTTGGTGGCATCATATTACCTAGATTTAAAATTATACTACAAGGCTATAGTAATCAAAACAGCATGGTACTGGTATAAAAGTAAACACATAGTTCCATGGAACAGAATAGAAAACCCAGAAATAAAACCAACTGATATCTGCCACCAACTGATTTTTGACAAAGTAGATAAAAAACACACACTAAGGCAAGGATGCCCTAACAAATAAATAAAGCTGGGAAAATTGGATAGCCATATGTAGAAGAATGAACTGGATCCCTACCTCCCCATACAAAAATTAACTCAAGATGAATTAAAGGCTTAAATGTAAAACCTGAAATCATAAATTTTTTAGAAGAAAACATAGGAAAAACCCTTCTGGACATTGAGATAAAGCAAAAAATGTATGACTAAGAACTCCAAAGCAAATACAACAATAAAGTAAGTAAATAGGACTTAATTAACTAAAAAATTTCTGCACAGCAAAGGAAATAATCAACAGTGTAGATAGACAACCTAAAGAATGGGAGAAAATATTCACAAATTATACATCAAAGGGCTAATATATAATATAATATCTACAAGGAACTCAAAGAACACCTGCACCCAAATGTTTATTGCATAATTGCAAAGTTATGGAATTGACCTAAATGCCCGTCAGTTGATGGTTGGATAAAGAAAATGTGGTGTGTGTGTATATATATGTATATAATATATATATATTATATATATATATAAAATTTTACAGAATAGTTTCAAAATATTCTTTATGTTGGCCATCTCTTTGTAAAATTTTATATTGAATATTTTGTAAATAAAAGTGCGTTTAACCATAATTTCTCATTTTTCCTATGTATGGTGACTTACAGGGATGACTTTTCAGATACCCTGTATATATCATGGAGTACTATTGAGCCATAAAAAGGAATGAAATTCTTTTTTCTGCAGATCATTATCTTAAATGGAGTTTCAAAGGAATGGAAAAAAAACCCCACATGTTCTCATTTATAAGTGGGGGCTAAAGGATGAGTCATATGGTCATAAAGTGGTATAATGGACATTGGAAACTACAAAGGGGGGTGTGTGGGGACGTGAGGCCTAAAAATTACCTACTGGGACAATGTACATTATTCTAGTGATGGATACCCTAAAAGCTCTTACTTCAGTATTATACAATGCAGGCATGTAGCAAAAAAACACTTGTACCCCCTAAATCTATTGGAAAAAAAAAAAGAGAAGGAATTGGGATTCTAAACTAAGCAATAGGATTTCCAGTTCCATGGTCTACCCATTAATTTAATTAAACTAATCTCTAGGGTGGATTTAAAAGGAATACATTTTCCTATTATATGCTTTTAGCAATAATTGAGAAAACATGTGAGGGGAAAGAATTAAGTTACACAACTGTATGTGAATTATTAAGTATGAATTGGGTCCTACTGAAGGTCAACACTCCTATAGATGCTGGAGATACATCTGTGGACAAGCAGGCCCATCTTGCTCTACTGGAGTTTACATTCTAGAGGAAAGAGGCAAATGTTAACAGACAAAGAAGTAACAAATAAGTAACAAGACAGTATTAGGCGACTGTCAGTGCTAGGAGGGAAATAAAGCAAGGTGACTTGATCATAGTTGTTGAGTGATACTACTTATATTTATAGCCTGAGAAGGCATTTCAGAGGAGATGACATTGCAGCTGGGAGGTGAATAGTAGATATTTTATTCATTATTATTAAGAATTAAGATTAAATGTTTTCAACTGTTTTAAGAGTTTGGAAACCAAATGAAATCATCTTAAAGCCAAAACAAAACAAAACAAAAACAAAACCTACGTGAAGCATCCTCTTATTTCACCAGACAAATGTAGAAAAAACATCTTTCACCTCTCTTTTCTCTCTGAAGTGTCTCTCTGAATAAAGATACAAAGGCATGTATGTTATATTCTATTTCAATACAACAAAGCCTCTTAGTGGACAGTTAGTTTTTCATTTTATTTTTATCCAGTTAAACATATGCAAAGTTTAAAAAGTCAAATAGTTTTAAAGGGCTTAAAAGGGAGGGCAAGTGTCTTCTGTTACACTTATTCCCCCCTGCAGTTTCCAGTCTTCAGAGAAATCCACTTTCAGTCTTTTAATTTTCTTTTATTTTGGCTTTTGCCTCTGTTACTTCAGAATACTAGGTATATACACTGCTTATTGATTTTTTTCAGTTAAATATATTATTTATTGCCTTCTGAAGATGATATTTTAGCCATCTTATATATTTCACTCACCATCTCCTCTCTCACATTAATTCTTAAAAATAGTTACAGTTGGCTCAGTGCCTGTAGCTCAGCAGCTAGTGCACCAGCCACATACATTGGAGCTGGAGAGTTTGAACCCAGCCTGGGCCTGCCAAACAACGATGACAACTACAACCCCCCGCCCCCCCAAATAGCACCTGTAGTCCCAACTACTTGGGAGGCTGAGGCAAGAGAATTGCTTGAGCCCAAGGGTTTGAGGTTGCTGTGAGCTATGACACCATCGCACTCTACCAAGGGCGATACAGTGAGACTGTATCTCAAAAAAAAAAAAAGAAAAAAAGAACTTACATCTTTAATTTTAATTATATGCTTGAGATTCAGCTAGATTGGTCAGTAGAGACAAACCAATCCTCTTGCACGACAGTGCTCAACCACATGTTGTTCAAACTACAGAAGCTGGACTTGGAAACTCTCTGTCATCCACCATATTTACCAGACCTTACACCAGCTGACTACCACTTTTTCCAATCTTTGGACCCCTTTTTGCAAACAAAATATTCAATTTTCAACAAGCTGTGGAAAACCCCTTCCATGATTTAATTGTCACTTGCTCTCCAGGCTTCTTTGCTGCTGGCATGAACAAGCTACCATTAAGTTGGCAAAGCTGTGTTGATACTTTAGGGGCATACTTTGATTAATTGTACTGCTTCTTGTTTGAAATATCATAAGCTAAACTTTAATCAAAATTGAACATTTTCCATTTATTGACCATATTTCTCCTTAAGCTCTCCATCCTCTTGCTCTAATCTGACCTGGTTAATTTTTCATTATTGACATAATTCTGACATCCCACTTTCTCACTTTAAAAAAAAATTAGAAGCTTTGTTTTTTGGTTGTCATGTTTTCCTTTCTCTCATGTCTTGTAGGTAGAATAATGGCCCTCCCAAATATGTCCACATTCTAATCCCAAGGATCTGTGTATATTCCCCTTTACATGGCAAAAGAGACTTTGCAGATATTATTAAGGACCTTGAGATGGGTAGATTATTCTAGATTATCTGGGTGGGCTTGATGTAGTCACATGAGTCCTTATTAGTGAAGGAGGGAAGCAGGAGAGTCAGTAAAAGAGCAAGAGAGATTCAAAGATGTTATGCTCCTGGCTTTGAAGATAGGGGAAGGGACTACAAGCCTCTCGAATCTGGAAAGGGCAAGGAAACAGATTGATTCCTTCAGCAGAAGTGCACATTGATTTTTGAATGTCTGACTTCTAGACCTATAAAATAATAAATCTAT
>NW_003852398.1:44686046-44692767 GCF_000181295.1 Otolemur garnettii
TGTGGGCCCTGGCAGAAGTTGTTTGTATCATGGCGCAGACCACTCATGAATGGCCTGGTACCTACTGTGGAAATGAGTTCTCCCTTTATTAGTCACACGAAAGCTGTGTGTTTCAAGCAGCCTAGTAGCTCCTCCTCTCTCTTCCTCTGTCTCTCACTATGTGACCCACCTTCTACTTCTTTGCCTTCCCTTTGACTGGAAACCTCCCTGAATCCCTCATCAGGACAGATGCTGGTACCATTCTTGTACAGTCTGCAGAAGCATATGTCAAACCTCTTTTCTTTATAAATTATCCAGTCTCAAGTATTCCCTTATAGCAACATAAAACAGACTAACACAAACTCATTTTTAATTTTTAAGAGATTTTTCTTGATATTTGAGTGCTCTTTAAAAATTTGGCGTTCTTTTTTCATAAATATAGTATTTTCCAAGGAAGAAAAAGCATAAAATATGGGGCTCCTTTTAAGATACTGGTTTCTGCCTTCTCAGTTCATTTTGATCTTTGTTTCACGTAAGAGGCTTTTCTGAAATGTCTGATGCTGCTTGTCTCCCTATTCACATTTAAGTGTGAGGTACTGGAAAGCTCAATGGAGGCTGAGTGTCAGTTTGTCGGTGGCACAGATGCAGCCTGAGGATTGATGCTCCTCACTGAAGGGTTATTTGGCTTGGATCTGCAGGGATGGAATTTCAAGTGTTATTGCAGTTTTACTTTTCCCCAACTTGTTCTGATCAGTTAATTTGCAGACAATTCTTTTCTTCTCTGGTGTGGGAGATGTAAGGTGTCTGTTATTGTTCTTGGAGACAAAGGGGAGAAGGGATCCATGAATCTCACCATTTAGTATACAGACATTTCACTTTATCCTGTTTTTCAATTTTCCCTTGTCCTATATAGAGTCTGCCTAATTTAATTTCTCCAAGTCCTCCGTGAGGGTGGAGGATGGAATCTATGCTTTTAACAGGATCTTGCACAATAGTTTTAAACAATCCTTATGTATTAATCCAACTGCATGCCTATGATGACTCTAGTTTATGAGAATTTCTTGGATTTTAAGGTCCAAAAGAGCTAATTTCTGGTTTCCTTCATTCCTGGCCTTTCTTGTTCTCTCATCCTGTTTCTACATCTCCACATTTAGTCACTATCATTACTTCTTTGGTTCTCTTTATTCTTATGAATGTCTTTAAATATTTTCACTACCATTTTAATTTTCAGGAGAGAGCAGTGAAAAAAATGTTAAGTTCTTTATGTTTCACTGGAAGTTCAAGAATGTATCTATTATTTTAAAAATCATATACTAATTTTTTAATAGTTTTGTGGGCTCTAGTGCTCCGCCTTTAAAACTGAAGATTACTTTGCTTACTGAGTTATATGACAAAGTAACTGAGGAGTCTACAAAGTTATATAGTTCTTCTACCAATTTCCTGGCTGTTTGGCAATTGGTGATTCAGTTGTGCATGGAAGCACTGAGGGGTCCTTGGGCTTTTTCGTTGCTGTGTCCACATTTTGTAACAATTGCAAATTAATGATGGTTTGAAAATTTGTGACCTTTTCTTAAAGGTGTAGTCTATTTAAAGACTATAAAAGATAAAATTTGTTTTCATGATGTTGAAGAAGCCATTCTGCTGTTCTTTCTCTACCTTAATAGAATTTTGCTTTTTCATAGTTATTTCTGAGAATTCTTCTTAAAACTCTAGCCCAGAGCAGTATTCTTTGGTTTGTTAACTTTTTATTCCTCATCCTTTTTAATTTATAGTTTCTGATTATGTGGACAAATACCTTTCATATTCTGCTGGTATGTGAAGTATTTGCCCTAAAATTACTTTTTTGTTTCTGATTGTGCTTTTGGGGATCTTTTCTCTTCTATTCTTAGTTAATCTGGCAGGCAGTCTCTCAGTTTTATTTATCTTTTCAAAGAACCAGGTTTTTGTTTTATTGATCTTCTGTATTTTTTTGCTTTTTGTTGTTCTCCATTTCATTTAGTTCTGCTCTGATCTTTGTTATTTCTTTTCTTCTGTTGACTTTGGGTTTGGCTTGTTCTTCCTTTGCTAGTTTTTTCGGATGTGATATTAGGTTGTTTATGTATGCTTCTTCTTTCTTTTCCAGGTAGGCATTTCGCTGAATCCCATAGAGTTTGATAGACTCAGCAAAAGCATTCCTTGTATCTGTTTGTCACTTGTCTAAGAATCTTGTGACATCCATCCATCTTAATTTTAACTCTTGACCCCTCAGGTTATTTAATTTCAATGACTTTGTGTAGATTTGAATGTTTCTCTTGTGATTGATTTCTAGTTTTATTCCACTGTGGTCTGAGAAGATACATGGTATGATTTTGATGTTTTTGAACTTGCTGAGGCCTGTTTTACGGCCTGGGATATGATGAGTCTTGGAGAATGCTCCATGCGCTGCTGAGAAGAATGCACATTTAGTAGTTTTGGCATA
This sequence comes from Otolemur garnettii, assembly GCF_000181295.1. Classification (NCBI taxonomy): domain Eukaryota; kingdom Metazoa; phylum Chordata; class Mammalia; order Primates; family Galagidae; genus Otolemur; species Otolemur garnettii. The sequence continues at coordinate 44,688,484 of NW_003852398.1, forward strand.
GAATGTTCTGTAAATATCAGGTACATTTGATTTAGAGTCTGCTTTGGCTCCAGTGTTTCTTTGTTTATATTCTGCTTAGATGATTTGTGTAGCTCTGATGGTGAAGTGTTGATGTTCCCAGCAATTAAGATACTGCTATTTATTCCTTTGCTTAGATTTAGTAAAATTTGTTTTATGTATCTGGGGGCTGCTGAATTAGGTGCATATGTATTTGGGATTGTTATGTCTTCTTGTTGAATTGCTCTCTTTACCATTATATAAAAACTCTTTCTTTATCTTGGTTGATTTAAAGTCAAATTTATTCATATGAGAATGGCTATGCCTGTTCTCTTTTGGCTATCATTTGTCTGGAATATTTTTTTACATTTCTTTCATGTTGAATCTATGTGCATCCCTGTGTTTTAGATGTGTTTCCTTGAGACAGAAGATACCATCCATTTGGTCAGCCTATCTGTGCCTCGTATGGTCTGTTTACACTGAGTGTTAGTATTCGTATGTGAGATGATGTTCTGTTCGTCATGTTGGGTAGCACCTTGTTGCTTTGTTTCTCCTCTTGTGCTATTGCTTTGTAAGAGTTGTGAGCTTTAGCTTTTTTGGGTGACTTTACATGGCCACTGGTGTGCTGGTTCGTGTATAATGCAGTTCAGAGTGTTTCCTGCAGGTTGGGCCAGGACAATTTCCCTCAGTGTTTGCTTATCTGGAAATATTCAGTTTCTTCATCAGACATGAAAATTAGATATAGGATGCAAGATTCTAGGCTGGCAGTTTTTCTGTTTAAGATGGTCCTCCACTCCCTCTGGCTTGTAAGGTTTCTACTGTTAGCCCAATCGGTTTTCCTCTGCAGGTGAATGTTGCTTACAGAATTTTCTTCTTCATTTTCACTTTGGTCAGATTGTGTCTTGGACATGGTCCTGGCCAGAGTTTAAGGACCATATTGTGTCTGGATGTCTAGATGTCTGGTAATATCAGGGAAGTTTTCAGTAATTCCCATAATTAAATTTTTTATGCTTTTAGCTCTTTCGTTTTCCTCAGGGATACCGCCTAAGATTTGTGTGTTAAATCACTTTGCATGGTCCCGTATTTCTCTATGTGATTGCTCCATCTTTTTTGTTCTCTTTTCTATCTCTTTAAATGGCTGGGCTAGCTTGAGAACCTTGTCTTCAAGCTCTGGGGTTCTTTCTTCTCCTTGGTGTCTCTTTGGTGATGCCTTCTGCTTTGATTTTAAGCTCCCTAATTATTCTTTCATTTCTTTAGGTTCAATTATATCCTTTCTTGTGTTATCTAGCTCTTTGGTGACATTTTCATTAAATACTTTCTTGGCTTCCTTTTGTTGGTTTTCAACTTTTTCTTCAACTATATTCATCTTTTTTGCTATCCATATTCTGAATCCTATTTCTGAATATGGAGATCATGTCAGCAGTGTCCTTGCGGATGGAGTCCACTACTATAATTATACTGTGGTCTCTTGGAGTTTGTCAAACTATTTTGTTTTGTCACGTTTCATGTTCTTTTGCTGGTTTATTCTCATCTAGCTCTTCTTCTTTCAGCTCTGGGTTAATAAGATTGCAGGGAATTTGTTCTCCTTTCCTGGGGACTCTTCTATTTAATTAGGGAAAGGGGAAGACGCTAGTTGGAACTTTTGTGACCTATTCTAGAATGTGGACCTATCAGGGGAGGGGTGAGTGTACTGTTTTGATTTATTTCTCTGTGATTGCCTCAGTTTGAGCCAGTGCTAGGTGACCTTTGTGTGGGTTGGAGGACAAAACATGTTGTTGTGGGGGATTGCTCTGGTCAGGATCACCAAGTAAAGGTGATAGTAACAGCTGGGTAAGTCTATTTGGGCAGTGGATGTGGATGACTGTGCTGTGGGCATTTGCATGAACCAGACCCAGAAGTGTCTACTCAGGGGTAGGGGATCCTGGGTGAAGCACTTACCCTGAGGAAGGTCAGGTCTGCTGACCCAGTGACAGTGGTGTAGACTCAGGCATAGTTTCTCGGGGCCTATGCTCAACTCTGGAATCTGGTGTGATGTCACAGGTCCACAGCTTCAGGGACCATGAAACTACAAGGTCAGAGTCTTATGGTCAGGCACAGTGAAAGTTTCAGAGCTGCATCTGTGGAATACAAGGGCAGAACTGTACCATGGAGGGCTGTTCCGCCAGTATGGAGACTGTTGGTTCCCAGTTATACAGTCAGGGATTCGTTTTAGTTACATGGGGGCTGCATAGATGGGCCAGAGCTTCTGGTTGGCCAAAGTTCTCCCTCACCCCACCTAGGTCTCACTGAGGCACCCAGGGATTCCCAGATGGTTCCTGTGTTGTCTGAAGCTCCTCCTTTGCTCAGGTCCTATGTAGGGGGAGAGGGGTGCTCAGGCCCCAGTCTCAGGGCACAACTCAGGGGAATGTTATTTCTGTCTGCTTCCTCCCTAGCCTGTGGGGAGTAATGCATAGCCTACTGCTGGAAAGCTGAGTCCTGAGCAGAGCTGATGCTATGCACCAGGGCTATTAAGATGGCTTTGTGTATAGAGAACAGGGATTGGCAGCCTCCAGATCTCTGGTGTGTCTGTTCTCTAGAGCAGTGTTTCAGAACAGATGCTGAGCAACTCCCTTACCGTCCCAGGTCTGCAGTGGTGAAGGGAGATCCCTCGCGGCTCAAGCCACCTGGAACTTTTATTTCTCTCCTACAAAATGGTACCCATTGGGCTGCTTCTATTCTGCCATCTTCCCCTACCCACAACTGTGTACAGTATATTGGGACCCCCCAGCTCAATCTGTGAGATGGTGGGTTGTGCTTATGGGTAAGAATCAGTGACACTCTGTTTACCTGAGTCAGTAGAGGTTATAAGGGGCTATACAGAAGTTTAAGTGCTTGCAGGAAAGAGTCAAAGGCAGAGTTGTTCTTCAGTGCCTATAATTGGCTTTAACTCATCAGACAGATATGAATGCCCCAGGCAGTGGGTGGGGCCCTGAAGCTTCCAGGGGATCGTTTATTCTCCCCTATAGCAGAGGTGGGTGGAGGGCAAGGCTGGGCCTGGTTAGTTCAGAGGAGCCTGCCTCCAGGCTCCACAGATGTAAGTCCTCAGATTGTCCCAGGAAGGATCAAAGGTCAGCTCCCTGGCTACTGGGGAAGAGCTTCAGAAAAGGGATTGAAGGGGCCCCACCATAGTGGAACATCTTCTAGTGAGGAAGGGGCCATCTTCCATTCACTGACTGGCTGTCAGGAGTATCTTGCGCCCCACTTGGTCTTCTCCCTGTCCTGAAACACTCCTTCCACTCATTGGTTATAAATGGGTGCCCAAATTTGTGATGCTTTGGCAGCAATGGGGCCTTGGGCTGGGAATTGCACTGCCCATGGACTGGCCCAAGTCCAAAGGTGTGGTTTACTTGTGAGTGATGGTGTTCCTCCACTTTACTGCAGCTGGGACCCACAGTGTACTCTCCTGTCTGTTCTACCCAGGGGCCCCTCTACCTCTTGAGTTAGTTCTCAATTCTTCCCTCTGTGATCCATTGAGTCTTGATGGTATGGGATCCTACACACTGGTGAACATCCCTGGGTAGTGTTGGTGAGCAGGGAACTCCTGGACCTAGTATCCCTAGCTTTACTGCAGATCCTCAATGGAAAAGGTGTGGGCCCCTCTCTGTGTGGAAATCTCAGACTGGTGGTGCATTAGAAGAGGGCAGGGGGCTGGTTTTGAAAATATTGGTCCAATGGCCCTTGGCTGCAATGTATCAGGGAGGGGTTAGGGAGGAAAAGAATCTGAATGAAAGAGAGATGGCATTCCAGTTCTGTCTCTCTTTCTGGAAGGAAGATCACATGAAATGTCTAAGCTCTGGGATCACACATGTTCTTTGGAGCCCACCACAATCTGGACAGGAGTTGGAAATTCCTTTGTGGGAACAGGTGATATGAAAACTGAAGGGTTAGAGCAGGCGTCCTCAAACTACGGCCTGTGGGCCACATGCAGCCCGCCTAGGACATGTATCTGGCCCGCTGGGTGTTTTTGCTGCTGCTGCCTGTCCTGCTTAGTAGCCGACTTGTCTCGGGGCCCGCAGTCTGGCCCTCCAATGGTCTGAGGGACAGTGAACTGGTCCCCTGTTTAAAAAGTTTGAGGACCCCTGGCTAGAGCTTCCTAGGGCAGAGAGAAGTGTGGTATGTGCGGGAAGCAGCAGTGTCCATTGTCTGGGCTCATGGCTATGGCCATGGGGGCTGATGTCCAAAGTGACTGGAAGCCCAATTCTTTATTTTCAAGAGTGTCACAGTTCAATGATGGTAGCCACATTTGGG
>NW_003852398.1:44693044-44696005 GCF_000181295.1 Otolemur garnettii
TCTGAAACCCTTTCTTCTCTCTGAGACTATATGGCAACCAGTGTGTCTAGCCAGCTGTCTTCCACAGATCTCCCTAAAATTACTTTTTTAAGTCTTAAGAAAGTGCCCAGTTTTTGAGGGTATTTATCTTCATGGTTTCTCCATCTTCACATTTTCCTAAGGGAGAATGCTAATTATTTTAGCTTGTGATCAAACTGATATCTTTTATCATTTTAATTTTGTATCTTTGGACCTTCTCCAGCTTCATTATGTTTGTTTTTAGGTTCATTAACCAGAAAGTCGTATGGCACTTCTGGTGTGAATTCTTTATGAGTTTTTAATAAGGATAGAATTTTTGTTTTCTCTTTGGTTCAATATATTTCCTGATGATGCCCAGAGCTTTTCTTGTTGTGAATTTCATTCCAAAGTCTACAGAGCTTCTGTAGCAAATGGTAACTGTGTAGACTTCCAGAGCAAAACTGTGATCTTTAGTTTTGCCATTTTTATTTAGAACAAAAGGGAATGGGAACTATAAGTTTCTTTAGAAGTAAAATAGCACAGTTCCATGTGAGGAAACAAAACCCAAAGGAAGCTCAACTATCCAGATTGTAAGCCTGAGAAGCCTGATCTCTTGAATTCTATTTTTATTATTATTATTATTTTTAGAGGTGGAGTCTCACTTTGTTGCCCTTGGTAGAGTGCCGTGGCATAACAGCTCACAGCAACCTCCAGCTCTTGGGCTTAGGTGATTCTCTTGCCTCATCCTCGATCCCTTGAATTCTAACCAGGAATTTTCTCATTGCATAATGCTGCATTGGTAGATAATGTCTGGTCTACCTAAGTTTAGGTACGTTCATGATTTAGTAGAATTTGGAGTTCCCTGTTCCACACTCTGCTCTCCTTCCCTAATAGGAACCTCTATTATTTCTGTCATCCCTCGTTTCCTTCCCTTTGCCTGTTCATACATATTTCTTGCAATTTCCTCTACTTCCACCTATTACTCCTATGTCTTCCCTCAGTTCTTCTCTCTTATGATGTGTGCAGTTTGTCCTTTCTGAGAAGGAGGGGGTTAAAGACCAAACAGAGCTTTGGTCTGCCTGGTTTCCATTTTTGTTGTTACTGCCTGTGCTACACAGAGCATCCTTTGGTTCTTTAGAAGCATAAGAAATCAAATGATGTTCCTTCTTAGTTTAATAACCTCCAGTCACCTTATTTTGAACTCAGAAGTAAATCCAAGTTTGACAGTGCCCTACATTATCTGTCCTTTGCTTACCTCCTATCTCCTCTTGGATCACTTGACTACCAGATAAACTGGCCTTCTTCCTGTTCTGGTAACATTCTAAGTTCATTCTTGCCTCAAGTCTTCATACATTCAGGTTCCTTTTCCTAGAACATACTGCCCTTGTATCTTTGCCGAACTGGCTCCTTCTTATCATTTAGAAATAACCTCAAGTGTTATTACTTCTTGAGAAATGTCTTTCTATTCAATCCAATGCAGCTTACTCTTTGGCTTCAATCACTTTTCATCAAATCACATCATCTTATTGTCTTCACATTATTAATTATAGCATAAAATTGTCTTATAATTATTTGTATATTTTTTATTGTTCTGCTCTTTACTTTTTTTGACTAATTTTTGTATAGTGCATCTTTCCCCATCCTTTTACTTAACTTACATATGTCATTGAATTTTTATTCACTCTGACAATCCTTGCCTTTTAATTGATGTTTGGGAGTCATTATGAAAGTTTTGAGATGCACAAAAATCAAGAAATGTAAAGTCTGAAGCAAATGAAGTCCTCCCAGCGTCACCAATGAGCTGATCAAATTGGAACTTGCACAGGTGAATCAGAAAGGATGCTATTGACTGTGTTTTTTGGAAGTAAAATTATGGACCATAACACAATCTCAGTGTCTCAAAACTTTTGTAGTGACGTATGTATTTAGAATATTCACATTTATGATAATTAATATGTTAGGGTTTACTTTATCATTTTATTATTGTCTTCTGTTTGTTTCCTCTTTTTCTTTTCTTGCCTTCATGTAGTTTATTTGAACATATTTTGAGATTTTATCTTAACATATGTTTAATATTTTTGAATATATGTCATCATATCATTTTATTAGTGGTTGCTCTGCAATTACAATACACATGTGACTTATCTCAGTCTACTGGAATCAGTACTTGACCATTTCAAGTGACATAAGAAAACCTATTTCCATTCAGGTGTCCTTACCCTCCCAACCTTTAAATATTGTTGTCTTGAGTATCAGATGGTGTTAGAATTTTTGTTTCAATTATTACACATTGTTTAAATTTGGCAGGCTCGTGAGGAGGATAATCTACTGTGTTTGCCCATATTTTTGCTCTTTCCACTATTTTTTTTCTCATTCCTAATGCTCCAAAATTCCCCCTTTTTAATCATTTCCTCTATGTTTGAAGAACTTCCTGTTGGTAATCTTTAAGGGTAGATCTGTCAGCAACACATTTTTTTTAGGCTTTCTTCATCTCCTTCATTCCTAAAGGATAGTTTCACCAGGTACAGAATTAGCAGTTGACAATTCTTTTCCTCTAGCTGTTGAAAAATACTGTGTCACTTCCTTCTAGCCTCCATTGCTTCAGGTAAAAAAATGTGCTGTTATTCAAACTGATGTTTTCCTATAGGTAATGTGGCATTTTCTCCTGGATGCTTTTTCTTTTTTTTTGAGTACTACATGCATATATTTCATTAAAGGGTCTGATTTACAACTGCTCAAACAAATGAAGGCATGAAAGGAAAGAGATTTCTAGGGTTGAAGTATGTGGATGAAGGCTCAGTTGGAAGCAAGCCCCTCTGGACAGTGGGAGCTGGTGCCTTTTACATTTGTTCTGCTTGTTAACATTTTCAGCTATTTCTTTCCTTAGAGTTTCATAGTTCTCTTTATAGAGATCTTTCACATCCTTTGTTAGGTAAACTCCTAAATATTTCATCTTCTTTGGCA
>NW_003852398.1:44696409-44706516 GCF_000181295.1 Otolemur garnettii
GTATACAGGTCCTGGCTTTTATGGGTTGTAATTTCAATGACAGAGGCTTGGTGGCGATACTTCCATTTGCTTGGTTTATCTCATGCTGCTAGATGTACCACCAGTCCCTAATGGTCTCTTTGAGAAGGTAGGAAGGGGCGCTTCCTCAGGCCAGATTGCCAGGTGCCTCTTTATGGGTAAAGACCCATGGGAACCGAGAATACATCCTAGGCTGGAATACCATTTGCCTATAGGGATTTGAGTGGCTTTCCATCTTGAAGATAGTATAATATAAATTGTTTGAAGATAGTGCTTAGTGCATAATGCATCATCAGTATATATCCTTAAATTAATGAATTAATACTTCATGACATGCCCTCTTAAATTAGGTGAAAACATGATACATATGAAATAATAATTTTCACCTGAGAATTTGAATTTGGTATTGCGAACAGCAGGTTTTTATATAAATATGGTTGCAACTTGCAAAATGTATACTCAAGTGGTGTGAAGCAGTTGTAATCTACTCTGTGGGTCAGCAGAGAATGAGAATATAATAAAACCAATTTTCTAAGATAAGTAGAGACTGGAGTTGGAGAGAAAGCCATGGTGGCCCTCCAGTTCTTTATGGGACTCACCTATAGTTTTATGTCTTTGAGCTGCACAAAACATTACTATATCCTTTTTGTGTGTGCTTGTGAGAGCCCAAGTTGACTTATGTTACTGGAAACTACAATGTCCTAGCTAATACCATGCATTTAAGTAAAATGATAAACTATTTGAAAGCTTATTTTTTTATGTTAAAAAGAATTTTATGAGCTATTCTTGTTTTTAATTAAATCATAGCCATGTACATTAATGCAATCATGCGGTACAATGTGTTGGTTTTATACACAACTTGAAATACCTTCATCATTCTTTGTATCTAAAACACCACATTCTTCATTTATATTATTTGTATAGGAAAGTGTGTGTACATATAATGAAAGTGATTATTTACAATAAAACCTAAGTTTAAATTGGGGATTATTATATACTAGTTTTTTAAATCAATTACATTTTTAATATGTACTTTTTTGGGGGGTCCTATGGAGGTAGGCAGGAACCATGCCATAATCCTAGGAAGCAATCCTTAGATGTTGTTGAGTATTAAAAATTTTCCCTTGGCCATCAATCTGTTCCAACAAACTTACTGACTTTTTCAGTCACAGCAGAATTCAACATCACTTAAAAATCTGTCATGCAAATGTGAAGAAGCATAGGACAATGCTGAAGGAGAAAATGTTCTTGCAGCATCTGCTTCTCTCAAAGGATGAAATCTACTACCCCCAATGATCCTTTTTACCACAAAGTTTTTCAAATGTAGAGTGAAAGAAAAAGAAGACAAAAATATGGCCTTTAAATCATATAAATAGTCTTCGAATGTTCAGCCATGCTTTTAGGTAACCAGGTTTTATGGGTATGTGTCTGTGTGTGTGTGTAGTGGGTATGTGTCTGTGGCAAGCTTTGAAGTGTAAGTAAAGCATTTTCAACCAGATAAGGAAAAAAATAGATAAACACGGTCTATTAATTGCTGAGGCAATATTCAGTGAACACAGTTAAAATAGAAGGCTTTAAAACTAGGGAAAAATAATTTAAAAGAGATCATTGTTTTCCTTAATTGCAGAGTAAGAACAAGGCTAATTCACTGCCCCCTCCCAACTATACAGAAATCTCAATAGTATGTTATTCAGTACAAGAACTCTACCGTCAGTTTCATTCATGAGAGAAACCAAAGAAAGAATTAAAGGATGTTCTCTATTATTTAGCTTGGGATGCCTTTATCACTTTTTGTTTTTGCCTGACATTTATCCTTGTTTGCTGCCATTGAAAGTTTGGCTTTTAGTTACATAGTTCAGTGCCAAATAAGTCAATGCCCAGGATTTTATGTATTACTTAGAGGGTTACAGCAATGTCATCTCTTGTTTAGAATACTTAGTCAATGTTGCCTACCAAGCTGAGTATAGTAGAACTCATATAATACCAGGCTGTTCTGATTACTGTGAGAAGCACAATAAATAAGTATATAATTTGTAATATTGAGAATAAAATGTTTGGCAAACTACTCAATCCCATTAATGATTTAATTTAAAAAAGTTTCAATAAAATGCAATCATATTCTGTGGCGGTAAAATGCTAAAAGTTATATTCCTACCAAGCCCCTTATAAACTCTCTACAACAGTGAAGGCAAATGCTTTTTTTTTTTTTTTCATGTTTTTCTTATATGAATTAGTTGATTTTTCTATAGATAGAAAAAGGCAAGGTGATCATTTTGCTGTCATTTTAAAATTCTTCTTCTTTTCTTTCTTCTTCTTCTTTTTCTTTTTGGAGATAGATTCTTGCTCTGATGCCCAGGTTTGAGTGCAGTGGCATCATCATAGCTCACTGTGATCTCAAACTCCTGGGCTCAAGTGATCCTTCTACTTCAGCCTTTTGAGTAGCTGGGATTTTAGGCAAGTGCCATCATGCCCACCTCTAATTTTTAAATTTTTAATAGAGATGGGAGTCTCACTCTTGCTCAGGTTGGTCTTGAACTCCTGACTGCAAGCAATCCTCAGCCTCCCAGAGTGTTAAGATTATAGATTTGAGCCGTGCCCTGCTCATTTTCTAAATTATTCTGATGTGATTTTCACAGCATAATTTCCACAGTTTATTTATTCATTTGGTAGTAAATAATGCTTATGGAAATAGATAGATCAGATTTAAGAACAATTTGGCAAAGATAAGTTTGGATGCTTCCCTAAACACTTTGTCTATTTTCCTCTAACCATATGATGGGCCCCCATTTCAGGTTATCTCTCACATCCCTCCTGTAAAGCTTTTACTTTGAGGATGGTTTCTGGATACAGTAATAATTTGCTTCTGAAGATTATTGCTGTGAATTGAATGCTGTTTGGAAGCCAATTCTCTTTGTTCTCTGTGGGCTCTAAGTGGCATATCCTTGAAATAGTCATGATGCATGGCTATCTTTTCAATTATATAATTTTTGGATGCATATACCAGATATACTTATATTAATTAGTTCTTAAAATTTGCTCAACTCTAGAATTAAAAAAGCCAAATTATAGACATGGTGCAATTTGACTCTGAATGTGGTTGGGCTTAAATAAGTTCGTCCAAATAATTTTGTCTTTGATGTATTTTCACTTGCAATCCTGTGTCATGTTTGATGTTCTGTGATTGGTTTCCATTTCAGTAATGAATAATCAACTGTAGGTTCCTTTGGGGTGCTGATATTTCTGTCTGCATTACCCTATATATTCAAATATTCACATAAGGCTACATCTAGATATTTCTTACCTTGCGTGATTACTTCTATGGTTTCTGATGTAAAAAATTCCTTTATATTTTGAGTTTATTATCATAAATGCTGGTTTTTGTCCTACCTAATATCAATTTTTTTGAGATTCTTTTTTAGAATTAAAGCCACATCTTTCTGCTAGATAAGCATTAGTTTCCAGAGGCTTGCATCATTATTGAGTCACTAAATATTTATTGAATCCATCCTAGTCTTGTCACTCTCTGGTACTCTTTAGATGACACTCATAAATACCTTCTCCCCCCAGCATCACTCTTAGATTTTTATTTCCCTGAGAAAATAAAAGTAATCGGAAGAGAACTTGAACTAGCCATCCACAACATCTCCTCACCTCCCTGCTTCTATCCTCATATATTCTGCCTTCTCTCCTATTTACTCTGATGAACCATAAGTGTTCTTTCACAATAACAACGTCTCTATTCTGCCAAGATCTCTTCTTTTCTGGTCTACTTAAAGAAATTGCTCTGGTGATTCTTTGCTCTCCCTCCTTCTCTGGTAACTTTTCCCTCTCATGTGGGTCTCTTACTGGTCTGCAAACACATAGATATATCTTTCACTTCTAAAATACCTTTCTGCTAACTCCCCTTCCTCCTCTAGCTACCACCCTGTTCTTAGCTTTTAGAAAAAATATTTTTAAATTTACATACTACACAATTCACTTCTGTTACTCTGTTGTCCAGAGTTACTGTATTGTTTTGCATTCCCGCCAGCCATGTATGAGTTACACCACTTTCTTGCCAGGACTTGGTATTGTCAGTTTCTTTTCCTTTTCTTCCTCCTTCTGCTCCTTCTCTAACTCTTCCATCTTTTAAATTTTAGGCATTCTATTAGGTTTATAGTGATACCTCATTATGGTTTTAATTTGTATTTCATTAATGACTAATAATGTTGAACATTTTTCCATGTACTTATTTGCTATCAATATTTTTTTTTGGGAAGTGTTCATTCAGATCTTTTGCCCATTTTATATTGTGTTCTTTTACTTCTTATTGTTGACATCTGAGGGATTTTAACATATTTGTATACAAGTCTTCTGGATATGTGATTTGTGAATATTTTCTTCTAACCTTCTAACTTTGACTTTTCATTCTTGTAATGTTTTTTTTTTTTTGGAAAGAGAAAAGTATTTAATTTTGATGAAACCCGATTTGTCTTTTAAAAATAAATGGTTACTTTCGATGTCAAACCTCAGATTTGTTTCTTTTTAACCTAAGGTTAAAAAAATTTTCTCCTATGTTTTCTCTAAATATTTTAGAGCTTTACATTTTGGCCTACGATCCATTTTGGTTAATTGTTGAACAAGGTGTGTTAATTTTTTTTTCCATGTGGGTATTCAGTTGTTCCAGAACCACTCATTGAAAGAACCATTCTGTCTCCATTGAACTATTTTGCCTCTTTGTTAAAATCTCACGTTGTTTATATTTGTGTAGATCTGTTTTTGAATTCACCGTTCTTTTTAATCTATGTGTTTTTTCTTTTGCAAAAATCACATTGTTCATTACTAGTCTGAATCATCAAAGTTTTTTTTCTTTTTTCAAAGTTATCTCGCATATTCTATTTCCCTTGTATTTACATATAAATTTTATGATCAACCTTCTTTATCCCTAGTTATTTTCCTATTCTTAAGTCTGCTTGTCTAATATTAAATGAACATTTTCTTTGGTTAGTATTTGAATGATATATCTTTCCCTATCTTTTTACTTTTATTTTTTCCTCTGATATTTCCATTCTTCTTTGGGCTTATTCTTTGAATATTTTATTTTTAGTTATTGTATTCAGTTGTAACATTCCATTTTATTTTTCAGAAAGTTTCTATTTCTTCCCTAAAAACTTCTTTTTAAATTTATTTCCAGAATATTTGCCTTTATTTTCCTTTTTTCCTGCCATTTGTGGTTTTGATTGAGCATTTTATGTGATTTCATTTCCTCCCCTTTAATGGCATAATCAGCTTTAGTTATACTTTCCTTTTTGTTTACTTTCTTAAAGTGATTGCCCTAGAATTTGCAATGTACTTTTGTAACTAATTCGTCTACTTAGCATTCTACTGCTTTAGGCATAGTGTGGGTACTTTAATGATAAAATAATATTAATTCCTCTCTCATCTTGTATTGTTACTGCCATTTGTTTCACTTATACATAAATATAAATAAGTTTGAATGTATGCACACATACAAGTATATATAATCAAATACATTGTTGCTATTATCATCTTGAACAAAGGATTGTTTGTTACATCAATCAAACAAGAAAATTGAAAGTTTCTATTTTACCTCCATTTATTCCTTCATCCCTGCTCTTTTCTTGATGTAAATTCAAGTTTCTGCCCTTTATCTTGCACCTCTTTAAAGAATTTCTTTTGATATTTCTTGAAAGACAGGTCTACTGCCAATAAATTCCCTTAATTCTTTTATTTATTTATTTATTTTTTGGTCTTAGAAAGTGTTTACTTTTTCTTCCCTTTGGAAAGATAATTTTGCAGGTTACAGAATTCTAGGTTGGTGATTTTTTTTTTCTGTTGACAGTTCAAAATTTCAGTTTTCTCTTGTGTTGCCTATATGATTACTGAGGCAAAGTTGGATGTAACTCTTGTTTCTGCTCTATTTTAGGTAAAGTACTTTTCACTTTTGGTTTCTTTTGGGATTTTAAATTTATCTTTGATTTTCTGTAGTTTGAAAATGGTATGGCTACATATAGGATTTTTTTTGGGGGGGGTTGTTTTATTTTTGCATTTATTCTCCTTGATGTTGCCTAAACTTCCTGGATCTATTGTTTGGTGTCTAATGTTCATTTTGGGGAAATTTTCAGTCATTTTTGTTTCAAATATTTCTTCTGTTCCTTTCTCTTTTCTCCTTCTGAAATTCTCATTACATGTGTGCATGTATGACAACTTTTGTAATTATTGCTCAGTTTTTAGATATTCTGTTTTTTCTCAGTGTTTTTTCCCTTTGTTTTTCAGTTTTCGTTGTTTCTATGGAGTTGTCTTCAAGTTCAGTAATTCCTTTTCTGAGCCATGACCAGTCTACCAAAAAGCCTATCAAACCCATTCTTCATTTCTAAGAAGAGAAGAGAACAAAGTTTTTGTTCTCTAGCACTTCTTTTTGGTTCTTTCTTATAATTTCCATCTCTCTGTTTATACTGCACGTCTGTTTTTGCATTGTGTCTACTTTATATGTTAGAGCCCTTAGCATCTTAATCATCTTAATCATGTTTTTAATACCTGGTCTGATAATTCTAGCATCCCTGTGATATCTGAGTATTGTTCTTATGCTTACTCTTCAAACTATGTTTTTTTTAAACCTTTTAGAATGTATTGTAATTTTTTTCCTGATAGCCGGACATGATATACTTGACATTGGTTTTCATGGGGGTTTGTGCTCATAGATCTCTTCTCTAGCAATCTCAGATTCTTTGTATTCATCTGTTGATTCTCTCTAATTTGAGGACCAGTGATTTGCCCTGTGACCCCACCTCTTTCATGGATCTAAGAAGAATTGTTGAACTTTCAGTTTGTTCAGGTTTTTACTTCTTGTTAGAATGGATAGTGACTTCCAGCACTTGTGTGCTGAATTGGAAACCAAAACTTTCACATATGCCTTATGGAACATGCTTATAGTGATTGCTTTACTGTTTTTTGTTTTAACATTTGAGTAATCTCAGAGTTGGCATTAATTTATGGCCTTTTCCTTGGAGAATTGTTCAGATTTTTCTGGGTTTTTTTAGTTGTATATTATGTAATTTTGTTTACTGAACACTTTGAATATTTTGCTGTGATACTCTGGATCATGTTAAAATCCTCTGGAGATTTTTTTCAAAGATAAGCAATTAACTAGGTTAGGTTCAGACTGCAAGTCATGATTCATCTTCTGTGGGTTGTGGTTCTAATGTCAATTTAGTTTTCAAAGCCTTCCAATGCTCTTTGAGTCCACCCCATGCATATACCACCCTGGGACTGGGGCAGTGGTTTATACCACACTTCAGTTCTTAAAGCCTTTGTCATGCTGCTTTAGGTTTATTCCAAGCATGCACAGCTTGTGGGTGAAGCCAGGACAGATTTAGGATGTCTTTCTTTAGCTCTCTACCCATCTTGTAATTTTTTTCCATACTCTCTACCTCTCGGGGTCTCCCCTTCTTGCTTCTCTATTTAAAAGATTAGGGTTTTAGTTCCCCTACCTAAAGGGGGAATTCCCCTTACAATTCCTGCATCTATGTGCACTTTGGCAGTGAAATGGCAAGAGACAAAGGAGAAAGGGAAAATAACAAATATCCCCCCTTGCCTGAACTCCTGGACACACAGGGCTTCTTTTTCCAGTTACTCTAGTTAGAAAGATTTTCTCTCTGACTTTTATGTACCTTCATGTGGCTGAGTATTTGTCCAGGTACTGCAGGAGGGCAGCCTTATGACCTGCAGAGTAAAATTAAAAATAGTAATGGCAATATGCGTCTGGGATCTCTCCTTATAGTCACAGACCTGGAGAGTTTCCTTTTGTTACTCCTCTTACAAAGGAGGGAATGAATTTTTCTGTAGGGATTTTTCTGTGCACACCTACTGTGCAGTTGTAGAAACAAGGCTAGGAGGGAAAAACAAAACAGGAAACTCACTCCTGTATAGTTGTTCTCCCAGTTTTAATTTCCTTTCCTATGATTTATATTCCCTGCTATTATTTATATTTTGGAATCTTCAGATAGTTTCTCTATGTATTCTGCCCAGAGAATTTGGTTATAAGCAGTGAAAAAAATACTTGGTAGACTATTCTTACACCCTCTTAATTGGAACTGAAACCTCTCTTATTTCTTTTAGTGTGAAACTCTCCTAAAGAGTTGTCAAAACTAATTTCCTATGAAGTTTCTGCTCCCCTTTCTCTCTCAAAGCAAGTCCAATCCCATTTTATTCCCTCCACTTTACTGCCGCTGATCTTGTAAAGCTCGTAAGAACTCCTGCTACTAAATCCAATGATCAATTCTCAGACTTCAGCATCTCTTTTTTGATCAATTAGTAGCATTTGACACACTTGTCACTCACTCTTTATTGAAAACATTTTTTTTTTGGCTTGACCTCTAGGATGGTGCACTCTCCTAGATTTTCTGCTATTTGCCTCTCTTCTTCTCAGTTTTATTTGCTATTTTCTTGTCAACTTTCTGATATCTCAGTATTGGAGAGACTTAGGGTTGAGGCCTTGTTTCCCTTATTTTTCCTATCTGCATTCCAACGTCATCTCATTGCATACTTGATTTGACTAATATTTTCATATACCAATAGCTCCTCAAATTACATACTTAAAATGTTTTGCTTCCCTGAACTCCAGACTCATATGCATTAACTGTGTACTTATCATTGCCACTTGGATGTCAGGCTCAACTAGTCCAATCTGACTCTTTACCTTCCTCCCCAGATTGGCTTCTCATTCCATTTTAGCAAATGGCATGTACATTTTGCCAGTTATTTAGGTCAAAATTCTTAGAAACAGCCTCCAGTCCTTCTCTTTCTCTCACCTCTTTATCAGATCGAACATCAAGTAATATTGGTTCTGTTGTCAAATTATAACTGGAATCAAAACACTCCTTACTACTTCCACTGCTTTGCCCCCAAGCCACCATATTTGTCTCCTGGATTGATGTAGCAGTCTCCTAACTAGACTCCTATTTCTCTTTCCTGCCTGATTACCATCTTTTCAACATAGTGGCCAGAATCTTCCTGTGGAAACATGGGTCAATTCCTGTCATTTCCCTCCTTACCACAATTCCCTGACTTTTCATTGTCACTTGGAGTAAAATCTAAAATTTTTAAGGTGTCCTGTAGGTCCCTCCATAGTCCTTCTCCTTTATCTCTGAGACCTTCTCCACAATTCTCTCCTCACTCCCTCCAATCCAGCTGCCCTGGCCTTCAGAGAGCTGCCTGATTTGCTTCTTCAGGTCCTCAGCAAATGTTTCGTTCTTACTGAAGCTTCCCTTTGCTAGCCTAACTAAGCTTTGCACCTTTCCAACATTCTCTTTCCTATTTCTCTATTGGCTTTAAAAGCACTAACTCTACTTAGCATAATACTTAATAAGGTATTTATTTCTGGTATGTTTTCTGGCTAGCATTAATAGAATATTAAAGTAGAAAGCTTCAAGAAGATTTTCCAGTGCTTGACAAGTATTTGTTGAATGAAAAATTGAATCTATAGTTCTTTATTCTATTCTTATGTGAAATTTTTTAGCAATCTATTCCTCACGTAATAGTCACAGTGATATTTTAGAAATACCAACTCAAAGATTTCTCTGATAACTTGAAATGGAAATAAAATCTTTACCTGGGCTTGCAAAGCACATGAGCTGACCCCTGCTTACCTTATAGACTTCATCTTGCTTCACTCACACCTTTGCTTCAAGTTCCAGCCACCTGTCTATCTTAAAAATCTTGGAGAACACCATGTTCTTACCTGCCCCAGGGTCTTTACATGTACAGCCATTTCTGCTTAGAAAACCTCCACCCTTTGTCTGGCTCTTTGGGTAACTTTATTTTTTATTTTATTTTATTTTTATTAAATCATAGCCGTGTACATTAATACAGTCATGGGATACAGTATACTGGTTTTATATGCAATTTGAAATATTTTCACCAAACTGGTTAACATAGCCTTCATGACATTTTCTTAGTTATTATGTTAAGACATTTATATTCTACATTTAGAAAGATTCACATGTACCCTTGTAAGATGGACCATAAGTGTGGTCCCATCAATCATCCTCCCTCCACCCATCCTCCCCCCTCCCCACCACTCCCTCTCCT
>NW_003852398.1:44709586-44724607 GCF_000181295.1 Otolemur garnettii
AGATGTCTGTTAAATCCAAATGTTGGATGGTTAAGTTTAAATCTAAAATTTCTTTGCTCAGCTTCTTATTGGAGGATCTATCCAACACTGCCAAAGGAGTGTTGAAATCTCTGACTATGATGGAGCTGGAAGAAATCAAGTTGCTCATGCCTGTTAGAGTGTCTCTTCTAAATTGAGGTGCATTCTGATTGGGTGCATACATATTAATAATTGAAATCTCATCATATTGAGTATTGCCCTTAAGAAATATAAAGTGACCATTCTTATCCTTGCTCACTTTTGTTGATTTAAAGCCTATTGTATCTGCGAATAAAATTGCAACACCTGCTTTTTTCTGCTTTCCATTTGCCTGGAATATAGATGACCATCCCTTTACCCTGAGTCTATATTTATCTCTTAAGGTAAGATGAGATTCTTGTCGGCAGCAGATATCTGGCCTGAGTTTTTGTATTCAGTCAGGCAACCTGTGCCTCTTTAGAGGACAATTTAAGCCATTCACATTAATTGAGAATATTGATAAGCCTGGTAAAATTTTGGGTATCGAGTTTTTTGAAAGTCCAATGGTCATTTTTAATCCTTTTGCCACTATGGAAGTTGGAATTTGATCAAAAGTTTCTGAGTGAGTTTACTTTTTTGGTGGAGGATTTCTTTGGGTAACTTTAATTTTAACTTTAATTTGGGCTTGGTTTTTAAATGTAAGCACTTGATTGTTAAAACTATTTTTGCTAAAGTAAAAGGTGATGAAATGTCTGTCATCTTTAAGAAATAAAAGATTCTCTCAGGGCTGCCATTAAAGTTCTTATTTTCTTGAACTGAGAATTACAAAATCCTGAGCTTGTTGATTTCATTTCATAAGCTTTCCAGGGGGCATAAATAAATATAAATAAAATTTTACTCTATATTTTTGTAGTCATCACTGCTATCATAAAGGTCAAGTACTGGAGCCCACTGCTTTTTCATGCATCTCATTTTACTGTATTACTGGTGACAACTTAGACATGATGCTACTACATGACAGATACAGCAGTATCCTATTTTTAGTTGATAGGGAGTTTAACACAACATTTAGGGCTACTGGTATAACAAAATCAGTTCTAAGATTTTATCTTTGAGAATCTATTTCATGATCATCTGCATAGGGCTAATTGCTATCAGTCAGGAAAAAGAAATTACACTAGAAATTTTTGCATCATGAGGTCATCACTGAGAATTGAATATGTAAGTATCAGAGGGTTGACAAATCAAAATCAAAACATGGAAGATACCCAGATAAAACATTTGCAGGAAGCAGCTGCCCTCCCTGAGGCTGAGGGAATAAAAGGTTATCATAACCTAGAATTTTGGACAAGGGAACCTGCAGACTAGAGTCTCAGATCTTTGACACATCTGGATGCTGCTGATGCTTCTGAGAGATTGTAATGAAGTTTATTTTGTGAGTGTTGGAAGAAAAGAAAGTAAAGCCCTTCTCTGTTCTTCTACATTCTGATCTCCCTTTGTTGCTTCCTATTGACTGACTTAACTTGAGCTGCCTGGAAAATCATTCTAGAAAATGCAATATGCCAATTCCTAGCTCATAGAGGTATTTCATAAAGGAACATAGAAAAGGGGATTTGGAACTGAAGGACAATAGGTACCTAGCCAGCATGCAGACAGTCCATGAAAGTGTTATAGAAACAATGATTTTTAAAAATGCCACATAGGGATGAGTAGGAGTTAGGCCAAATGGAAGGAAAAATCTTTCAGTCAGAGAGAACTACTTATGCAATGGCCAGGAAGAAGAGAGAATAACCGTTTTAGGCAACTAAATGTTGGCAAAATGAAACTCATGCCATTTTCCTTATACAACCCAGGAAAAATTGGGTTGTTTAAAGAAAATGTCCTGTGCATTCCTGGCTAAGACCAAAACAATGATTCCTAGGTTATCTATGATGTATTCCTGATATTACTTCAATAACAGAAACTTATAGGTTCACAGACCTTGTATATTTCCCAAATTTAGTGTCCAAAGAGGCTGCAAAACAGTTCGGTTAATGTTTGCAATTTTGTCTTTCCCTTCTATTCATATTCTCTCTCTTTCTCTGTATGTGTGTATATATGTGTCCATGTATACAGAATGGCCATAAAGTTTGTGTGAAATTTAAATTTAAATAGCCACCCTGTGTGTGTGTGTGTCTGCCCTCTGTATCTGCAGGTTGTGCATTATCTGTGGACTTAATCAACTATGTATCAAAAAATACACAAAAATAACTGTAAAAAAGAGAAAATAGTGATACAGAAATAAAAAATACAAGTGAAAATAGACCATAACAACAATTTACATAGTGTTAAAGATGAGTTAAAGTATGTGGAGTGTGTATGTAAGTTAATATGTAAATAATAGGTAAATAATATAAATATTATACCATTTTATAAAAGGGACATGAGCACCCTTAAATTTTAGCATCTATGGGAGATCCTGGAACCAATGTCTCATGACATCACACTGTGAAACAACTGTGTGTCTACCTATACTATATATCTATATCTTTTTTTTGTTGTTTGTTTTGGAGACAGTCTCCAAAACAATCCAGGACATCACACTGTGGAACAACTGTGTGTCTACCTATGCTATATATCTATATCTTTTTTTTGTTGTTTGTTTTGGAGACAGTCTCACTTTGTCACCCTCAGTAGAGTGCTGTGGTGTCATAACTCACAGCAACCTTAAACTCTGGGCTTAAGCGATCCTCTTGCCTCAGCCTCCTGAGTAGCTGAGACTATAGGTGTCCACCATGATGCCCAGCTATCTTTAGAGACAGAGTCTTCCTCTTGCTCAGGCTGGTCTCGAACCTGCAAGCTCAGGCAATCCACCCACCTTGGCCTCCTAGAGTGCTAGGATTAATGGCATGAGCCATCACACCTGGCTTTTATATATCTCTATCTGTCTATATATCTGTATCTATATCTATCTATCTATATTGATCTGTATATGTCTATTTCCACTATTTTCACACACACACACACACACACACACACAGACACACACACATATATTTTTGGGATAAGAAACCTTAAAGCCAACAAGAGAACCTAGACTCTAGTAGCTTTACATGTTTTTGTTTTAGATACTTGTTTTTCATAGAAAATTATTTCCAAGGATTTCAATCATTTCTTTTCCCTCCTGGTGTGAAGACCTATCTCATATACCTACATGTTGTAAAGTAATTTTAGCACGTGTGACTGCAGCTTAGTGTTTTCAAAGGACATCAATCACCACTTACTTTTAATTGAATCAGAGGATACCTGTGTGGGAGTTAGCCCTAGAGAATAGGGCTGTCTCATTTATGTACTTGATCTCTTGTACCTTCAGTCTTAAAGGAAGGGGAAGAATGCCCAGATTTGTTGTCTACCTCAGGCTACTGTGCTTTCTATTTAGATTTGGGCTTAAACAGGTGGTTGGGATGGATACTTGGGTGCTAACGTCCCATGGTCAATAATGCCATGCAAACTATTTATAATTTTACTTTCTTTTGAACTCATTGAAGCTTCAAATTTCTCAGAGCTGGATTTCTCTATGTATTGAGTACATGACACATAGCACATTAACTATGGAATGATGGCTTCATGATTTTGTTTAATCATCTATCATCACTGGCTGTCAGAAATAGGTTTATTGACTTCCCTCTCTTTTGCTTTTAGGATCTAAAAATAATTGACAATACTTTTTCCTTCTCTTTCATTTAATTTTTCTTATTGTCACCTTGTACACATTAGCTGTGGTTAATTAAGAAAGGCTTTTTCAACTCTACTGTTTTCTTTCCTTACACAGTGTGAAACTAAGGCATCCAGCTTACATAATTTTCTCCTTCATTATAAACAAAAATAAGAAACTCAATTAGAAAAAGAATCCATTATGTTACTTCCCAGGTGTCTGCACTTATTAGAAGTGTTTATATCTAATGGAACTGGTGGGGGGAGATGAAAACACACATTTTAGAATGATTTGGGGTAGGCCTTGGAAAAAGTATGACTATCTCTTGGTAGAGGATATATTAGAGATCACAATTATTAATTAGTGATTGGCACTGAGTAATTAAGAGATAAATTGGAAGAGAAGATAGAAATGTCTTTGAATTTTAGTAAATAAAAATTATAATAATGAATAAATATGTTCTGATGAATAAATGAGCACATTTATGCCTTACTGTATCTTAATTTCAATGACAAGTTCTGCACATAATCTCAATGCATTTATTAATAATGGATATAAGATTATATTCAAAGCAAAAGGCTTTGTATTGCATTCAATACAAGACTGTATTCAAAGTACAAGTACTGCTAAGTAGTTCTACTTTGTGAAGAGTGGCGTCAGGCATACCCCATAAGGCTTGGTTAAGAAGAGAGAGCATCAGTTTCATTAGCACATCTGGCATACCTCTTTAGTTACCCTTTATCAGTCTACCTAGGTCTAGATTGGAGGAAATAAAAAGATATTTGGGCCAACTGAGTTTCAACCTGTGAGAGAGTGCTAGAAATTCTCCTCTCTTTTCTTTTGGGGGAAGAGAGTTGAACATTTTGGTGTACGCTGTACTCCACTCACAGATCCACTCACAGAGCCTAGAAGTGTCTGAAGAAGGTCTGAGTGGTATTTGAATTGCGAGTTGGATGTTTGCTTATGCAGTGGAATTATTAATCCCTCCATTTGCCTTTTTGAAAACAGGATGTGGAAAGTATGAGAATAGGGGGAAGAGAGTTGAACACTAAGAAAGTCACACTTGTAGTGTTTCGTAGGTAAAGGGTGATGATTCTTCCATGGAGCAGGTGAGCACTCTGAAAGGGAACCAGGCTTCAGTCATGTTGCTGAAAGCAAGAAGTCCTAGAATGTTTCATGGAGGGATGGGAGGTCAGGGCAGGGTGGATGAGGTCTCACTGAGTAGATTGTCTACGTCAAGGAACTGGGTGCTTCTGCAGGATTTCCTGAAGAATCTGCACATATTCCCTGTGTGAGGGTCCAAACCTTTCAATGTCCATGACAGAGAGAGAATATCAGCAGTCGAGTAGATGGAGATCAGGGAGGTCAGAGACATCCCTCCCTGTTCCTCTTACCTTTTCCAAGGCTCCAAACTGTGGAGGGGGAGGGTGGTGGTGGAACAGTGAAACTTGACTGAAATTGACTGTAAAGCATTAAGTTTTGTCTGAAACATCATTAAGGGGAAGGCAAGAGTGATTTGATATAATTCATTTATAAGTAAAGATCAGAGAGAAACAGAAAAGCTTCCTGTGTCTGTACCCCTTTGAGTCAGACCATTCAAAATACCCACGAGGAAGTGCATGATCTTATTCCTGACCATGTTTCTGATTTCATCTTCTACAATGATCTTCTGAATTCAGAAAGCTTTAGTTAGATGAAAGCCAAGGTCTCTTCCACCATAGAACTTGGCATTCCCTCTGCCTGGAAGGCTCTTTCCTGGATCTTCTCCAAACTGGCTCCTGTCTTCCCTCACGACTCAGCTCAAATATCTCTCCCTCAGAGAGGTATTTCCTGACTGTCTAATTTTACTCCCCTCCCTTGTGCAGTTACTTCATTCATCCCATTACACTGTTTATTTCCTCCATGCTATTATTTATCACCATCTCTAATTATTTTAATTGCTTATTTGTTTACTTGTTTATTGGCATTGAATTAGTAGTCTGTCTTGCTATATCTCAGTGCCTGGGATATAAGCACTCAATAAACATGTATTAATGAGTGAGTGGAATGAACCTCAGTAAGTGAAGAGAACCTTCAAGGTTACTGGTAAATAGTCAGAGAAAAAATAATTGCCATGCACCTCTCTTCCAAATGTAAAATGGTGGCTAATGACAGAATTAATTAGGGCTCTACCTTAAGGCCTTTCATTGTAAGAAAAAACATGCTTCAGTCAGCTCTGTTTTCCTTGGGGCAAAATCCTTTTAGAAAGCAAGATGGAATAATAATTTGTGTTTACTATGTATCAGGTGCTTTAAACATTTAATTATTTAATTCTAAAAACTCTTTGAGGTCAGTATTGCCATTTTATACATTTAGAATATAACCATTTTATAGAATAATAATCTAAGGCTTGTGATGAGTATGTGACAAGGAATTTGTTGTGTCAATACTGCATCCAACTCTGTTTGGCTTCAAAGTCCAAGTCTCCCTGGAACGTCATTATTACTTTCCATCTTAAAATTCTCAGCCTGCTAATGACATCACATATGACATCACTGGTGGCTGTATGGAACTGAGATGCCCCAACTCACTGTTTGGTTTTGGTTATAGAATCAGGGGCTCATTACAACAAAGTCTTGAATTTGTTTATTTTATCTTGTTTTGCATGATTGTTTGGAGAGAACCCTAAAGCCCTAAAGAATATGAACTGTAGAACCATCTTTCACTGGTTGTTTGAGACAAGGGTTATCTGTGCAAGTGATTTATGGGGAAGTATTTCCAGGAGAAACTGTTAAGGGCATGAGAGAGGCAGGAGAGAGCAAAGCAGAAGCCATGCAAGAGGCTAAGTCTTGGGTATAGACCTGGGGAGGATTTAGTTGGTTTCTTCAGGGGAATTGCTGAGGGGAAGACATATCTCAGAGTTATCTTGACCTCAGGGGAAGATGTGGGCTTCTATACTCCCCTGCCAGTCATGGGCAGGTTGGAGGTAGTGGGGTACAGTTGTGCAAACTTCAGGTAGTTCTGGCTCTGTATTCTTGCAGTCCACACTGTGCTCGATCTCACAAACACCCTGTGGAAGATAGTCCCATGTATAGGACTTGGAGGAAAAAAGCACACTAAAGCCCGAAGAAAGATGTGTAGAGATGATAGAAGGGATCCCAGAAGACCTGAGCAATGCCCAACCAGTTCCTACTATACTGATCATAGCTATCGTATTTTAAAGGAAAATTAAATACATTTCTATTGTATAAGAAAAAAAAATACCTGAAAGTTCATCTTTGTCATGGCTGGGCTATTTAATTTAAGCTCCAGTGATAATTCTTCCCAGCTGGGTATTTTGAAATGAAGGTGCAGGGTGACATGGTTTTTGCCAAGTTGGCTGTCAGTGGAAATGGCATGTTGTTCTAGTTGAGGCCTGGGGCCCTAAAGGAGTGGGCCCTGGGAAAGTGCACCATCACTGATTTATGTGCATGGAATGCCCTCTGACTCTATCTTTATTGTCTCCTCAGCCCTAGACCTCAGCACATTTATTGCTTCAGAGGCCAAATGCTCTCAAGGCAATCTACAGGATGCCTCTCTTTCTAGCCGCTTCTTTATACAGAGAACCTTTATAGTCTTTGCATCACTCCCAGTTAGACTTCACTTCTGTTCTGCGGTTTTCTGATCCTCCCCAGCAATTCCTTCCTTTGACATGCTGGCAGAATATCTGGCTCCCTTATTCTTTAGTTCTCCCTGTGTTCTGTCTCTCTGTGTGTTTAAATTACCATCATTCCCTTATTTTCAGCGAAAGCTTAAAATGGCAACATGGCTAGTGCAACAACTGACTTTTAAAAAATATTTCTTCTCAAATCCAATACTTTCATTTTTCCTTCTGAGTATAAATTACTATCTAATAACTTCAGTTTAATTTACTTTTTATTTTTGTTGCAGCTCATGTTAATTTAACAGGCAAAAGAAAAATCTAAAATAAGTTCAGGTACAGTGGAATCCAATTCATGGTTATTTGCCAGAGTTGAGTTAAATTTATAATTATTTGCCAGAAGTGATTTCTTATCTCAAAAAAGGTAATTATAATATTCTAAATATTTCCATATGCATTTTGCAAATTATCAATTATGCAATAAATGATGAGTTTACTACGATGGTTAATTGCATGTGTCAATTTGGCTGAGATATGGTGCCCAGACATTTGGTCAAAAATTATTCTGGCTGTTTCTGTGAAAATATTTTTTGAATGAGACTAATATTTAAATCAGTGGACTTTGAGTAAGGCAGATTACTCTTCATAATGTGGTTATATATCATCTAATTAGTTTAAGGCCTTTATCAAAAAGACTGAGAAAGAAAGAATTCTACCAGCAAACTGCTTTTGGATTCAAATTGCAACTCTTCCTTGGGTTTCTCGCCTGCCAGCTTGCCCTGCTGATTTTGGGCTTTCCAAGCCTCCTAAATCATGTGAGTCAATTTCTTAAAATCTTTCATGTCTATATGTCTATGTATTTATATCTATCTATCCAGTTCTTTTTCTCTGGAGAATCCTGACTATACACCTCCCTACTTTAAATTACTTTGTTAAAACCTTATCTTTTGAAAAGGGGAAAAATTCTATAGGCCTAAGGGCTTAATCACCATTTGAATTTTTTTCAGAAATCATAAATGTGGGGTGTGATGTATTTTTGATAATTACTAGTGCCTGTATGTGTCCCATAAAACTCATGTGTTAGTAACTTACATCTCCAGGAGCCATGTGGGGAGGTGAGGCCTTTGGACCTTTGGAGAGGTGTTTGGGTCACAGGGCTCCACCCTCATAAATAAACTAAGGCAATTATAAAAGTCATGGTAAAAGGAATTTGACCCTTTTGGGTTTTCTTCCTTCTTCTCTCCTTTGGAGGAGGCGGTGTTCAAAGTGCTATGTTGGAAGCAGAAAGCAGCCCTCATCAAATACTGGTGCATTGATCTTGGACTTCCCAGTCTCTAGAACTGTGAAAAATGAATTTCTTTTTTTTATAAATTACCTAGTGTGTGACAGGTTGTTATAGCCATATAAATGGACATTGATCTACAAACAAACATATATACGTTAAAGGAAAATAACAACAAAGGCCTGTCTCAATACTCCTTAGCCATTACTGTTGACTAAGATTTTTATGTTTTGTCACTCTTCAGCCCTCTCAGTAATGAATAGGCCATGGATCATCTTCTTAAAAAGGCTTTAATATATTTTTCATATTAGAGTAATGCATATACTTTTGTTAAGGAAAAACTATAAATATCCAATGTTGGACCATAGTTTTTATTAAAATAGCATTTAAATATGAATAAATAGGAATGAACTCTTCTATTTTGTTAACTGATATTATCCCAACTCCTAGATTAGTAGTTGGCATATATTAAGTATATCAGTTACTCACTGGGGAATGAATGAATGCTTATAGTTCTTATGGAAGTATAAAATTCAAAGCAAATTTCAATATTAAATGCATAAAAACCCAATAAACTGAGATATTTAGTAATATTAATTTGATGTCTTATGTACATTGATTTATTAAAATTTTATTTCTACTTTCAGACCAAATACAATACTATTGTTATGATTGAGAAGTGTTTGATTTTAACATTTCTATTGAAATCATATGAGCAGGAGGCCAAAGGTAGGTGACTAGATCCAGTTAAAACACACTTGTTCTATGGAAAGGCATCAAAATAGCAAGTAGGTAGTGAAATTCTGAAAAAGCAATAGTCCTGGGATATGACAGAGAAGTGATAGGAAGAGGAAATGATAGGAGAGGAAAGGGAGGAAGCCTGTTTCACCAGGATTTCCTGGGAACTGGGAGAAGCCACCAGGTACCAGAAATAGTGTGTGACCTCCAGGGCTCCATGTTTCCACTGTGGACTTTTACCATTTAGTTATGGGAGAACCCCTTGGCCCTTGTGAGCTTCCTGAGTAACATAGGGAGCTGCCTAAAGATTGTACCGAGGCATTGGTCTGGAGAGTGAGCTCAGGTGGAGTCCCTCCTGCTCTGTCTTTTGGCAGTTTTTGTAGGATGTGCACCAGTTCCTCTATGTATGTCTGCTAGAATTTGACTGTGAATGCATCTGGCCCTTAGTTCTTTTTATTGGGACATTTTTTGTTATTGCTTCAATCTCACTACTCATTATTGGTTTATTCAGGAGTTGATTCTTTGTATTTTTTGGGGGGGGGCTCTCTATTTCATTGAGTTCCACTCTTCTCTTTGTTTTCTTAGTTCCTTGTGGTGCATTGTTAGGTTATTAATTTATGACCTTTCTACCATTTTGATGTAGTTATTTAATGCTACAAATGTCCCTCTTAGTGCTACTTCTGCTTTATTCCACTGGTTTTGGTATTATGTATTTTCTTTTTTATTCTTTTCACAAAGTTTTTAATTTTCACCTTTATTTCTTTTTTGACCCAGTGATTGTTCAGAAGCATGTTGTTTAATTTCCATGTTTCTATAGTCTCTGAAATTCCCCTTTATAGTGATTTCTAGCTTTATCCTATTGTGGTCTAGAAGACGTTTGATATGATTGCCATCTAAAGAAAATTGTTAAGACATGTTGCTTAGAAGTGATCTCTCTTAAAGAATGTCCTGTGTGATGTGTCGATGAAAACAATGTATATTCTGTAGTTGTTGAGTGAAATTTTCTGTAAGTGTCTGTTAAGTTCATTTGGTGTAAAGTCCAATTTAAGTTTAATGTTTCTTTGTTGGTTGTTTATCTTGATTATCTGTCTAGCTCTATGTAGTGTATTGAAGTCTCCCACTATTATTGTGTTGCTGCCAATTTCTTTAGGTTCATTAATGTTTGTTTTGTGAATCTGAGTGCTCTACAGTGGGGGAATATAAATTTAGGATTGTTATATTCTCTTGATGAATTGTTTTATCAGTATATAATGACCTTGTTTGTCTTTTTTTTTTTTTAATTGTTTTTGATTCAAAGTTTTACCTGATATAACTATAGATAGTCCTGCTTGCTTTTGGTTTCTGTTTGCATGGAATATCTTTTATATCTTTTTGCACCCCTTTAATTTTAGTCCTTATGTATCTTTATGGTATGGCAAGTTTCTTGTAAGCAGTATATATTTAGATCACATTTTTTTTCCAAATATCTATTCTACCGATCTGTTATATATCTTTTAAATGGAGCATTTAATTAATTTATGTTCAAGGTTAATATTGACATGTGAGACCTTGTTCTTGTTATATTGTTAATTTCTAGTAGTTTTATAATTTCTTTGTTTCTTTTCTTCTGTCTTTTTTGGCTTTGTGGTTTGCTGAATGTCTGTCATGTTGCCATTTAATTCATTTTTCTTCCTCTTTTAGTGATTATTTTATACAACCTTTTATAAAGGTTTTATATTTTTGTGTGTTTTCATGATGGTGAATATTGACCTTTTATTTCCATGTTTAAGGCACCTTTCAGTGAATTATCTCAGCTTTTGCTTGTCTGGGAAAGACTTCTTCTTCATTTATGAACCTTAGTCTGGCAGAATATAATACTCTTGGTTTGCAGTATTTTACTTACAGCACTTAAAAAATACTATCTTACTCTCTTCTGGCCTATAACATTTCTGCGGAGAGATCTTCTGTTGGTCTGATGGGGTTTTCTTTATAGATGACTGGACAGTTTTCTCTTGCTAATTTAAAATTCTCTCACTTTGGCTTTAGTCATTCTGATTATAACATGCTGTGGTGAAGTCCTTTTTGTAGTATATTTGCCTGTGGCCTCCTGTATTTTCATGTTTAGCTGTCTTGGTGTTTCTGAGAATATTTCATCAAATTTTCCTTAATTAGGTTTTCTAAGGTTTTTGATTAAATACTAATGCTTTATAAGTTCAGTCACTCTATGTCATCATAGACATCTCGAAGGCTTTGCTCATTATTTTTTATTTCTTTTTTCCTATTTTTGTCTGACTGGATTATTTCAAGATCTGCCTCCATATTTTGAGGTCATTCTGCTTAGTATAGTCTATTTTTCCAGATTTTGAATGTATTTTGTATTTCTTTCAATGAATTTTTCAGCTCTAGAATTTCTGAGTCTTTTTAAAAAATGATATCTATCTTCTTGGTAAAGTTCTCATTTATTTCCTGAATTGATTTTCTGATTTCTTTATGTTGATTTTCAGATTTCTCTTCCATCTCATTTATCTTGTTTAAAATCAACACGTGGACCAGGTCTGGTGGCTCACACTTGGGAGGCTAAACTGGGTAGATCACTTGAGCTCAGGAGTTTGAGACCAGCCTGAGCAAGAGTGAGAACCCCATCTCTACTAAAAATAGAAAAATTAGCTGGGCATTGTAGTTCTAGCTACTCAGGAGGTGGAGACAAGAGGATTGGCTGAACCCAAGAGTTTGAGGTTGCTATGAGCTATGATAGCCATCTACTCCAGGTGACAGAGTGAGACTTTGTCTCAAAAAAAAAAAAAAAAAAAAATCAGCACTTGGAGTTTTTTATCTGGTGTTACAAGGAATTCTTTTTCCTTGGGATTTGTTGTTCAACAATTGTTGTGGCCTTTGGTAGTATCATATTTCCTTGCTTTTTCACTTTCTTCTATTGATATCTGTGCATCTGATGTAGTAGTTACTTGTTCCGATTTTTTGAAATTGCTTTTAAAGGGGAAAAATTTTTCTGAAGATGTGTATGTGCTGTTGGTTGAGTAGGACACTTTGGCTTTGATTTTAGGTGCCTGTAATAGTGTGATCATTGTATGATTTCTTAGTACAGAGAGCCAGTGTTATCTGTAATTTTGGGAACAAGTTACTAGTTGAGGCTGTGGTAGAGTTTTGCTGGGGACTTGAACAGCAGCTGAGCCAGTGAGGGCCCACATGATGAAGCAGTGGGCTGAGTATTGCTAATATTAGCCTCCAAAGCAGCATATAGTGGCAGCAGTGTTGGTGTGTCCTGGAGCCTATTCTTGGACCTTCAGGTAGCTTCCTCAGAGGCTATTAATTAAAGCAGACAGCTTGGTATATGGGTGAATTCTCAGATCCCTGAGCAACTGCTATGACATAGGAGTTGGCAGAAGCAGTGGTAGAGTCACCCAGTAGGACCCAAGAGGTTTGTGCTGGTATCACTCATAGTTGCAATGGGCTGGGCAGGCTAGAGTCTCATAGACACCTGTAACGGGTTGAGTGGTATTGTCCTAAGTGTGCTTAGGAGAGCATGGTCTCCTTTGTCCCTTCCAGGCCAGGTTGTGCTGCAGTCATTTTACCTTGAATTCAGCCCAAGGATGGGGCATGGCCTCGTCTTCAACTTTCAAAATTGTGTCAGCTGTGGGCTTGCAATCAAAGAGGGAAGAGTCTTTTTTGGGCAAGCAGCATGGGCAAGAAGTTGTGGGGGTGCTGTCTCCTCATGTCATAGTCTCACAGGAGCCTGTGGCAGAGCAATGGCACTTTCTTAGATATATGAAGGAGGGCTGGCCTTTCCTATCTCTCCTTAGCTTGGCAGGGCTGCAGCTGTATCAGCCCATACTCAACCCAAGGATGGGGTGAAGACCAGTGTTAAACTCTCAAAATGGTGCCTTGGACCTGTGACCATTAAGGCTGAGGACCTATTCAGGCAGGCACCATAGGCAGGAAACTCATGTCTTATTCCCAACAGCAGCCTACAGCAGGGTGCTAGGGACCTTCCCTGGAGTGCATAGAAACACCTGGCTCCTCTATTTCCCCTCAGAGCTGTGTAGTGGCTGTGGGTGTGCCCACAGTTCCCCGGTATCTAGGCTATCAGAATGGTACCTTGCTCTGGCCACTCTAGGCTCAGATGCCTGTGGGATTCTGGATGAACTCCTTTGCTGAAAAAACATCTTGGTATAATTTCTGAGCAGCCTCTTTTTTAGGTCTGAGACCTGCATGGGTTGGGGGATTCCTTTATAACCAACATCATAAAAGCTCATCTTGGAGATCAGACCCCTGGGGACTTCTCTTTTACTGTTGACTGCATTTAGGAGCTTCTCTGCTTACTATTCTGGTTCCTCTCCATGGAAAAGGCACATACTACCTGTTTCTAGTTAGCCATCTTGATCCTATCGCCTCTAGAGGAGATTTTATTTAATTAAACTTACTAAATCAATTTAGCTCCCAGTTAAGGTTATAGGAAGAGTGGAATCTGCTCTGTCTTGAACACTTTTGCTCAGATGTCTCTCATGGCAAATTTCCTTTACCACCTTTGCTCAAATATTGCTTTCTTCTCGACACTTTCCTGCCTATTAAAAAATGATACCCCCCAAAAATCCTGTCTTCTTCCTTGATGATTTTTCATGTTGGCATTTGTTATAATACAATGTACTACCTGTATACTTTCTCTCTCTCTCTTTCTTTTTTATGGTCTGAATGTGACAATGTATTTTTTATAGAAATTATAGCTATGTAATAAATATCAGTTTGTATATATATATTTTTTACAGAATGATATAACTTGGTTATCTGTCCATGTTTGTAAGTATAAGATCTAGCTCACTCTTTGTAACTTTTGTTTATAGTATTCCCCTCAAAAATATACTTTAATTATTTACTTATTCTCTTACTGATGGAATTCCCCTCAGTTTATTGCTATTGCAAAAATGGTTGCAATAAAGATCACTTTGCAGGCTTTCTTTTACACATGAACAAATTTTTCTAAGACTTTTTTGAGGAAGTATGATTTGTAAGTTGTGGGCTATTGTTTTTATGATGCATATTTTGGACTGATACAGAAAAATGAGTCTAAATATCCATTTATTGTTATCTCTTATCATTCTCTGGGTTGCTTAGGCTCAGTTGAGTGATTCTCATTGGAGTCCTCTCAGGTGGCTGTAGTCAGGTATCTGGTGGGTCCATAGTCACAGTCAGTCATCTGAAGGCTCAAATGGGCTGATATTCAAGAAGATTTCTTTATTCACATGTATGGAGCCTCATTTGGGATGAGGAACTGATGGGGAGTAGTCAGACATCTCTGTGTTTCTTTTCTTTTCTTTTTTTTATTGAATGGTAACTATGTACATTAATGCACTTCTGCGGTACAGTGTGGGGTTTTCACACACAATCTGAAACACTTCCATCAAACTGGTTAACATAGCCTTCATGTCATTTTCTTAGTTATTGTTTTAAAAGGTTCACATTCTACTCTTAGAAAGATTCACTTGTACCCTTGTAAGATAAACTTCAGAAGTGATCCCTCCAATCCCCCTCCCTCCACCCATTCTCTCCTCCCTTCTCCCTCCCCCCTCCTCATACTCTCAGGCTGTTATTAGGTTATAGCTTTCCTATAAAAGGTATAAATTAGTTTCATAATAGGGGTGTGTACATTGGATACTTTTTCTTCCATTCTTGTGATACTTTGCTCAGAAGAACATTTTC
>NW_003852398.1:44725340-44733394 GCF_000181295.1 Otolemur garnettii
AAGTGTTTTCCCTACACTTTCTTCTAGTATTTTTATGGTTTCATGTCTTAAGTTTAAATCTTTAATCCAGTGAGAGTCTAACTTATGTGCCCTCCCTGCATGGCCAGCTTGAGCTTCCTTACAGTATGGTGATATCAGGGTAGTCAGACTTCTTACAGGACAGCTAACTTTCCCCAGAGCCACTGTTCCAAGGAGTAAGCTGCAGAATGTACAGGCTTTCTTCTGACACAGACTTAGAAATTCCTCGAAATAATTTCAGCTGTATTCTCTTGGTTAAACAGGGAGAAAGTGGGGGGAACTACTCAAAGACATGAACAGAGATGTGGCTCATTTGAGGGTAATATTTGGATATTAGTTACAAAGATTATGGCTTTCTCAGTGCATTTTAGCAGAACTAATCTTAAAGCAGAGATTTAGTGAAAAACAAGCCTCAAATTAATAGAATAAGTATATTTATCTTTGTGACACTACTTGGTTTCCTATAATTTTTTAATCCATTCTATGTTCCAGGTTGGTCCATATAAAATCTCTTCAGGGAATTAATAGTCTAGATCCAAGAATTCACAAAGATGTTTATAGTGCCCTCTTAACACTTGACACATGAAGAAACAAAGGCTCAAAGAAGTTAGAGTAACATGTTCAAGGTAGTTGATATGTACATATAAGTAGTTTGTAGCACAAATAGGAATAGGACTCTTTCAACATTCTTTCCCTCATGTTTTATTTTATTGTGAATCAGTTTCAATGGGAGATAGTATATCTCCTGTAGGAAGATGCTTGTGTTCATGTACAGTTAATAATGCAAGAAGTGGTGGGTGGTAGCATTTATTATTTAGAAAGCAGGATGTGAGTTTAATCTTTTTTTGGTAAGTATTTGCAATGGTTTTAATGACCTACTTCTTAGAAATAGTGCTTGCATTGATTCGTTTCACTAGGTGATATATTTCGGGGAATAAAATACAATCTTACTGCACCATTTATGGTTGATAAACCAGGAATCAGCTTGTTTCATAAAACAGTCTAGAAGGTGGTTAGAAATGACTTTTGGGTCACAGCTCATGGTCTACCACTGCCAAGGAAACAGGGATGCTTGGCACATGGGATGATAAGTAATTACGTACTAGGCATCGTACTTCTAAGAAATGTGTTCTGTTTTTTAAAATACAAATCTATTAATTTCTTCTAGAAATTGGAGGTATGATGTGGATACTATGGAAAAAGAGCAGGCACTGAGTTCTGTGGTTGGCAGAGTTCAGAGGCCATTCATTGGTGGATCTCAGATTCAGAGCTTGAAGTGAGGCTGAGATATTGAGTTAACTCATCAGGAATTCTATTGTTCTGGCAGGAGATAAACCTGGATGATTACCAGAAGCAGCTGTGGGCCAGATGGGACAGACAGCGCTTGCTGCAGCCTAATTCCTGGGAGCTTCTGTGCTCCAAAAGGAAGGCATATGCTTTGCCCCACTTCTGCCTCTACCCAGGATACCACTAATTCTACTCTTCATTCCTTTTTCTGTTCTGTGAGCTGTCCTTTTACTCAAACTTCATTCAATTTTAAGTGCCAACTTCAATTTCCCTTGGAGCTTTCTCCAATAACTCTGTCTTGCACTGGCCACACAACTCTCAAATCTATTTTGTCTGTTGGAGTTTTTTTTTTTTTTTCCCAAAATAACATCAAAGAATGTATTTAACCATACTCAGGTCATAATAGAGCAAATAGGTGAGCAGATTAATAATTCATAATATAGCATGAACTGCCAACAGAGAAGAAAGTCAAAGGAAAGCAGAGAAATTTTTTCTTCTAAGAATTAGAACTGAAGGGCTTTACAGTCATCTGGCAACCACTTGATGTATCTATGATTTCAAATTTACCAGATCAGAACTCCAGGGACCTTCTGGATTCCTTAAGATCCTAGTTATTGCTACAAAGTAACAATTGTGCTGAGTTACCTCTTTGCAGCTATTCGCATGGGATCTTTTATGTGTACACGGTAATATTGGCTCCTTGGTAATCCCGCAGCTATTCACATGGGGTCTTTTATGTGTACATGGTAATATTGGCTCCTTGGTAATCCCTAGGGACATTCAATACAGCTGCCCCAGTTTCTCAGTTTTAGCCATTACTCAGTCAGTTATAGATGGGATACATTTGGCATACAGACACTCCATCTCTAACTGCTCTAAGTCCAGTTTAACTTTAATGGAAAAGTTGATAAAGTTGGCATCAACGAGGGCCACATGTCTGTTATATTGGAAGAATAATTTGGAAGGGTTTGGGGGACCTCTTTCCTTCGGCACACTGGGGTCTTTCTTTTCTTTCTTTTTCAGTTTTAATTGCTCTTTTTCTTTAAGCCTCTGATATCTGGAGACAAAGCATTCACTTCATGGTTACAAACTTCCTTGCTTTCTTTGCTTCTCTGTGCTTATGCAACACTCTTGTTTCTTCTGGAATCTTCACCTGTTAGATTGTTTAGAAAAATCTTTGTGTTGGATTTTCCACTTGGGTTAGTATTTGCTATACATCAGTGGTGTGTCTCAATGGCTGCCTATTATAATCATCTGGGGAGTTTGCAAAAATCCTT
Source organism: Otolemur garnettii (assembly GCF_000181295.1). NCBI lineage: Eukaryota > Metazoa > Chordata > Mammalia > Primates > Galagidae > Otolemur > Otolemur garnettii. Next base: position 44,727,923 of record NW_003852398.1, read on the forward strand.
ATACCCAAACTATGGACTAGATAATTAAATCAGACTCTCTGGAGGTGAGACCCACCTGCATTATTGTTTTCATTTCCTAGGTGATTTAAATATGCAGCCAACTTTATGAACCATAGTCTACATATACAGTGTAATTCCCAAGAGTTAAGGGATAGAAGTTAAACTCTTTGTATACTTCATGGTCCTTAGCACAGGCTTGACCACAGAGTGTTGATTTACAAATATTGGTGCTTGAATCATGACTGGAAGAGCCCAGTGCCCATATGATGAATTGGGTACTTGATTGACACTCCTCTTTAGTCCGGACAGGCAATGATGAAAGCTTTAAGATGCACTCTCTAGATTGAAATAAGGATTAAGATCCTGGCTGTGTCACTCAGTAACTCAATGACTTTGAGCAAGTGAATTGAACTTTTTGAGCTTCAGCTAAGCCATCTGTAAAATGGGGGAAGAATACACTCCGTACCTCATAGGATTCTTCTGAGGATGAGTTTTTCTTCAACTGTGGTAAAAAAAATGCTTATAACATGAAATCTACCCGGTTAATACATTTTAAAATGTATAGTATAGTATTGCTGACTACATGGGCATTATTGTACAGGACATCTATAGAAGTTTCTGCATCTTTGTATGACTGAAACTCTACTGGGGTGTCCAACCCATGGCCCACATATTCCACATGTTGCATGTGGATTATATGAGGATTTTTTTTTTTTTTCCAGACAGAGTCTCAATATGTTGCCCTCAGTAGAGTGGCATGATGTCACAGCTCACAGCATCTTCAGACTCTTGGGCTTAAGCGATTCTCTTGCCTCTGCCTCCCAAGTAGCTGGGACTACAGGTGCCTGCCACAACACCTGACCATTTTTGTTGTTGTTGTTACAGTTGTCATTATTTAGCAGGCCCAGGCCAAGTTTGAACCCGCCAGCCTCAGTGCATGTGGTCAAGGCGGTAACCACTATGCTATGGGCACCAAGCCTGTAAGGATTGTTTTGCTTTAATGTGGTGTCAGAGATCATGAAAATTATGCATGGACCTTTTTTTTGCTCATCAGCTTTTGTTAGTGTTTGTATATTTCATGTGTGTCCCAAGACAACTCTTCTTTTTTCGGTGTGTGGCAGAGAAAAAGGTTGGATACCCCTGCGTCTATACCCATTGCATAGCAACACCCCATTCCCTCTTCCCCTCAGCTCCTGGCAAACACCATTTTTCTTTCTGCTTCTATGAGTTTGACACTACTTTAGACTCTCATATAAGTAGAATCATCAGTAATTTTCCTTCTGTGACTGGCTTGTTTTACCTAGCATAATGTCCTCAAGGTTTACCCATGTCGTAACAATATGACAGTGTTTTAGTCTTTTTAAAGACTAGATGATATTTCATTGTATGGCTATCTCTGTATTCATCATCTGTCAATAGACAATTAGGTTGCTTCCACCTCTTGCTTTCTGTGAATAAAGCTGCAATGAACATTGGAGTTCAAATACTTCTTTCTGCTTTCAAAATTTTCTTGGTCTTTATCTTTTTGACAATTTGATTAAAACATGGTTGAGGGTGATCTTCTTTGGGTTCATCCTTTTTGGGATCTGTTAGGCTTTGTGAATCTGGATATTCATTTCCTTCCACTGATTTGGGAAGATTTTGGACATTACTTCTTTTTTTCTGCAGTTTTTGACTGAGGGCTGGGTTTGAAACTGCCATATGGGACTGGCAGCCTACCCTTTTGAGCCACAGGTGCTGCCCCTGGACATTACTTCTTCAAATGAGCTTTTACTTCCTCTATTCTCTTCTGAGGGTCCCATAATACATTTAGTAGTGGTGTGCTAGCTAGTGTCCTGTAATCCCATAGGCTTCTTAACTCTTCTTCACTTTTTTTTTTTTGCTTTTCTGGTAGGAAAAATTTTAATGAGCTGTCCTTGAGTCAATGATTATTTTTTCTTCTTGACCAAGTCTTCTGTTGAATCCCTTGTGAATTTTTCAAGTCAGTTATTTTATTCTTCAGCTCCAAATTTACTTTTGATATTTTTTAATATTTTCTGTCTCTCTGTTGTTATCTAATTTTGTTTATACGTTGTTTCTTGCCTAAGAGTTAAACAGGACCAGCCCTTTAGAAAACCGTAAACGTCATTGCTGATTTCAACCAACTGCTTGTTGCTGCACCACACTTTTTGTGGTATTGACATAACTGACCAGTATTCCTTCCCGATAAGAGACCAGTGACCACGGAGTGGTTCTGGCCAGTCTATGGAGGATGTGCAGTGAGCGTTTGCCTGTCCTCTGCTTCACCTTTTGGCATCAGAGGGCTGAAAGCTCCACCCTGAGATTCCGCTAATGCTGCCATTTTTTTATACATATGACCCATGAAGGGTGTGAAGTTCAATTGTGCATGTATACTGTTTCTCCTTTCATAAATATTCATAATACCTCCTATAAATTACTAAATGTGCATATTTGACCACTCACTCAGTATAAATTCCTGTTCCTTTGCCATTTCCTCAGAGTTTCTGTTTCTGGCTTCCGGCTTCTGGCTATGCCTTCCAGTCTGTCAGAGTGGCCACCTCCAGACTGCAATGCTGCTTAAAAAATAAAGCTCTTTTTTCCAAATTTATGAACCTTCTCATTTTTCAGTTGACACTATGCTCACTGAGAATCATAAAATTCATTCATGGTGGAAGGAAGATGTTATAGCCTGTAAGATGGTCTCTCTTTTGGCTTTTACTCGAAGGCTTCTCTGTTTTTCCTGAGTGTTTGAACTTTTATACCCCTCTGGCAGTGACTGCCTAATACCATAGTTAGGTACAGTTCTTGCTATTGGGTGTAGGTTAAAAAATGAAAGATTATAGCAGCTCTACATAGTTAAAAATTAAAGATACTTTTCTCTGAAGAGAAATAAATATTATAGGCCGGTGTCCTTTACCTTCAATTGTAATGAAGAACCTTACAGTAGCTATACGTATGTCTATATCTCTGTCTGTTCATTTATTTTTCTTCTTCTTGATCCAAATTTGTTGGAATTTTTGCTTGAGGACTGCAGTCTCACACTAGTTAGAAAGAACTATTCATTTTTGATAGTGTAAAGAGAAATTAAAAGTGAGAAACACAGTAATGGGGTGAAAGACCATATTAGAGGCCCCCCCCCCGAATTTTTCTGTGGCATGACATTGACAGCACATAATTATTTAAATACATTGTTCCAGATTCTCCCTGGATTCTCCCAGGATGCTTTTATTTAAAACTAGTAACTTCTGGAACATTTTCCATGGTTTGGCTCCCATGGCTTTCCATGGGTAGTGCAGAACTCTAAAAAGATGTCAATACTTCCCTGAAGACAGAAATTATTTCAGCTTCTTGAGGTCGCAGACAAGCTGTACTGCTGCAGTTCTATGAGGCTGTGACTTCTCTGCATGTTTTATACTCCTATTTTAATTTTTGGAAGGAAAATTCTCTAGGTACTGCTATTGCATACCCCATATGCTGATTTTTTTCCTTTTGATTATTTGAAACAGGGTGATGTTTTTCTACACACAGGTGACCTTGAAATAGAGGCACTTATCTCAGAAGATTTTAGGTCCTGTGCATTTTCCTCTTTTAAAACCAAGAAATCTCAGTTGTGGAATGCAAGGTTCCCTGAGGCTTTCGACTATACTACCTTGAATTTCTTGTATTCTTCTTCTTCCTCCTCGCCCTGCCTCCCATACACAGATAGAGAGAGAGTTTTATGTACCTTGAATATAGCATCAAGGCAAATTTTCTGGAGAGAACAAATGCAAAGAATATACTTGTGGAGAAAGGACGTCTGGATAAAATGGTCTCTCTGGGTTTTGAAATGCATTATGTTTTACTCCTTTTGTTTGTTGAAAATTTTTATTTCCTGATACATTACCTCTAATAAAAGCTTTATATAAAACTAACTGTGGCAAAGGCACTAAAAAAATTTCTATGAAGTTATTTTGGGGGAAACCCCAAAAGCAGAATTTTAATTAAATGACCTTTGAATGACTCTTAAATCTTACATTAACATGAATCTGATTTTTGAATGCTTAGGGTCAGGAAAGGCAACATGAAGCAATGATTAGCACGGGTGGACTATTGAACACGCAAAGCTCTTTTAGGCCCAGAGAAGCAGTATGACAATGTGGTAAATTGCCCTGGCCAGATCTGAGTTGGACATTCCTGGGTTTGAAATTCCTAGACCTGCACTTACTGGGATCGATTACCTTGGGCACGCTGCCTAGGTTTCCTGGGATACAGTTTTCTCATCTATACAATTGATGATACTTTATGCATATGGCAGTTGTGAGTATAAATAAAAGCATAAACCTAGTACCTGGCACAATTAGTAAAAGTAAATGGCATGTTTCTCATTTATCACACCAAGAAGTACAGGAGTGCAGTCTGACTGTGTGATCATTCTCAGGTCATTCTTATTCTGCTGCTTTCTTTTTGCCCATATTAAGAAAAGTAAAACCTTCATACCACAACTCCAGTGAAATCTCTTGAAAGTTTCAGGATCATTTAAGTCACAAGCCTATGTTTTTTACCCAGCACTTTCTCATAATGTTTATATCCTACAAATAGTGAGGATACATTTATAGAGCCTTTATTCAATAGTTTTCCCTGCAAAAAACCCCACTAAAATTAAAGACACATAGAGTTGTATAAATCAACACGGTACCTATTTTTATTACTAAGGAGCTTGCATATTGCTTCTCAGTATCTTTAAAACTCATGTTAAGTGTCCTGCAACATTAATTTATCACAAATGCTATTTAATATGATTCTGTTTAACTCTAATCATATCGTTTGCATAGAAGGCTATGTGCCAGGCATTGTGCTAAGTGCTCTGTGAGGTTTACAACTGTATTTCTTTATATTACTCAATTAATAAATAAGAAAACTGAATCCAAAAGAGGTCAAGTAACACTACCAGCAAGTTGCAGAGCTGGCATCTGGGCGGTCGGTCTTGAGATGTTCACAGTGTTGATAAGGCTGTGACAATGTGATCTGTAGTAAATTCCTTCCCTTCCCTTCCCCTTTCCCCTTCCCTCCCCTTCCCTTTCCCTTCCCTTCCCTTCCTTTCCCTTTTCCTTCCCCCTTCCCTTCCCCTCCCTTCCCTTCCCTCCCCTTCCCTTTCCCCTCCTTCCCTTCCTTTTCCCTTTCCCCTTCCCTTCCCTTTCCTTTTTCCTTTCCCTTCCCTTTCCCTTCTCTCTTCCCTTCCCTTTCCCTTTTCCCTTTCCTTCCTTTCCCTTTCCCTTCCCTTCTCTTCCCTTTCCCTTTCCCCTTTCCCTTCCCTTCCCTTCCCTTTCCCCTTCCCTTTCCCTTTTCCCTTTCCTTCCTTTCCCTTTCCCTTCCCTTGTCTTCCCTTTCCCTTTCCCCTTTCCCTTCCCTTCCCTTCCCTTCCCTTCCCTTCCCTTCCCTTCCCTTCCCTTTCCCCCTCTCTACTCTTAGAAAGATTCACCTGTACCCCTATAA
>NW_003852398.1:44733952-44783307 GCF_000181295.1 Otolemur garnettii
CCTTTCCTTTCCCTTCCCTTTCCCCTTCCTTTCCCTTCCCTTACCTTTCCACTTCCCTTCCCTTTCCCTTTCCCTTTCCCTTTCCCTTTCCCTTTCCCCTTTCCCTTCCCTTCCCTTTCCCTTCCCTTCCCTTTCCCTTTTCCCTTCCCTTCCCTTCCCTTCCCTTCCATTCCCTTCCTGTTCCCTTTCCCTTTCCCTTTTCCCCTTTCCTTTCTTTTGTTTGAGACAGAAAAGTCCATTTGCTTGGGTCCTGTGTCAGTACACCAAAGGCTGTGTCTAAAAGTGACATTATGCTAAAAGTGACATTTTTTCAAAGGGGTACTCAGTTACACGTTGTCCTGGGTAGAGTGCTATAGCAACCACAAACTATTAAGCTCAAGCAATCCTCTTGCCTCAGCCTCCTGAATAGTTGGGACTACGGGTGCCTGCCATGACACCTAGCTAATTTTTCTGTTTTTAGTAGAGATGGGATCTCACTGTTGGTCAGGCTGGTCTTGAACTCTTGAGCTCAAGCAATCTACCCACCTCAGTCTCCCAGAGCACTAGGATTTCAGGTGTGAGCCCACATACCCGGCCTGTGAACACCTGCTTTCAATTTGAGAGTCTATAATTTTAGAAGTTGTGGCTGGGCAGATAATGCTTATGTGAGCAGTCCTTAATAAAACCTTGGGTTCTGAGTCTTACACAGGCTTCCCAGGGTAGAAACAACCATACACATGTTGTTGTATTTCACTGTTGAAGGAGAGTGAGCTCTGTGTAGCCTGCTGTGTCCTTTCCCTTATTGACCTGGCTGGGTAGTCTTGGCTCTGTTGTTGCAATAAATCCTAGCCATGAGTATAAGCATGCTTGAAATCCACAAGTCCTTCTAGGAAAGCATCAAACCTGTGGGTGGTTGTGGAATTGCTGAAACAGGTGATGTCCAAGGTGTTGACATAGGTGTTAATGCAACTACTGAAAGGATACATTGTCCATCAGTTAGGAGTGTCCTTTAAATCATCTTCCTGAAAACTGCAAATGGTGTTATTAGGCTGAAATTGCAGCCCTTGTATAAGCCTCAGGCCCAATAATACCTCATGTCATCAGGTCACTATCTAAAGTATAACATGCATTTTGTAAGATAATGTACATGCAGACACCATAGTTAGAAAAATACGTCAATATATTCAGTGCTTATATTTTTGCATGTGTCCTGATTTTTTATTGTTTTTTCAGCTGAATGACCAAATAGTTACAAATATTCATCTGTGCAAAATAAGAGATAGGTCTTAAGGACAAATGGAGATACAGTTTTTAAAAATGAATACTCAAATACAACTCAGATTCTACAAACATCTGGATGCTCGGTCTGCAGAGCTGAGCTGCTGAAGTGCCCATAATGATGGTCATGATCTCCCCTCCTATGTAGTAATCAACACATGGATCAATACAGGAATTGGGGTGCCAGTGGTTGAACATGATCACAATGAGGCCTTTTGTAGAGATTTTTCTATCCTCCTACAATTGTTTGTCTCCTTAAATAAACGTTTAGATGGTTTTATTTTATTCTTTGCATTTCCCCTTTATTTTCCAAATTATACATAATGTTGTCCATATTGTTCTTAAAATAAGAAAACTTGACATGTAGTAATCAATATTATACCATTTTGAAAATACCAGATAATCACAACTAAATTTGTATACACCTGCAAGATTGTGAGGGGTAAACGATAACATATAGGATCTCTGGGTCATAAAATTGTAAAAAATAGTTCTTTCAAGTTTTCTATTTTTCACAATTTCTTTGAGTGAACAGTACTTTTGTAATGAGAAAATGTCTTACATTGATGTTCATTGTTTATTTTGGAAACTTGAAATTTGCTGGAATCTTGTGAAGAGCACATTCATCAAAATATATTTTTTTGAAATGAAGTTTACAGAACCTTATATCCAAGGTCATGTAGGTGTTAGGGTATCAGAGGAGTTTGGGCTGAAACCCTGAACCCTACCAAAGAGGTGACCAAGCATGTGCCCACTGTAGCATGTGGGCATTCAAGTGCTTTTTTTAGTATAAGGTTTTAGCATTAAATTTATTTGTAGTATATCAGAATCAAGCCATTTGATAAACACTTTCATTCATTAATCAACTACTTTTATTTTGTAGACTTTCATAATAGAAGCAACTTTAGAGATATTTGTTCTAATAAATATTTCTTTCTAAGATGAAGAGAATTTAGCCTAAAGAAACTGAATATTTTTTCCTGAGGAATAATAAAAGATTGGCAGAAATCAGGCTAGAAGTCCATTTGCTTGGGTCCTGTGTCAGTACCCCAAGGGCTGTGTCTAATTATGCTAAAAGTGACATTTTTCATTAACAAAATGTCAAGTTCTGACTTAGTTATCTTTTCTAAGCATTGCAGACTCAGCCCGTAAAGTAATTCTTCTGTTTGCATTTAGTTGCTCAAAGGAATTAGGTGTGTTTAAGTTGTCTGGATTAACTTTGTTCTTTTTGCAAGAAGACACAACCATGCATCAATTCTGAAAACGCTGAAGCTGGACATTTCAAGAAAATAAGATGGAAAGTGAATCAAAGGAATAATTAAGAGATTTTAGGGAAGGAGATTAAATAATTGGTTTCAATTTTCTATGAGTTGGAGTCAATCTTAGTGACCATCTTTCTTGTGAATCTACGATTATTTTCAAAACTTTTTTTTTCCCCACAGTGACAGCTGCCAATGTCAAAACTATTGACAATGTTACATGGAAAAAAATAAAAGCTTTCTGTAGTGGGATTAGTAGTAAATTATTTTTAATGATTTTTCAAATTGCAGTTGAATCAGAAAATCATTATCTCACTTGTCCTTTTGACTAAATATTAAATGAGTTATGCTACATCTGTTATCTGTCTCCACACTTTGGGAAACCTGAGAGTCAATTTCAAACACATTTTCTACTTTGTTCTTTTTCTGGATTTAGGGAATTTACATACAGATATTCTGAAACTGGCTTCTGTTTTCTTTTTTACTTCCTCCCCCTCCCATTTATTAGCCATTTAAATATTTAATAGTCATTCTGCATATAGGTTTTTTAAAAAATTTATTTTGAAATAGGCTTTTCCTCTGTCACCCAGTCTAGAGTGCGTTGGTGTAATCTTACCTCACTGCATCCTTGAACTTCTGAGCTCAAGGGATCTTCCTGCCTCAGGGTACCAAGTAGCTGGGAGGTAGAGCTGGTGAGCACCCAGGTGCCCACCATTATGCCTGGTTAGATATTTTGTAGAGATGGGGTCTTGTTATGTTGCCCAGGCTACTCTTAAATGTCTGGCCTCAAGCGATCCTCCTGCTTCATCTTCCCAAAGTTCTGGGATTATAGGTGTGAATGAGGCTTTTTTTTTAAAGAATATAAAAGCATAAGTTTATTTTATATTAGAGGGGGAAGAAAGTTGGGGAGGGAGGAGGTGGAAAAGAGAGAGAGAGAGAAGAAAGAAGAGAGAGAGAGAAGAAAGAAGAGAGCAGAGAGCAGGGAGTGAGAGCGAGGAAGATGGGGGAGGGGATCCAGTGAGATTCTTTAGTTTCTAACGTCCAAAGAGAAACTTGGACTGCTGAACAACAACAATAACAACAACAACCCCCCCAAGACCCCAAGCAATCAACCAACCAAAAATCCAAAACATGGCTAGGCGCGGTGGCTCACGCCTGTATCCTAGCACTCTGGGAGGCCAAGGTGGGTGGATAGCTTGAGCCCACGAGTTCGAGACCAGCCTGAGCGAAAGTGAGGCTCTACTAAAAATAGAAAAACTGAGGCAAGAGGATATCTTGAACCCAAGAGTTGGAGGTTGCTGTGAGCTATGATGCCATGGCACTCTATCCAGGGGGACAGTTTGAGACTGTCTCAAAACAAACAAACAAACAAACAAAATCAGTAAAGTGAGGCTTTTGAAAGTTAATAGTTAAAATTTCTATATAAAGGAAAGAAGGAAAAACTCTCGAATGGAGTTGTTATACTTTCTTTAAAAATGTAAGCTAAATCACAAACACATCGTTCATATCAAGGATAAAATTATTTCCTTGTAGGGTTACAAAAAAGCAATTCATAAAATATTTTTAGGTTTTTCAGATTAGAAGACATCTGACCAAAGATGGAAGTGGACACTTCCATGAGGCCTGAACATTGACTTAGTTTACATTGTGAATGTCAAAAGTCTTCCTAGGCACTGTATTGTGTGTCGTATGCCACACCTCCCACAGGCTGGAGATGCTCATTTTTTCCCTATGTAGAAATTGTAATAGACATCTGAGCATGTATTCACCTTTCTTCTGAGGATAGGCCTGGAAACTCAGCAACTACCTCTTTTTCCCATATGCAATATTTAGCTTGGTGATGGGTGTTGTGATGTCATGAGGCTACTTTTTCTTTTGTTTGAATTTAAAAGAGACATATCAGAATTTATACATTCAAATGAACCATAGAATCTTGAAAGTTAGTGCTAGATAGGAATATCTTGAGGTCACCTATTTTAGCCTCCCCATGCATCACTGCTGTCTGGACTATCTCATTCATACCTAAAATAATTAATTGTGGTGGCATCCAATGATAACTTTTAATTTCTTATTTAGGATATCTCTTCCATTCATGGAAGTACTAGAAAATAGTAAGCATGTCAAATTTCTTAGCACTTAAAGAATTTTGAAAAATAACCCAAACTTTTACCCTTCCTTATGTAACTAATATATCAATAAATTACCTCTTGAAAATGTGATTGGCCACATTTGGGGTGCCATGTTCTCTTATTAAATCTATTGTTTTTCAGACGAAGGCAGTATTGTTCTGTGGAAAATAGTCAAGATGTCTCCTAGGCTGGTGATTCCTTTTGTACTTACTCCATGAGTGTTGGCTTTCTTTTTTATAAATTGTAGGAATAATGTATTGATATACTGAGGGAGAAAAGGATAGGGGGGCAGAGAGAGAGAGAAAGAGAAATTGATTTTAAATTTTAATCTACTTTTTACTGTGTGTTAAATTACTCAAATATGGTTTGAAATTTCTCTTGACATTTATTGCCTTTTGTCTTTCAATTCAATTTACTTCAATAGAATTGAATAGTCTGGGGTCAGTTCACCTTATCCCTTCATCTTGACCCTGTTCTGAACATTTTAATACACTTTCATAACTCTCATAAAAAATGCTACAAGAGTTCAAATGGCCAGTAAAAAAGTTTCTAATAGAGGATAGTCTTATATTTAAAGTATAGCATTCCTCTTTCTGAGGCCGAGTATAGATTTTAGATAAAATGACCACTACACGATCTGGCAGACCAGAGGAGAAGCATCCTATTTATGTGAAGAGTGTGATCTGTTTACATCCCAGAAGTTTCCATGAGGTACTAGAGGATCACATCTAGAGACCAGGCTCCATTCATTACTTTCCCTCTGCTTTTCCTGTGCATGGTTCTTATCTTCAAGTAAATAACAGAGCTCCATCACCAGTCAGCCAAGCAGCAGGATGAGGGAGAGATGAAAGGCCTGGTCTCTCTTACAAGGACAAGTTCAGAAGGCTTAAGAATCATTGTTTATTATAATCCATTGCATAAAACATAGTCACATGTCAGCACTCAATGAAATAAGAAGCTGGGATATTTGGTTCTTATTCTGGGTAGCTCAGTGCTCAACAGAAGTCATGGATTCTATTCCTACAAGGATGAAGGAAAGAATGGATCTGAGGGGAGCAACTAGTAGTTTCAGTGATACTGTTTGGTATTTAGAGTCACTCAAGTTTACTTGCATTAGACTGTTTATCACAGCTCAATTTACAATCACCAAAATTTGGAAACAGCCTAAATGCTCACCAATACAGGAATGGATTAACAAGCTGTGGTATATATATACCATGGAATATATTCAGCCACTATAAAAATGGAGACTATATATCTTTTATATTGACTTGGATGGAGGTGGAACACATTCTTCTTAGTAAAGCTTCCCAAGAATGGAGAAGCAAGAATCCAATGTACCAATTTTGGTATGAGGACAATTGATGCTAGTACATGGTGGGGAATGGGGGAATGGTGGAGCAGAGAGAGGGAAGGAGGGAGGGGGTGGAGGGTCATGGTGTTTGGCACACCTCTTGGGGTAGGAACACATTTACAAGAGGGACTTTGCTTGACAAATTCAGTGTTCATTTAGTGTAACCTGGATCTTTGTACCCTCAATGAATCCCCAACAATATATAAAAAAGTAAATAAACATTCCTGGGCCTCAGCCCTGGAGTTCTGTTTCAGTAGGCCTGGTTTAGGATCACTGGCCATATTATATCTGAGTTGTATTTCAGTGATAAGGCAAATCACCAGTAAGTTATATTCCAATATAATAACATAATTGCCATTTCAGAAAACTTATGCTTTCAAAGATTTTAAGGACTAGAAATAGATTAAATAACTATATGTGAGGGATCTCTGCACTTTTTTACATATAGAAGTTTTGTTAAAGATATGCATTATATTGTCTAGTCCTTCTGATGTAAAGAAGGACTTGTGACTAAATTCTTTCAGCACTCAGACCCAAGTAAATACATTTAAAGTTCACTCTCCTAAAATTTCATTTGGCTTTACTAGAAAATTGAATCCATGTCACTTTATCAAAAAGACACTTGCACTTAAATGTTTATTGCAGCACAATTCACAATTGCAAAGATGTGGAATCCACCCAAGTGCCAATTATTTGATGAATGGATTAATAAATGTGGTATATGTATGCTGTGGAGTACTACTCAGCCATAAAAATAATTTAATACCATTTGCAACAATCTGGATGGAACTGTAGACCATTCTCTTAAGTGAAGTATTGCAAATGGAAAAACAAACACCACATGTACTCATTATTAAATTGGAACTAAGTGATCAGCACTCCTGTGCTGATGGAATTAAAACTCAAACAGGTGAAAGAATGGGTCAAATCATATCTAACGGGCACAGTGTACACTATCTGGGTGATGGGCACACTTATAACTTTGACTCAAGCAGCACAAAAACAATCCCTGTAACCAAAACATTTATGCCTCCATACATTCTGAAATTAAAAAATAAACTATAGAATATATAGATATGCAAATAAACAAGAAAGAAACCCTATTTTACTTATTCTAAACCAAAAATATGTTCTTCATTAAAAAAATGTTCTTAAATAAAATTAAAAAAGCCCAAAGTCTTTGTGCTTAGACATTCCTCTTCTTATACTTTATATGGCTGGGATGACAGTTGTTTCTTCTATAGTTTGGAAGAATTTCCACTATTATCTTCTAGAAACCTTCTTACCTGTAGCAGATTACTTACTACATTTAGTTGCTTATTTTTGTTCCTATGTGCCATTGAACTCATTGCAGATATAAACTCAGTGAGATAATTTTATCTTTCTTACTACTAAATTCTCACCATTATATGCAGTATTGTGGACAAAGTAGGTTAAAATAATAAATATTTATTAAATTAATGACTAGAAGACTGGATGAAAAGAGTGAAGTTACCTTTCCTTAAAACTGTGAAATTTTCATGTTGGTAACAGTGTATCCATCTCTATAATGTCAAGCCTTTTTGGAAATTAAAATTAGTTATTTGTCACAAAAAATCTGTGACTTTTTATATATAATAGTTTGTTAGCTTCATTTCATGCCTCATGAATTGATTCTGAAGGAAATTTCAAAAGGATAGTTAAAAAAAATGTTTTGAGCAGTGGCAGCACTACAGTGTTAACACAGTGAATAAAGCAGAAATTTAGAGCCAGACGACAAAGATGTGAATCCCAGCTGTGGACAGTTTGGGGCAAGAACATTAAACAATTTAAACTTCAAATTGCTCATTTTAAATCAGAAATACTACTTGTAATTCATCGTTTATTTGTTAGTATGAAATACAAGATGTTGTATGTGAAATTTATTTGAAAAAAATCCTAATATGTTGTTATGCAAATTATTAAATTTTCAATTTGTTAAAATGTTTTGAGTTATAAGTGTACCATCTTTGGATAAGTACACAAGTGTCCCGTCTGCATTTCTGCTTTTTTACATTAAAATATTAGAAGAAAGGAATATGTAGGATTTTATTTTTAGCTTTTTCCACGGACCTTTGAAATATAACTAGTATGTTGTCAATTGCATTTCCATTGATGAGCTTATAAACTAAATGATATACTCATCATACTCCACATTTCACCGAGTATTACACCATCTTGGCTTTTGTAAATATGGTCTGGTAATTTTGGTTGATAATATTACTTAAGATTTCTCGAAAAAAATCAAATACAGAAGAACCTCTGTAAGTTGAGCACTGAAGAGACTATAACGAACTGGTCAACACACAGAGGTGGTCAGCATAAGGAACTGGGCCTCTTGTATTGATATGTGGTGTGTGTCTGGTCTATGAAAATTAGATCAGCATAAGGAGGTTGTCAATGTACGGAAGTGGTCTACTATGGAGGTTCTACTATATTCTTTATTTCACTAAATTAGCAAAATAAAGTCATTTTATAATTCCTCATTTTGTCAAGAAGTAGAATTGAGCAATAAACAATGTATCATATCTCCATTTTAGCACAGTTAAACAGTTACAGGTCCTTTCTAATTCCTTTCTGGTCTTAACAAGATTATTGAAAATCATTATGTATTAAAGCTTTACTATAATAAACCATATTTAATTAAATTCAACCAAATGAACAATAAGTGCACTTCAGCAATGTCAATAACTCAGAATGTGTGAAACGAAATTAGAACTCAAGACAATTAATTTTAATTAACTTGGAGAATATAAACCATAGAGAAATGGCAAGCCTCTGTAGTTTACAATTATATTGCATACATATCATCAATTATATTGAAACATTTACTTGAAATCAAATATAAGGATCTAATAAAAGAATAAAACCAGAAGTATTTAAAATATGAATTTTGATGAGTTCCAATTTCACAATGCTGATAGTATTTTTTCAATGGACTCCAACCTGATCTGATTCTACATTTATCCTATGTATTACCATGAAATAGTCAGCTTTACTATAAAACTTATGGGAAAGCACAATTGCATAGGATGGCTGATATCCTTCTAACTTACCTTCAAAACTTGCTCATCCTATAAAATGTGTTTTGCAAGTATAATATGCACTGAACTGGCACACATGTCCGAGGAAACTACCTTGGATGTATGTGTCAACTGAATTACTGCCCTCTTGGCATTCCCATGTCATTTCTCTTAAAGATAAACATCATTGGTACAGATAGTTTTTAAAATAAAGGTCTCCTTTCGTAGTATTTTCTCTGTCATGATCTTCATTATTAGAGCTCACCTAATTTGTTATACTGTTGTATTATCTGCACTACTATAGAAACTCCAGTTAGCATTCTTTTTCATGCATCATTTTTATAATGTCTGGACTCTCTAAGTATTGAAAGATTAATCTGTTTAACTCTTTGAGAGGAACTAAATCCACACTGTGGAATAAAGTACATAAAATTTATTTATCATTAAGCTAAGTACAAATGCAACAAGAGTATATGTAAATAATATCTTCTCTGTTTGGTCCATTACCAGTTATCTCCTAATTAAGAGTGAACAAAATTAATGCATATTTTCTGGTTCTGTTTGGGACCGTGTTGTTGGAGAGGGGCATTTTCTTTAGCATCATTGGCTCATGACTTCCTGCGGCTCATACCCTTCACATCTCACATCATTTTGTAAAATTTTACTCTGGACAGATAAATTAGGCAAGGCTTATTTTATTGCAATGAACAAAAAAATATGACTGGGTAATTCAAGCAGAAAATAGAATTACTGGAGGTAGTTACATACAAACCACAAAAAACTAAGCAATCATGATTCTGGGAGCCAGAGACGAGGGGTGGGCCTGGGACCTTAGTAACTGGAGCTACTTTTACAGTGCCATCCTCGCTGTGACTCAGCCTCTGTCTCCATGGGGTACCACATCTTTCTGTTTAAACTCCAGATTCTCTGAAGAAAGGCACAAATTCATCCAGTTTTTATTTTGAATGTTTCTACCTTTCCATCCACAAGCCATGGATGGAAGAGTAGTGAAATGGCACAAATGTGGTAGTGCTGGCCTTGCTTTGTGAGCCAGGATGGACCCCAATTTTGTGTTTACCACAACTGACACCCTTATTAGGGCTGATGTTATCATTGGAAGGATTTATTTCCTTTATATTAATACTAGTAATTCCCTAAAGTTCGGTGTCTGAGCACAGAATCTTTATCTGGTTTATGTCCACAGCTCTACCTATTTCTAATCCTCTTAGTTCTTGCTTAGACTGTACAATGCTACAGTTGTGACTGCAGCCCCCATGATAAAATGTCTGTTCCCTCCTGTGCTTCTGGACCAGGAAGGACTGACTCACTGTGTTTTTTTTTACATCAAGAAGAGGTAACTTTTGAACTGAGTGGATGACTTTCTGAAAGATTCTCCTTCACTGCACAGAAGTAGTTTACTCTGCAGTTAATTCCTGTCTCTACCATCAAGTATAGTCTCTATAGATCTGTTTATAATGGCCTATTGGTCTTCTAAAACTTTTTGTATTTAATTGTTTTATGTTGGTTAGTACTTGAAATGAATCTGGAAAGTGCTTTATTTCAATTAGTCTGCAAAGACCCTGGAGAGATTTACTTTGTTCCTAATGTTCAGTCAGTGCTTTCATGTCCATTTATGATGGAAAAGAATGACTGAGATGAATTGTGGCTTCCTGGCATATTTACTTGCCCAGGTGGAAAATTGTTTTTGCTGCTTGTAGAAAAACTTTCCAACCTAAATTAGGGCCATATTCCTTGAAGTTAAATTGCCAAAAGATAAATCTATCTATAAATACCATGAAATATGTATTTCTTTTTTCAAAATCATGTTCCTTGATAATTTCTTTCAGTGTCACAGCATTTCAGTTTCCACAGACCATAACAACATTTTATTTTTTTTTCTTTAGGGAATAATGCCAGTAGACATAGTATCTATTTCTATTTCTGACTCATTGCACGACCTTAAGTAGGTCATTTGAGCTTTTGGATACTTCATTAATAAAATGTGAATGTCAGTATTTATATTTTTCTTGAAAACCAACAGAATTTTCATATGAATCATCACTTGCATGGTTGAGAAGGTGATAAGGGCTCCCACCACCCAACGTGTCTCATTTTTCCATGTTTTTGTCTATTTTACATCTTTTCTTGTGTTAGAGAATTAGGATGGTTACCTTTATATTCAGGTCATTATGGTACCCAAGGGTTGTCCATTAAGAAATTAGCCATCTGATGCCTCAGAGATTCCTTCATTAGGGACTCACTGTTGCCTAGGGTAGAGAGCACAGGCTAATTTTTATTTGTGCAAGTCTAAGAATTTATTAGGGCACTAAAATGGTTTCTGAGTAATATGAAAACCCTTTACTTCCTCCAGAGCCACCCATTTAAAGATTATATTTTAAAAGCTTCCATAATTCTCTCTTTAACATATGAAGGTTAAAACAAAGATTATAGCAATGAGATAATAGAACTATATTCCCTGGAAGTTTCTTCAGCTGTATTCTTTGCCCTTCTGGAGTTTAAAGTTGAATGATATGTACATATATCTTTTTTTAACTATCCAATCGCACAGACCCTACTTACATACATTGTTATTGCTGTGGCTCTTCTTTGGTACGGATGGTCTCTAGACTCCAGAAGAGTGTTTTTCAACCTTTTTATCTCATGGCACACTTGAAACTATAGTTAAACTTCTGCAACACTCTTAAATTATGTTGATCCAAAAAAGAGTAAAAGAAGAATATACTCACTGTGCTTTGAACTACTTCTTCTTTTTTTTTCTTTTTATTAAATCATAGGTGTGTACATTAATGCAATCACAGGGTACAGTGTGGTGTTTTCATATACAATTTGAAATACTCTCATCAAACTGGTTAATGTAGCTTTCATGTCATTTTCTTAGTTATTAAGACATTCATACTCTGCTTTTAGAAAAATTCACTTGTATCCTTGTAAGATAAACCATAGAGGTGACCCCTCCAATCACCCCTCCTTCACCCTCCCACCCCTCCCCTGTCTTCTCCCCCCCCCAATGGATGGCGCTAGAAAATGTTCTTCTTAGTAAAGTATCTCAAGAATGGAAGAAAAAGTATCCAATGTACACAGCCCTAATTTGAACTTCTTTCGAAAATAATTAATGTTATTCAAAAATTTTCACAGCACCCCTAGCATCTTCTCATGCATGGTGTGCCACAGCACACCAGTTGCAAATCACTGCTCTAGAACCTTGAGAACTCTCCTAAACCAAGTCTGATTCAAGAAAGGCTAATTCTTTCTACCTTTATATGTTCTTTTTGTTTTTAAGAATAGCACATGCTATTCTTTTTTTTTTTTTGCTTATATTTTAGAGTGGTTTTATTTATAATGATCACCACTACTATATCCTTACTGCTAATAATATGAAAGGCTCCATATTGACAATTTCACTTATATTATCTAACGAGTAGTACCAATATCCGAGTTCTCAAAAGATAAGGCTATTATTCCATAAGTGATAATGTGCTAATCATTATATAAAAATATTACCTTGTAATTGTGCCACGATTATAGGTGCAAAGCTACTCAATATTGGAAATGGAATAATTTTGTTATTGTTATTCTATAATATTATAGGTCTTGAAATAGTTTGAGGTACTGTATAATTGTGCATTAATGAGAAAGGACTATTTTGTTATATTTCAAAGTTTTCTTGAATTGTTTGTCTATTTATATTTAACTGCCTGGCAAAAAAGTTCTATGACTTTTAAAATTGGGAGTCATGCAGAAATTCCTTGACTATTCTTACAGAGCTAAGTGGGAAAATGTAAGTATATGCTGTGAATAAACACTTAAAATACTATACTGGATTCCAGTAAGTTTAATCTCACTCCTATTGGAAATCACTGTAGACAGAGGTTAAGTACATAGGATCTGAATTCCAACTTATGTCTAAATTCATGTTCTGCCACTTTTTTGCTATATGACTTTGAGAAAATTACCAGTTCTCTGTACCTCAATTTTCTTATCTGTACAATAAAAGCAACAGCTTCTTATTAATGGGTCCCCCTTATTCTGCTGCTCTTTTTAATACGTGCTCCAGTTTCATGGGCTCTTATGTCTTTCATGATAAAGTCTAATATACATTGTTTATAGAACTGGCTACTCCCAAGAAGTACACCATAATTAAAACTAATGTATCAATTTGAGTTCAACTGGGAAAGTAGAGCCAGTATGAATAATAAGGAATAAGAGATTATTCTAATACTAATTTGAGACTGTTTTCTACGTGAGTGGGTTTTGAATTTTAACCAATTTTTTTGCTGCTTGTTTTGAGAAGGTAATTTAGTTTCTATTGAATTCAGTGGATTAGGGCGACAAGATAAAACATCAGAAATGTCTCAGGCACATTTGTATGGTAAAGTTGGCATTTCAAATCAATGGAACAAATATAAAGTATTCAATAAATAGCTCTGAGGAAATTAGCTGTTTATTAAGAAAGAAACAAAGTTATATTCTTGGTATATGCTAGCCACAAAATAAATCCTACATGTGATAAATACCTTATACGAAAAGGCTGAACTATAAAAACATATTGTTATGTTCATGACTTAGGATAGTATAAACCTTGCACAAAAAAGTCATAAAGAAAAAGACTGATAAATTTGATGTCAAAATTAGAAGCCTTATAATAAGCAACACAATGTTAGAAAGTGTTTGTGATAGATATCACTGAAGTTGGATTCATATCAATAGTGTATAAAAATTCTAGAGTACAAATAATGGTATAGTCTGAATATTTGTGTACCCTCCCACCCAAACTCATATGTTGAAATTCAAATCCCCAACATGATGTTATTAGGAGGTGGAACTTTGGAAGGGGATTAGGTAAAAAGATGAATAAGATGAGGAGCCTTATAATAGAGGTCTCTTGGCTTGTCCTTTCTGCCGTGAGAAGTTCCTGTGAAAAGACAGTCTAGGAAACAACCCCTCACCAGACATCAGATCTTTTGGAGCCTGGCTCTTTGACCTGCTGGCATCCAGAACTGTGGAAAAGACATTTCTGTTGTTTATAAGTCACTCAGTCTATGGTAATTTGTTATAACAACTTGAACAGACTAAGACAAGCAGAAAAGAGAAAGAAAACAGTAGAAAAGTAAAAAAATGATACCTTCACATACCTCCTTAAGAACATGAGGGAGCTTTTTGAGATAGATTTCAAGAAGGAACTTCAGGCTCATAGTACACACTCATGTTTAAGTTCAGAAGGTATAGGTAAATTGCTTTCCAAAGTGCCTGTGACAGTTTCTACTCTAAAAATCTGTGCAGATCTGTTCTAGTTTTTCTGTATCCTTTATAACCATTAATATACTCATTTAAGATAAGAAATATGACAGCTCAATAGAAATATGGGCAAAGCCTGCGAGAAATCATTCATAGAAAAATAAACATATTGGCCAGTAAACATATGAAATGAAATTATACTTGTTATTGCCAATAATCATAAAGATATGAAATATAACAACTGGAGGGTACCCTTTTCAACCACCTGTTTGGCGAGAGTTAAAAAAAAGTTTTAGGATTTTATAAAATGAATGCCAACATCTTTACTACCCAGGACAGTGAGATGAAAGACTTAAGTTTTTTTGAAATTAGAAAAAAAAAGTTTTACTTCAGGTAGTGAGAAATGGCCCAGGGAACTTGCCCAAAGAAATGAATAAAAATGAATCAAATGTTGTTGGAAGCCAAATGTAGCCAAGTTCTGTCAGTAGACCACAGGCAAGCAGGGCCTTCCAGAGTTTTCCTGTTATTACAGTTCAATTGGGTAGAAGCAGAAAAGGTGGGAGATACTAACAATTGGCCAAACAAAAACAAAAACAAAAAACCCCCCTCTGAATTGAGTAGAAGAGATGGGATTGATCACTTGCCAGAGCTCAAGTCCTGGTGGTTGATGTAAAAGAACTATAGAGTCAGGTTGAAATATTAGTCTTCCATGAAAAAACTGGGGATTAACAAGCTTCTGGGTTTTTTGAGGTGACAGGAGAGAGATGTTCCTAAGGAAGTTCACAGGACGCCCCTCAGCAATAAGGGCTTATTCTTTTCACTAATGTAAGAAGAATACACTTTTAATGGAATACTGTGTGTGCCTGGGGAATTACAGTTTAATGTTGAAAGGGGTACAGAAAGTGAACTTGGTCCTAAAGACAGGGTTTTCGGTGCTTTGTAGTGTTAGACCAAATTTTGTAAAATGAGAACTGTTTGCTTGAAATTATGACCTAGAAATTTTAGGATTATTTCCCCCAAACTAGTGGAGCCACAGGGTAGATTAAATTGGTTTGTGCTTAGCAGTACTGGACAGTGGGTTCTAATTTACTATAATTTTTTTTTTTTTTAGTCAGAGTTCAGTATGTATCTTGGGCATATTGTGAACTAGAATTTCCAAAGGAAATCGTGGGAATGAGGCACTACAAACTGAATAGGTGTGGTCACTGGGAACAACGTGAGCCTCTCCTGGGTCGTCAGCCAGCTTTGTCATTGGCAGACCGAGGAGCAGTGTGTAGCTCTCTCCCAATATGTTACTCATGTACTGGCAGAAAGCTACAAATAGAAGAAGAAAAGGGAGGAGGCAATGTCTCCTGTGCTCAACCCAGAAGTGGGGAGGGAAGACGGGGTTAGAAACTGAGTTCAGACAAGAGGAGAAAGGTCTCTTCTCCACAGAGGGGACATGGGTTGTACAAAAGATGAGACGCCTTGAATAGAATTGTAATGCTAAGAAATTTTCCAGAGCATTCTTAAGAGGATGACTTTTCACTAATCTATGAATTAAGAAAACGAATTATATTAGTATTTCAAGATACTTATGTAACCCTGGTAAATGTGGATTATTTTGAATTGAATGAAAGAAATAAAGTTAGTTGTAGCATCACTTGAGTTCAGGATACTCATTACCAAAGGGGGAGGAGTGGTAGTTTTTAGTGTTTTCTTTAGTTTTAGGGAGTGAGTATTCACAGTTACATTTGGCTGAGGAAGATAAAGCAGCTTCCCTTCAGGTTTATCCCACTGGAATAAATTACATAAGGTTTTCCTAAAATGAAGTTTTATTTTCTTGGTTGAAGAAGAGGGATGTTGGGATCTAAAAGTTTTTGAAAGTGCTGGTGTTACTAGATTAAAATGCTTTTTTGTGTAATATTTGGGAGACTATGAAAGAGCCTTGTGAGGAACATCTCCTGAAGGTGCCAGAGGGCTTCCAGAGGGAGGTTATTCCTGCTGCATACTTGGGAGGAATGCACGGGACATAGATTTTTTTTTAATAGAGAAAAAAGCCCAGTTCCAGAAGATGCACCTGTCTTCATCCAGAGCCTCATCCAAATAACATTAAGAACTGAAGATGTTTATGAAATTCAGTTATCATGGATCAAAGAAGGTCCTAAATAAACAAAAACATATTGTTGAGTTGACCCCCGGGTACTGTGTCAGTACAGGAGCAGACATTGAAGTGAGGTCTGTTGGTGGGTGGAGAATAATTCACATGCATGATTCATGTGACAATGATTTGAAAAAAACTCTCTTACATTCTACCATGATCAATGTTATGGAACAGATGTTTATTTTGACTTCCTTACTTTTCCTGCACAGCAACGTGGTATCCCAACCTCCTTTCCCCACAAATAGTCCACATCCAATTTCTTCCTTACAATTAATGGAATTATATAAAGGTATGTATGTGTGTATATGCATGTACGTATATATGAAATCTATTTTTGTTATTATTTTACAAAACATATTTTCTCATAAAAACACTATGAATTTGGTACAACTCTAATTGGTTTGCTTTTATTGCTGTGTCGTGTTTTATTATGTGGATATATAACATGTATTTCTATCATTCCCCTATTGATAGACATTAAATTTGTGTGTCTAATGTGAATAATACTGCAGTAAGTATCCTTGTATGCATGTCTTTTTAAATTGGAACATTTTATTTCAATAAGATGGATTCTTAGGAATTAAAATGCTAGATTAAATGGTATGTGTTTTTAATTTTAATAGATGTTTACAAAAGTAATAGTTCACAGTACTATCCATTTATTAGAGTGCATTTTTCTTTACAACCATATCAGAAATAGTTATATATCTTTATAGCTGTTCTAGTCTGGTGGTTATGAAGAGTATATAAATTTCCTAGTCTGCACGTACGACACTACTAGAGATGTCATCATTGTACTCCCATTTTTCAAAATTGAAGGACTCCTGATTACCCATCATTGGTCTTGTGGTATGTGATGGGGACAGAAGGGGCCAATTTCCTATGGTATGTAATAATCCTTCAGAATCGAGGGGGATTTGTTCCAGGACCTATAAGGATACCAAAATTTACTGATAATTAAGTCCCTTATATAAAACTTTCATGTAAACTATGTACATCCTACTGTATGCTTTAAATTATTTCTAGATAACTTATAATACCTAATGTAAATGTTCTGTAAAATGTTGTTATACTTACTGTCTTTTATTCGCATTACTCTGTTATTATTTTTGTTGTTTCTTAATCTGTTTTTTTGGACTATTTTCAATCTGTAGTTGATACAGATACAAAGCCTACTGATATGGAGGGCCTAATGCACTACTACCTTGGACAATAAACTCTGTATGGTTTATGAGTTGTTGGCTATGGTGGATCAACATAACAAAGTGCAACAGAAAAAATAAAACCAGAGGCTATGACACCAGGAGCAATGGCGTAAATACCTGAATTTTGCTATGGAATTTAGGGTGCTGGGTAAGCATGATGTTGCTGACTGCTAGAAGTGTTCCTTGCATTTTAAGCTCCCTGTCACTTATGAAGTGTATCAGAGACTGGTGTGGAGCATTTAACTAGTAAATAATAAAAGTCTCCCCCTCCATAGGGTATTTCCATTAATACTCATACCCAGATTAACAGGCAGACTTCTCTGTAATGGGAAAGAAAACCATGCCCTATTCTCTCTGTAAATGAGAGTAAGGTGGTGGGAGGAGAAGGGCAATTAGGAAGAGATGTTGGGTAGGAATAGGAAAATTATAACTTTGACCTAGGAAGGCATACAGCCCCCTCCAGTTCTTCAGCAAGAGACGGTGGTAATAGAGTTCAAGGGAGCAGCTAATATATTTTGGATATAGTTATGAAGATTGGTATTTGAAAGTTTAAATAGCTTCAAAATGAAAAAAGCAAGCAGGAGATCATGCAGAGTGGCCTCTCAAGAGCTGAACATGCCACGGGACTTAGTTCATGGAGCTAGGGCCCAGAAGAACACTTTCTTCATCTGCAGCCATCAGGAAGGAGGGGCTGTACGTCCTTTGGTGAGCACTCAATGAATTCATCTGGTAGACTAAGGCAGGATGAGATTTGTTTTTTTCTTTCTCTACAACTCAATTTTTCCAACATAAACATACATATCATGGCAGGTAGAAGAAGAAACAAAAAGAGCCCTCAGGTGAGTTTAATATAACTCACAGGAGAATTACTGAAAGAAGAGCCATCTTGACTTTATTACAAGTCTCATTATATCCTTAGGATTCAGGAACCCTGAACCCTCTTTCTGGATATGTTCATAATGAGAGCAACCAGATCCACTTAACAGGAATCCTCTACAGGAGGCTAAGGGGAGGTGGGAATTTTGGAGGCAAAGAGCAGAGAGGAGAGGGAGAGAGTATCCCCCTTTGAGAAGTATTTATTTCTTCAGATGCTAGAGAAGGTGGTGATCACAGTGAGGGACTCTGACCAGTTGAGGGCCCAAGTTTTGGTTGAACAGCATGAACGATCCCATCCACATTCATGTACAGTTTTAAAAAGTTGAAAGGCAGGATGGAGCCTGAATTAGAGAATTGTTTTATAAATTCTTCTGGATTTAGGGTAAATAATAATTGGCCAGTAGTAATGTTGTTTAATAATGGATGGCCCCTCCTGTCTTCTAAACTGCATGCAAATGTGGTAGCTCATGGTGCTCAATGAGTTAGATCCCTGCACCTTCAAATAGTGGCTGGAAGGGCCTTGGCATCCCAGGGTAGTGCCCAGGTGCAATAGATTCATGGCAGAGCTCCACAACAGTGTTCTCTTTGTTCAGCGGCATTGAATTTCTGAGCATAATATTAGTGTCTCAGGAAATCCTTCCCAAGAAGTTATTTCCAGTTGGCAGCTGGTGATTTATTCCAAATGTCTATATGAGCTGAAGAGAGTTTCCCCTGGTCTGAAGTTGCTTGTCCTGGCAGACAGATGTCTGTACTGCTTTTTACTTTATGACAAAATGTGTCTCTGCTACACAAGGCTTAAAGATCTATCACCTCTGTGTTGTTTTCCTGGAGACAGCAAAAATAATGAATTTGAATAGGAAATAGTTCCTATTGAGACTCCCATCTATAACTCTTTTATTTATTTTTCCTGACACAATGATTTTTATCTTCATTTGTATCCCTTATTATGGATTTTTTTTTTTTTAAATTTCACATACAGTGCTTAGCCTTGGCAGCATCAACAATGCTGTTTGAAAAGCTCTTGGAACTTGAAGCAAAGCCACAAAGTTGGCTTTGGCAGCTGTGCTCTTCAGACAGGCAGATCTCTCCAGTTTCCCTACAGGGTGTCTAGGATGCTGAGATGAGACCATGTCCTGGAAACACAAAAGACCTCACAACAGATGTGTGGTATGCTCAGAGGCAGTCTAAACTCGACATTTTTTTTAAACCAAAGGAAGTGAGGTATCTAAAGTGGTTTGCTAAAAAGGATTCACCAAGCAAATCATCTACTATTTGTCATAAATACACATAGGATGTGCCTAGGTAATTTCTGATGCTTCTGAGATAGAACTGTGGAGTTATTTTGTTAGAAAAGTTTCTAAGATGTTATTGGCATGCTGTGGAATGGGAATTACAAACAAGTATTGCTAAATCTAGATGGTTCCCCACTTATGATGGTGCTACTTTTATTTTTTCACCTTTGTGATGGTGCAAAAGTGATAAGCATTCAGTAGAAACCATACTTTCAGTACCCATACAATTATAATGGTTTTCACTTTCAGTACATTATTTGATAAATGACATGAGATATATAACACTTTATTATAAAATATGCTTTGTATTAGATGATTTTGCCCAACTGTGGGCAAATGTAAATGTTCCAAGCATATTTAAAGCAGGCTGGGTAGGTTAGATGAATTAAATATAGTTTCAGCTTATGATATTTTCAGCTTACAGTGTGTTAATTGGGGTGCTACCTCGTCATAGGTTGAATGGCATCTGCGTCCTGATTTGTTAACTGACATTTTCAATTTCCTCAAATTTTAAAAAAATCTGTGTGTATCTATTTCTGATTTGTGTATTTTGCCTTTCCAGTCCCGATAGCACAGAAAAGTAACCAAGTCTTTAAAAAAGATCTTGTCACGAGCAGGGTCCTGCAGAGTACTTCCGATGAGTGCCACTATTTAGGACTTCCTTAATATTGCCCATCTCTCTTGCTTTCTGTCCTCACAAAACTTTCCAGGTACCCTCTGAAGCTTTTCCGCATAGTAAGCAAAAACTACCACTTTCTGGAACACTTTGTCCCATTAATGGTTTAACTGAAACCTGACTCTGCCTGAGGACTTTTCCAAGTAAATGTTGCTCATTCTCCCATAGTCACTCATATTAGCCCTGGAAGGCATGGGTCACATCTCTTAGCTTCTAGTGTCTCTTCTGAACTCCCCCACTCCCACTTCCCTGAAAATAAATCTGACTGCTTGATGTTCATGCTCTTCTTCCACAAGATTATTGCTGACTACATGGCCACTCCCCTTTGTCTACTGTACACTGGGTATCCCATTCCCAGAATTCTTCTCTACTCCAAATTGTGCCATTGTACTGAGTGACTTCAGAGTGTATGAGGATTACCATCTGCTATGATTTGAATGTGTTCCCCAAAGTTCATGCATTGGAAATTTAGTCTCCAATGAAGGAGTGTTGAGAGGTAGAAACTTTAAGAGGCAACTAGTTCATGAGGGCTCTATCCTCATAAATGGATTAATGCCAGTATTTTGGGAGTGGGCCTATGATAAAAGGGTGGGTAGATTCCTGTTTCTTCTTTCTGTCTCACCTGCTCACTATGTGATGCCTTACACCCTCAGATAACCCTTGCCAGATGCCAGAACCATGCTCTTGGACTTCCAGCCATCACAACCATGAGCCAAACAAAATTCTGTTTTTTATAAATTACTCAGTCTGTGGCATTCTGTTATAACAGCAGAAGATGGATTGAGATGAAAGATTGGTAGTGAGAAGTGGAGCTGTTGCTATAACAAACACCTTGGCAAATGCCTAAAAATATAGAAGTGCTTTTGAGATTGGGTAATGGGTAGAGGCTGGAAGAATTTAGAGGAATGGACTAGAAAGAGCCTGTATTTTGGTGAGCAGAGAATTAAGTGTAATTCTGGTGAGAGCTCAGAAGACGAGAAGAGCAGTAGAGAAAGCTGGAGTCTTTTTAGAGATTACTTAAATGGTTGTGACCAGAGTGTTGGTGGAAATACGGACTATAAAGGCCATTCTAATAAGGTCTCAGGCAGAAATGAAGAATAAGGTATCGGGATCAGGAGTAAAGGCTGCCCTTCTTATACATTTGCAAAGAACTTGGTGGAACAGTGTCCCTATCCTAGGACTTTATGGAACATGGAATTTAAGAGCAATGGACTAGGATATCTGGTGCAAGAAATAGATAATCTAAGTAGCAAAGCATTTAGATTGCTGTATGGTTACTTTTAACTGCATACAGTGAGAGGTCTTTGACATTGTCTTAGTGTCAAAGGCTTAAATTGCCATACATGCCCTTATTCACATTGTCCACCCTGTGTCACTCTGAATCCCACAATAGTAATTATTTTACCAATAAAATAGCTACCACAGATTAAACACTTATTATGCACTAGGGTAATGAGGTATATCTTTTGGATTTGTTGCTTTATTTTATTTTGTTTTATTTTGTTTTTTTGAGATACAGTCTCTCTCTCTCTCTCTCTTTTTTTTTTGCAGTTTTTGGCTGGAGCTGGGTTTGAATCCACCACCTGTGGCATATGGGGCCAGTGCCCTACTCCTTTGAGCCATAGGCACCACCTGGATTTGTTGCTTTGTTTAATTTCAAAATATCCTCTGTCAAGTAAATATTATTATGATCCATATTTTACTGAGAGAAAGTGAGCCTTTGAATGGTTAAGTAAATTTTTTAATATTGTACAGTAAGAAAACAATAGAGCTTGAATTAAAAATGATGTTTGTCCAAAGTTCAAGCTTTTAACTCTTACTATATATATATATCCCACTCACTAACCCTACCTCCCTCCCACTCTTCTGTCTCTCTCATTCAGTGCCATTGCTCTTGACCCTTAGTGTTAGCATGAACTCTAAGAGCTCCTTGGTCTGCCTGCTTCTTTCATATGTATTAACTTCTTTCCATGTTCATTCCTTATAAGTCTGGATTCTGTGGACTGTCACTGAGCTATCTACTCTTGCTAGGTTCTTCCACTTTCTTTCCTGTTGTCCTTCCCTCATACCTGCCTAGAGAATCTCTAACCTGCTCTACACATGGGTGGCCAACCATTTTGAGAAAAAACAAACAAGCACCCAAACTGTAGAAAATGCAAGTCTTACTCCCATGATTTAGTGTGTAGAAAAACTGCCCACTGTCATAAAAAATTAGCTTTTAATTTAAATTTCCATCCCACTGGGTAACAGAAACTATATCTCAGTCAGTTTAGAATTTTTCTTTCTACTTCTGAGATTATGTATAAATTTTTAGGGCACTTACATTGCTACAATGAAAGTTAAGGGAGTGAGATTGGGAAGAGGGGGATCTTTCCTTGGGATTATCAGAAAGTCACATTGAAATTCATCAAGATGTCTTCATTCAGGCTGGTTTTTGGCAGAAAAGGAAGGTACCTAGTTAATTCTTCCTCATCATTTATTTCAAAGTACCTACAGGTCTGCCACTCTGTGGACCATTTTTCCTTGCTAGGCTGTGGCACTGGGGAATCCAGCAATATCCAGCATGATGGAGAAACCATGGATAACTGACACTGCCTTATAGAATCTTTCCAACAGTGCTGCCAACAATATACTCCATGCCAGTTTTCTAGAATCTTTTACCTCAGATGTACTTCTGATGCCTCTAGGTTCTATCTTATTTATTTCATTTATGCCAGTCCCTTAGGGAATTGGTGGTGCTGATGGTGAGGGGGCTGGAGATGACCAGTTGCCATCTTTTCAGAATGCCCTATGGTTCATTCTTGGCTTCTTAAGTCTTCTTTAACCTTCCTGGAGTTTGGACACCATTGCTAAGTTCTACTGATTTTATCTTGAAGTCTTAGTACCTATGCCATAACATTTATTCACATTACTCTCTACTAATAGACATCCTTAAATAACTCCACCATATCTCCCCCACATTGTTACAATAGCCTCCTAGCTAGCATTCCTGCTTCTGTCTCTATCTGCTTCCTACAGCAATGTATTCAACATATTGCAGCCAGAGAATGCTTTGTAAACAAAAAATCTGATTACATAACTTCCTTTTAAGAAATCTTTCTGTAGCACCCCAGATGATAAAGTTCGTATTCCTTATAGGGCTTATAGAGGATCTGATGATCTATAACCTGGTAAGCTCTCTAGGATCATCTTCAGATACTCATTAGCCATGAGTATTTAGCCATGTATTTAGACCTTTTTATTAGCTATTTGTTTTGTCTTTAATTCTTTTAGCACCACTTATTCACCGACATAAAGGTTATGTTTCCTTTATGTCTAAACTTAGAGCTTAATTTCCAGACCTCCTGAAACAGAATCAGTGCCATCTTATATGCTTCCATGAGCTCTTTTCAGACTACCTTATTAATACCTGTTCATTTGTCTACTTTCCCTTCCTGACTGAAATCCTAAGGATCAGGCATCGTGTGGGTGTTGATCATTATTAAGTTCTTACAGAGAATAGCATATAAAAATTCAGTAATTTAGACTTTGCTTTTTGTTCAAGTATACACGAAATGTAAGAGAAAATGGCCTTGATTTTCACATAAACATCCATATATTTAATGCAAAACTTTTATCTATGAGGAATGGTAGAAACTGAAGTGTGCTTTTTTGAAAATTGTTATATTAAACTTATATCATAGAACTTTTATGCAAAATATTCTTTTTTTCATTTCTTTTATGTTTACATGGATGGAGCTGGAAAATATTCTTCTTAGTAAAGTATCTCAGGAATGGAAAAAAATATACAAAATATTCTTAAAACAGCAATGAGATACCACTATACTTCAGAATAGCTAAAAGTAAGAGAGATTGATATATAATATTACATATTGGTGAAGATGTGGACCTGCTGAAACTTTCACACATTGCTGATGGTATCTAAATTGGTACAGTGACATCAAAAAACTGTGACTTATCTACTGAAATTGAACATTTATCTATCTATTAATTAGCAATTCTCATATGTTTTAAAAGATTAAGAATGATAATGTTCACAAGAGTATTATTTGTAATAGTCCTAAAATGGAAACAATGCAATTTTCCATCCATAGAACAGATTAATAAAATATTGTATATTTATGCAATGGAATACTTTATTGCACTGGGATGATAGGACTATAGCTACACACACAAAAATGGTTGTATCTTGCAGTTGTTTTTATTTATATAAATTTCGTAACCAAGCAAAATGAATTTATGGTATTAGAAGCCAGAGACAGAACTGGGGGCAGCACAAGATGGCCAAATAGAAACTTGAATTGACAGTAGTAATCACTTAACTATGTATATGTATAACAAAATATCACATTGTACACTTTAAATGCATATAATAAAGGTAAAAAATCAAAAGTGAAAATTTTAAAAATGTTTAAAAAGAAATAAAAAGATTATAAGAGAGTAGTATAAATAATTGTACACAATAAATTGGATAACTTAGGTAAAAAGGACAAATTCTAGAGAACTATATCACAATTTGGTGGAGTAGGAAGTCCTGGTTCCCCCTCCTCTCCATAAAACACACCAATTTAGCAATAATTCACAGACAAGTTTCCTGTGTAAAGAATCAAAAACTAAATGAAAGACTTCTGCACCCCAGGAGAATAAAAAACAGATGTGGCCCAGCATAATCCCAACTGTGGTGGTCATGAGGGAGTGCCCACATCATTCCTCTTCAACTCCAGCAGTGTAGCACAGAGAGTGAGGGAAGAGAGTGAGAGACTTTGGTAATCAAGGGACTTCTATATTTTGCTCAAGTTCTCCCAGGCATTACCATCAGAAGGCACAACATTACTGGATTTGGTGATCAACGTAGGGCTGATTTGGCTGCCATGATCAAAGATTTAAGTCACAATACTCAATTCTCTTTGAATATCTGGAAAGCCTTCTCAAGAAGGAGAGGTTCATACAAGGCCAGGCTGCAGAGATTAAAATCATTACCTAACTCTTCAAAGCCCAGGCATGGATAAACATCCATAAGCCTCAAGAATATCCAGGAAAACATGACCTCACCACATGAACTAAATAAGGTAACAGTGACCAGTGATGGAGGTATGTGAGCTTTCAGGCAAAAAATTTTAAATAATTGTTCCAAAGAAGCTCAATGAACGTGAAGAAAACACAGAGAAGGAATTCATAAGCCTCTCAGAGAAATTTAGCCAAAAGATTGAATAATAAAAGAAGAAAAGTCAAGCAGAAATTCTGGAGCTGAAAAATTCAATTGATAAACTGAGAAATGCATCAGAGTTTCTCAGCAGCAGAATTGACCCTGTTTAAAAAAAAAAAAAGTAAGTTTGAAAAGAGCCTACTTAAAAACAGTCAAAAGGTAAAAGTAAAAAATAAAAAATGATGAAGCACACCTACAAGATCTAGAAAATAGCCTCAAATGGGCAAGTCTAAGAGGGAGAGAGAGAGATATTAGCATAGAAACTTATTCAAAGAAATAAAAAAGCAGAGAACTTTTCAAACCTAGAGAAAGTTACCAATATTCAGGTATCAAACAGGTTGAACCCAAAGGAGACCACCTCAAAGCATTTAATGATCAAACTTCCAAAGGTCACAAATAAAAAAAAGGGTCCTAAGGGAAGCAAGAAGGAAAAAAAAAGAAAAGAAAAGAAAAAAAAAAGCATATATAGGAGCTCCAATACATCTGGCATCAGAGTTTTTAGTGGAAACTTTACAGGCCAGGAGATTGTGGCATGACATTCAAAGTGCTGACAGAGAACAACTTTAGTTCTAAAATATTATATCCTGCAAAAATGTGAAGGCAAAATAAAGACTTTTCCAGAAAAGCTTGGGAGTTTCATTAACAACAGACCTGTCCTGTAAGAAATGCCAAAAGGAGTTCTTCAATCTGAAGGAAAAAGAGATTAATGAATAATAATAAAGCACCTGAAGGTATACAGCTCACTGGTAACAGTAAGGACACAAATACAGAATACTCTATTGCGTCAACTATGGCATATAAATATATTATCTTGAGTAGGAAGACTGAAGGACAAACTTACTGAAAATAATAACTACAACAGCTTTTTGAGAGAGAGATATTATGAAGAGATATGGATGGAAATAACAGTTAAAAAGTTGGGGAGGGAATGGACTTAAAGGGTAGAATTTCTTCTAGATTTCTCTTTGCTTGTTTATTATTGTTAGCAGAGATGTCACATGTTTAAAATAACTGGTTATAAAATGGTTTTTTTTTCTGCAAGACTCTTTGTAACCTCAAATTAAAAAACCTACAACAGATACACAGAGAATAAAATGGAAGAAATTAAAACACATTACTAGAGAAAAATCACTTTTACCAAATGTGATAGGAAGGAAGGAAGAAAGAAAGACTGGACCATAAAATAACCCAAAATAAAGTAACAACACGGTGGTACCATGTTTCCCCCCAAATAAGATACTGTCTTATATTTATTTTTTCTCAAGAAGACACACTAGAGCTTATTTTCAGGGGATGTCTCCTCTCTGCACTGAAATGCAGAGAGGTCTTATTATTGGGGTAGGGCTTATATTTAACAAATGCATAGAAATCCTGCTAGGGCTTATTTTTTGGGTAGGTCTTATTTTTGGGAAAACACAGTAGTAAGTCTTTACCTATCAATAATAACATTGAATGTGAATAGACTAAACTCTTCAATCAAAAGACATAAGGTGTCTAAATGGATAAAAAACAAACAAGAAAACAAAATAACAACAACAAAAAACAAGATCCACTTCATCTAAAAAGACACATATAGACTGAACATAAAGAGATGGAAAAAGATATTCCATGCAAGTGGAAACCAAAAAAAGAGCAGAAGCAGTTACTCTTCTATCAGATAAAATAGATTTCATGAGAAAACTGTAAAAAGAGACAAAGAAGGTCATTATATAATGATAAAAGGATCAAGTTATCAAGAAGATAAAATAATTCTAAATATATTATATGCACCCAAGACTGGAGCACACAGATACATAAAGCAAATATTATTAGAACTGAAGAGAGAGGTAGACTCCAATATAGTCATCATTGGTGATCTCAACACACTTCACTTTCAGCATTGGACAGGTCATCCAGACAGAAAATCAGTACAGAAACCTTGGATTTAACCCATGCTGTAGACCAGATGGGCCTAATAGATATTTACAGAACATGTCACCCGACAGCTGCAGAATACATGTTCTCCTCCTCAGCTCAAGGACCATTGTCAAGGA
Source organism: Otolemur garnettii (assembly GCF_000181295.1). Taxonomy (NCBI): domain Eukaryota; kingdom Metazoa; phylum Chordata; class Mammalia; order Primates; family Galagidae; genus Otolemur; species Otolemur garnettii. The sequence goes on from NW_003852398.1 coordinate 44,761,680, forward strand.
TAGACCATATGTTAGGCCACAAAACAAATCTTAAAAAATTTATAAAAGTTAAAATAACACCAAGTATTTTCTTTGGCCACAGTGGAATAAAACTGGAAATCAGTAACAAGAGGAACATTGGAAAATATACAAACACATGGAAATTAAACAATATGCTCCTGAATGAGAAGGTAGTCAAGGAATAGATTAAGAAATTTAAAAAATTTCTCAAAACAAATGCAAATGAAATGCAAAGAACATGTCAAATGAAAAGAGACCATATCAAAACCTGTGGGATATAAAACAAGCAGTAATAAGAGGAGAGTTTAGAGCAATAACTTATATCCAAAAAGTAGAAAAGCTTTAAGTAGACAACCTTATGATGCATCTCAAAGAACTATAGCAACAAGTGTAAACCGACCCCAAATTAGTAGACGAAAAGAAATACTAAGAATCAGAGCTGAAATAAAGGAAATTTAAACAGAAAATTACAAAAGATCAATGGAGCCTTCTTTTTTATTAAACGAATAAACAAAATTGACACATTTTTTAGCCAGACTTAAAAAAAAAGAGAAGACTCAAATAATTAAAACCAGAGATGAAAAAGAAGACCTTATAACTGATTGTGCAGAATGCAGAAGATCATTAAAGACTACTGTGAGCAATTACATGCCAATAAATTGGTAAACTTAGAAAAAAATGGACAAATTCCTAGACACTACAACCTACCATGACTGGACCTGAAAGAAATTCAAAACCTGAATAAACCAGCAACAATTTTATAGTATAAATGCTGTAATGAAATGTCTCCCATCAAAGAAAAGCCCAAGACCTGATGGCTTCGCTGCTGAATTCTAGCAAGCATTCCACTAAGAAGTCAAGAGAGTGGTAAGCTTTGAGGAGGAGGAGTAAGCTAGCTAGCCCCTTCTACCACTAAGGATGTGCTGAGTACCATCTATGAACCAGAGAGTGAACCCTCACTAGAATCTCCCAGTGCTTTGATCTTTTAACTTTCCAGCTTCTAGAACTGTGAGCAACACATTGCTGTTTGTTATGTATAAGCCACCAAGTTTATGACATTTTTGTTAAATGTAGTAGCAGTTAAATGAATAGACTAAGGCAATTTAAATGTAGGCAAATTAAGGTTAAAATTTATTTTTAAAAGACATGTCAGGGTGAAGTCCGTTGATATACGCTTATGGCACATTACAACATGGAGCATCTTTATAGGAATTTAAGCAATCTTATTGGAATTGTCGGTTTGGGGAAGCTTCAACCAAGAATGAAGATACTCATCTCTATCTATGTCTTGATAAATAAACAATTGTAGATAGAGGATACCAGAGAGCAGATTAGATGCCTGCATTACCAGTGTCAGAGATGGTTACCATTTGGTAGTAGAATGACTACCAGGTGCTAGGTTGTTAGCCGGCCATGTATAATAAGTGGCTGTAAGTAGAAACATCACAATCACATATGATTTAATGGCAGATCTAATGGCTACCATACTTTCTAAATCATGGTGAAAAAGTATGTGAGGTATATGTAATAACTACATTGTAATATGGAAATATGTTTGGTTTCTATTGGTGATAAAGTCGTAAGTACTTCTAATACTTCCATGGTTTGTTGCTTGTTTTCACATTGAAGGAAATGTTACATTTCATTTAGAGGTTAGGGAAGTAAAGATCAAAGTAAAGATGCATTTTTTTCTCCCCATCCATGTTATGAATTCCTCAAACTGTACCCTGGGTTAAGAATTGCTGCTGTAAAGTAAATGTGGATTTCTGTATCAAGAGGTTATAGGAAAGAGTGATACAAAAAAGAAATTTCAATGATCATAAGCAACACTTTAGGCTTTTTCTTCCCCTTTTTGTAGGCAAAGTCAAGAGATGAGGCTGAGATTAAAGGGAAAACAAACTATTTCAAGTGTTTAGCACTCCCTGGAGAGCTAACCCCTCTGTATAAGACTCTCTTGACCCTATTCCTTTATTGTTTATGCTGGGGCCTCTGTGGTTTGGAACACTGGAAAACATAAACTGACAGAACTATTTAAATCTTTTCTTAGATAAGGTTTCTTTATATAAACATAGACTACAGAGGAAATGATTCAACAAATCCTGCTCATTCTTTAAGTTTCAGATGTACCTCAGTATCCGCTTCCTCATGGAGTCCTTCCATGGTCCTTGCTTCCTATTCCCAAATGCCTGAAACTACCCTATGGTTAGCGGTCACCACCCTAACCTAGTTTTGGGGTTAGGATTCATTTTTTATTTCGCTAGTTTCTAAGTTCCATGCAGACAATGACACATAACTCTCTTATTGTTTTTTTCCCCAGCAAATAGCACAATTTTTGGCATGTGTTAGGTGCTCAACAAATATCTATGGAACAAAGAAGTAAATAAATAAATTACTAAATAATCTCTTCTATGGAACAAAGAAGTAAATAAATAAATTACTAAATAATCTCTCTTGTTTGTTGAAGTCAGTTGTGATGGAAAGAACGATGAGGAAGGGAATGAACGGTAAGACACAAAGGGAGTGGCAGTTCACACAGAACACTGGCTTACTGCAGAACGATCACTGCCAAATAGGTCCTTTAAAAAACTGGAGGTCGGGTGTCAACATGTCGAACAGATACAACTTCACTGACTAATGGAAATGTTGATAAAAGTGAAAGTGTCTCTTCTTTTGTATGGGCAAGCCTCTCAAGTCCTGTGTATGTTTTCCTAGTGTAATCTGTGAGATCATAATTTTTACTAACCTTTAAAAGTTAAGTAACTATGTTAATAAAATGTAAATATACACTTTGATGTAAGTAACTATTTTCAAAGGGTTTCTGAAAATTACACTGTTGAGTAAATTAAATTCACTATAGCGGAGATCAGCTGTGACTAATCTAGGTCATTTTCCTCATTATTCCTTGATTCATTTTTGCTAATCCACTAGACAAAATGAGCTTTCCTTCTGAGTAACTGTGATCTAAGTTTCAATGCGAAGCAATTTCTTTGTATTCCTAAAGAGTAACTCATGTGACAGCAATAGGATAATTTTCTTTTCACACAGTTTGGCATTGCTGCTATTAACTATAATAGAAAAGAGATAAGATTTGTGGCCTTAAAATGTATTCTTGATTGTTGCATGTTGTCAAATATGTATTTTTATAATCCCACAAGGAAGGGCAGGGAAGAATGACCCTCAGCATTACCCTTTCCTTTTAATTTTATTTTATTACTTTATTGTCTCATATTCCTTTTAGATGAACTGTATTTATGCCATCAATCCTTAGGGAACAGGAGACATGTGTTCCTATACACAGGCAATATTGTTTGCTATCATATGCCAGAAGTAAAGTCAAAAGATGATTGTCCTTGTCATCCAACAACTGCTATAAAAATTTCTACAACATGAATTAAAAAAGAAAAAAGAAAAACAAACAACATATTTTATGGCATATGTTCTTCAACATATGAAGGGTCATAATGGATAACTGTACGTTGCAAGGAAACTAGTTTTCTTATCAGACAGTACATTTTATAGCTAATTAATTCTGGTTTGTGTGATCAGAGTCATGGAGTTTGGAACTGGAGTTTATCCACATCTATGGTATCATAACTAGTAGCACCTCACATCAGAACATTTCATGGTTAAAGCATCTTCCATGATCCATGAGGCTGGTATCTGGGAGCTCATTTGAACACTCTGTTTATCCAGTACTGAATGATGGCCACAGATTTTTCCAAAAGAAAATCCTAGTCACATGTGGAATTATTCTTGGGCTGTACCTTCATTGCAGATTTTCTGTGGGGAGAACAGAAGCTTTTTTTTTTTATCATCAGCAAAACCATATGAGCCCTACCACCTGCTCTCTTGTTCTCCAGAATACACAGATCTCCTCTTAAGCAGCAATTAGCGACTTTACTGTATATTAGATTATTGGATTAGATACGTGACATCAAACCATGGACTGTTCATGTGGCTGGGATAGATTCCATTTGGGGAAGAGTTTTGAAAGATAGCATTCATTTCCTTTTGGTACTTTTCTTTTTTTTTTTTGAGACAGAGTCTCACTGTGTCACCCTGGGTAGAGTGCTGTGGTGTCACAACTCACAGCAACCTCTAACTCTTGGGCTTAAGCGATTCTCTTGCCTCAGCCTCCCAAGTAGCTGGGACTACAGGTGCCCGCCACAGCACCTGGCTATATTTTTTGGTTATAGTTGTCATTGTTGCTTAGCTGGCCCAGGCCAGGCTCGAACCCACCAGCCTCGGTGCATGTGGCTGGTGCTGTAACCACTGTGCTACAGGTGCTGAACCTCCTTTTGGTACTTTTGATCCTTTCCTAGACTCAGTATAGATACAAGATGACTGTATATGAAGATCAAATGCACTTAGCCCTTTATTGAATCACTATTACCAACTTGTACACTCATATATTGCTTGAATTATTGTTCAAAATTATTTTAAGAAACAACTTAATGATACCTATTTCTACATCATTAGTATTTTAGAAAATGTGTCATTAACAGTTAATTTTTACAAGAGCATTCCTTCCATAAAACTTCTAGAAAGAAATTTGTTTTAGAATTTATTAACAACCCCCCCCCCCCAATTAAGAATGACAGATAAAAACAATTTCCCTTCTTTTTCCCCACAGACTAACCAATTCCCTTTTGGGGGAGAATTTGAATCTCAGTTAAACTTTTGTTTTTTATACCCCTGAAAAGTTGGCATAGGTAAAATATCAGCTCTGTTATTAGGATCATTGTGGTAGGAATGATCCTTCATTGGTAAATTGTATCTGGATGGCAAGAATTTTTAAGATCTAATGGGAAGCTGTTAGTCTGGACCTTCCTGAATGTGTGGATTCTTGTAGTTGGACATGTCTCTGTGGGATCTATGGAAATGTTTCTAGAAATATATGTTCCTCTGGGGTAGAAGGCGTTTAAGCCAGGCTGGCTCGTGCATCCTTCTGGGTGCTTTCCTTTGCAGTTCTTGTCAGGATTCCCTAAACAATGCAGTATAACATCTGCATTGTATTAGAATCAAAAAATAATCTAGGGATGATGTGAAATACACTGGAGGAGATGCCTAGGTTATCTGCAGATACGACCCAATTTTATATAAGGAACTTGAGCATCCATGGATTTTGGTATCCTAGAAGGTCCTAGAACCAATCCCCCATGGATACCCAGGGACAATGGTACTGTCATCAAAGAACAGGGATTTATATGAAAGTGGATTAGGAAAAAATCACAACAAACCACATTCTGGGGTCTGCATTTTTTGTAGTGGGGGAGGGATAAACTGATTACCTGGCAGTCAGTAAAGAGGGCTACCTGGACAATCTGCCTTTGTGCAGGCTGATGAGGGTAATTTTATTAATAATAAATAAAAAAACACCATACCCCACAATTTGAGCTACATATGGATTCTTGAAAAAACCTTGAGAATTTATTGTAGAGTGTATGTAATAGGCTGTCTCTTTATATTGTTTGCCAAGGTCCTTTCATCAGTGACTTCCCCTTAATTATTAGTCCGGGTCTGTAGTATTTCCTCATCAGAATTTCTCGGCACATTCAGACAGTGTCGGTTTGGGCAGGATGATGGTAGATGTTCCTTCCTGAAGGCTAAATGTATTTTTCAAAACATTTCATAGGTTCAATTGATCAAGCCAGAAGCACTGTTCAAAGACCTGTAGATAGAACAGAGAAGAACCAAAGAAAGAACGGCAGAACTTTTGGAGTTATTTTAATCTTTTTAAATTATCCTTTAAATGTAGGTCACATATGAAGGAAAGTGCGCTTAGGACTTGGAGAAATTATTTCAAATATATTGTAACTGGAATTTAAACAAATTCAGACAGATAATGGATTGCTGCAAAATCATTATACTCACTTTATCTAAAGAGCTGTCAGGAATTTACAAATGAATATCCCATTGTCTGAAGCACTTAGAGAATACAGACAGCTTCCTTGGACTAATGCTAGCTGTCAGCTGTTAATGAATAATAATTATATCATCACTGATAACTCTTCCAAGAACTTGTTTTCTGTATCTCTTTATTGTAATTCTCTTCCCTCTTTTTCTACCTACTCCCATTTTTAACCTTGCCATTTTGATTTTTAATATTCAGTTTCTGAAGAGATGAATTCTCTAGAATATGAAAGGATTTAACAGATGATAGAATTTGTAGAGACATGGACAGCACATTTAAACCTACAAAGAGGGCATTAGCTTAAACAAGAAAAATAAGAAAAACAGACATCTTTGCTTAAACTAAAGAGGACTGTGAAGGATTATGTGATTTGTAGAAGAAATTTGGACTTCAGCTCTAGAGAAATGGAGCTATGGAAGAAATTTAGTTAAATTGAGCAATGTTGCACTAAGTAAAGTTCAGGTGCCCTGAGAGTTGCCAAATTGAGTAACACCCCCTGCGTCCTTATGGAATTTATGTTCAGACTGAATTCCTTGTTATGTAGGAATCCTCTCCTTGAGAGCAGGGATTCTAGAGGTCTTAAATCCCTAGAGCCTAGTATAGGGCCAGTCAATGCCCAGGAAATAGTTATTGAACTGAAGCACACAAAGTTGCCTTACTGGAATAAAAATGTGAATTACCTAATGCAATGGGTGATTCAGAAGAAAACTGTCATTAATTAATCAAGAAATATTTCTTTGCAATATCAACAGCCCTTTAAAAGTACATCAACTCTGTCCCTTGGGTTAATGGAAAATATCATCTTGACCTGACATACGAGAAGAGCTAAACAAAAATAACTACTTTCTGAGTTCTTGAGCCCTTGCATTGCTTTGAGCATTCCAGAGGGTGCTCTCCATGTTTTATCTTGCTGTATTCTTACATAATTCTATGGGGCTACAGTACAACAACTGAAACTCTAAAAGATAAACAATTTTTGCCAAGTTACATGGCTGGTAATTAGAGAAACCAGCTCTATTTCGCAGCTCTATTTCGTTTAACTCCAAGGCCAATGTTATTTCTCTTGGTTTTCATTATTTTTGAAAGAATGAGAAAATTACCTGCAGCCATTGCATACATACCTTCAACAAGACAGAAACTTTGACAAGTGCTCTTAGTTGAAGGTTAATGCATTCAAGACTGACTGGGAATTGCTCACTGATACAAGTTAAGACAACTTAAGGTAAAGTTTGATTTTCCTGAATGATTGATCTGAAGTTGATATTTAAGATATCTTTCTCTCTCATTTCTGGATCCTGTTTAAAATATATACCATGGCAAAAATATAAATTTTGACTATGACGTCCAAATATATATACCATGGCAAAAATATAGTTTTGACTATGACTTCCAAATATATATATGTGAATTTTTATTTTTACTTTTCTTTGTAGGTTTATAGATGAACACAAAAGAGAATGAGAGGGGTGATTGGAAATTAATGTTTGAGATGTTTACTGTGCACCAGATACTACAGATTCACTGGTAATAACAGGGTTTAACCTCTAGAACCTATTTTTCTAACCCTGAATCCCAATTTTTTCCTACTCTACCACAACTCCCCAGAGGTTACCAATGGATTTGACTTAGGTTGTGCTGGTTCTGTCAGATTTTAGTTGCAAATTTTGAATTAAATTTCTCTAAGCTTCAGTTTGCTCATCTATGAAATGGGGATCATGATAATAATTATTTCATAGAGCTTAATGGTTAATTAATTTACTTTCCTAAGTATCATGCTTAACTGATAGAAGTCAAGTCCAATGTTTTCATGATGCTGGCAGTGTGAAATATGTCACATTTTACATTTGTCTATATGAAATTAAATTTTGATTTAACACTTACATGTCAATCTCCAATTATCTCTAATATCAGTAACCCTTGAGGCATCATCCCTTCATTATTTAGAAAGAAGTTACAGATTACTCAGTTGGAAAAGAGGACATGGTCTTCTGTTTCTATTTGCCATGATGCCCTGACTCCTTGTGTTAGTCAATGCCCAGGTCCACAGTGCTGGCACTATTGAGGCTACAGGGAAGCTATGTTCTTAGCTCCAGCCATGGGAATGTCAATGGAGGGCATAAGACCAAGGCTCATAGTTTGTAGCCAACATAAGCATTCAGTCTCTGCCCCCATGAGAGTTCTGCTATGAGCCAAGGGGACTCAAGTTGCTACTTTCATCTCTTCACCTCCCAGTGAAGGGGTGGGGGATGCCACAGTCTGGGCTGAAGCCTTGTCCCTTTTCAGACACTGTACAGTGACTGCATCTTTCTCTCAAATCAAACTAGTTCTTTGTCTTTATAGCCCAGAATTTTAAGAAGGAACCTTGTATGAAATTTTCTGCAGCCTTTCTTGATGGGAATTTTCCATTTCAGTTTAAAATCTGAAGAGGTTGTTAACATATATTATCTTTCCCATCTCCCACTCAGCAGCAACAACACAGACACACGTAGACACACACACACAGAGACATACACACAGAGGCACACATGCACAATAAGAGAACCTGGAAGTCAGGAACTCAAAAGGTATAGCCTCTTATTTCTAGGAGGAGAGTTGCAGGGGTGAGAATTAGGAAGAGAAAGAAAGCAGTCAATGGGTTCTTACAAATATTTCTAGAAATATTCTATATTTAAACTATATGTGCATATCTTTTTAGTTTTTGTAGCCAGTACTTTTCAAGCTATCTATAGTGAATGACCAGTTTAAAAGAGTTTCCAATCAGATACAGACCAACAACTTCGTGAAATGCAGTTAAAGGTTGTGGCAGTGTCAAAGAAAGCTTTCTGAGTGCTTACTCTCAATTCTCTGTCCTTACTGCACCAGCAACTAGTACACTAATTCACAGACTGCATTCTGAGTATAGCGCTGTTAATTATACTTATTATAACATACATGTTCCTCAATTTCTTATTTTTGTCAATTTAATATTATATCCTGTTGATCTTTCAATGAAAGTCCAACTTTGAGAAATCTATAGACAACATGCAATTGAGTCAGAAAAAAACCTGTTGTTTTTGTAAGGTACTGAGATGTTTGGGATGGTTTGTGACATTACCTAGTAAAAGCTGACTAATACACATTTTTTACTTGTGTTTTAACTAACATCATTTAAAATTAATCAGTGTCAATCATCTTTCCTTTTAAAACAAATGAGAGCATTAGCAGTATGTTTTACTGTTTTATTTGTTCAACACTGCTTCTTACATCCAGTTCTTTCTCTTTAATTATCTTTTCTTTTTGCTGAATTAGATCAAAAGGTGATTCTTTCAGAGGAAGTCTGTGGGTAAAAAAGTGAGTTCTTACATTTCTTAAATCATTGAGATTTTGACTTCACAAGTATGATAGTTTTTTTCTGCATAGGTGTCTCTGGGTTCAGAGTTGCTACTTGTCAGAACTTTTTGAGGTTTTATATATTTTTTCAGATTTCAAAATATTAATGGGTTACAACGTTTTAAGTTATAGGGATCATTTTTACAATGCTTGAGTCCAGGCTTTTGCTGTGCCCACCCCCCAAATAGTGTTCATAGTACCCATTAAGTTGGTTTATTCCTCACCTCTCCTTCCCCCTCCCACTTCCCCCCTTAGGTTCTTTCCATTAAGTTTACTTCTGTGCACTAAGTTATAGGGAGCACATGCGGTGTTTATTTGTCCATTCTTGGGATACTTCACTTAGGAGAATGGTCTCCAGTTCCACCATTTATTTCCTTTTATGGCTGAGTAGTACTACATGATGTACAAATATCATATTTTATTAAATTGCTCATGAATTGATGGGCACTGGGTTGGTTTCACATCTTTGCAACTGTGAATTGTGTTGTAATAAACACTCAGATAGAATGACTTCTTACTGATCTGGCAATTCTACCACCGGATATTTATTTATCCAAAGAGCTATCCTTTTCTTTTTTGATTCAGCATTGCCAATGAGAAATCTGATGTCAATCTTGTTCTCATGCATTTCTTATTGCTGTATTTTGATTTAATATTTATTTAGATGGATTTCATTTTCAGGTATTTATTCTCCTGAAGATCATTCTAAATTCTTGTATGTTTGGTAACATAAGTCTATTGCTTTTCTACTTGGAAGATAACGTGTCTGGGTTAAATGATTGGATGACAATTTTTTTTTCCTTTCAATCTGCTGACATGCCTTCCTTGACTCCTGGCATAGGGAGTAAGCTACCGAGAAGTCTGAAGCATACAGACATTTCTCTTTCTACGTGTCTTCCTTGTCTATTTGGGTGACCATATACTTTTTTCTTTAGCAATTTTTTTTCTGCTCTTATGTTTATAACCAGGTTATTATCTTGATGCCTATCAATTTTCAAACACATTTTTTCCTGAGGCATTTTGAAAAATAGATGTTTCTTAGATATTCACGTTAAATTTTATTCTCTATTTTGAAATAATTTTTTTGTGTGTATTTGCATATTTTCAGTTCCATTCATTATGAATTCTGCTTCCTGTGAGTACTAATTACACATATGATGGATCTTTCTGTGTGGCATTGGATCTACCATATTTTTCATATTTATTTAATATATTTATTTTTTTCATTGGTTTTTATTTATATTTTTTCTAGACTATCAACATGTACCCAAATGTGATTTCTGTCACCTTTATTCTAGTTTTATTTTATTTATTATTTTTTTTTTTTTGCAGTTTATGGCTGGGGCTGGGTTTGAACCTACCACCTCTGGCATATGGGGCCAGCACCCTACTCCTTTGAGCCATAGGCGCTGCCCTGGTTTTTTTTTAATGGGGAGGGAGAGAATATTTAACTTCTATCCTTTTAGCAAATTTCAAGTATACAAGACAGAATTGTTAACTATAGTCACATTAACATACATACTTTTAGTTGTTCTTAATGTATCTTTTCTTTATAAGTATTTGTTTCCACTTTAGACTGGCATTCTGTCAGCTTACTGTTTTTCTTCTGTTTTCTTATCAACTCTTCCTTGAACCTTTTGTCTCTTTTGTGGGCTCTTTTTTTATGAACAAGTAATATTTGAAACCGATATGAGAATATGGAGAATTATTTGTCTGAGCTCCTAATCTGTTGGGCAATTCTTCTTCTTCTTCTTTTTTTTTTTAATTAGGCAATTATTCTTCTAATGTATTTTCTTCACCTGCCTGCTTTTTATTTTCCTTCTTGCTATGGTTTGAATGTTTGTGCCTTCCCCAACCCATTCATAAGTTGGCATTTTATTTCCAATGCAATAGATTAAGAGGTAAGGGGTTTTGAGATCTTGTGGATGAGGTCCTTATGAATGGTATTAAGGCTGTTATGAAAGAGACCCAAAGAAGCTTGATTGTCCTCATATGAAGACACAGAAAGAAGGTAGAACAAGCTCTCACCAGAGACTTGTGCTGACACCTTGATCTTGGACTTCCTGTTCTCCAGAACTGTGGGTAATAAATTTCCTTTGTTTATAAAGTACCCAGTCTAAGGTATTTTATTACAACAAATGGATTGAGACATGTCCCTATGTTTCTGGAGTGTCTACAGATTTTAAATTTTTAAATATATCTAATTAATTGATGAATATAGGTGGTTAACTGGGTAGAGGTGCAGGTGATGTGAGTTGGAATACTGTGGCTCTTTCCTAATAATTTTTGTTGACAGGAATTACAGAGATACTTAAAAGAGAGAATCAACAGAACTTGCTGATGTAATAGAAAACAGGAGTCATGGAAAGCGGAGCAAGCAAGGACAGTCATTACATTTCCTTGCCTTGAGATGCTAGGACATTGATAGTCCCAATTATTTGATGGTGAGCTCTGGAAGACCAAGTTATCATGGGAAGGTATATTGAGAGTTTCAAATTAGACTTATTAAAATTGAGAAATCTGTGATGTATCCAAGTGAGGATTTCACATGTGCTCTTGGATATGAGCCTGATATTTTAGACAGAGGTCTGGGCTCAATATGAATTTGGGATGAATTAGTTCAATTTGTGTACTGTTATTAGAGCCTTCATGGTGGTTAAACTGAGCTTGGAAGTTGTACAGATAGAGAAGAGTAGAAGGCAAGCTCTGAGATATCCACACTGTTAAGGGGTCAGATATTACAGAAAGAGCAAAGGATGCTGAGGTAAGAAGAGAACAAGAACGCAGAATCTCGGAAGAGGAGAAGAGATAAGTTTCCAGGAAGTAGGGAATGGCCAATTGCATTAAATGAAGCTGAAAGATGGAGTAATGAATGAAGGGATTTCCCGCCAGCTTTGGCAACATGAAATTCACTAGTGACTTTGACAACAGCAGCTTCAGTGCATTCTCGGGTGAAAAACCAGATTGCGGTGGCTTGAGTTAGTGACCGAGAAGTGAAGAAGCCAAGGGCAGGCAGACAACATTTTTTGAGAGGTTTAGCTGTGACTGGTAGCTGAGATACAGGGTGGTAAGAGGTAGCATCAGTGTTTTTTGTTTATTTGCTTTTAATATAAGAGCTTAGAGAGCATGTTTTTATTATAATTGAAATGGCACATAAAAGGGAAGAAGTTACTTTTACATGAGAGCGATGGTTGGTTGATCATTAAAAAAGGTGAGAAGGAATTTAATTCTGAGCCAGAGTGGAGAGACTGGCTATGGACAGAGGCGTGGTCATATCTATTGTTGAACAGGATGGAAGACGCTAATATGGGTGTTAATGCAGGAAGGTTTTAAAATTTTGTGGTGGGAAATGACGAAACTTCTTCCTGCTGGCTTTTTTTTTTTTTTTTTCTGTGAAAGTTGAGGGGAAGTCATCAGGTTGCTGAAGGGAAACTGTTTTGTGAGGCTTGAGATAACAACGGTATTAGAAACACTTTCATTGTTAAGAACTTAAAACATGTGCCTTATTACTCGTGATAATATTTAAATGATTATCTCACATTCCAGAGTTCTTTTTGTAGAAAATTGTTAATGAAACTATAAATCAAAGCTAAATGCCTGACACATTACTGTTTGAATTAGTGCCTATTAACTTATCTATTTTACAGATTAAAAAGCCTGAATCCTATAGATATTAAATGATTTCCTCAATGTGACATAATTGAGAAGTGAGGGAATTCTATTTCAATTTAACCTGTCTGACCATAGAGGCTGTGTTCTTAATCATTACCCAATATTGCTTCTACTCATCATAACATTTAAGTCTCTCTGTCTCTCTCTCACACACACACTTGTACGTAATGAAAGGATAATGGTATTACGTGTTTCTCATGACAGTTCTTATCTTTGTTTCAAAAGTTCCCCTACTCCACCCACTATTATTTTTTTCTTTTGAGTTTCAGGGCAAAATAAATACTCCTTTCAACATAACTAAAGTGAATTATTTCAGTAAATAAAACTATGTAGTCTCACCTTAGCCCTTTAGTCCCTTAGTACTTTTTAATGCATATAAGGAATTTTTATTTATTTAACTTATTATTATTATTTTTGAGACAGAGTGTCACTCTTTTGCCTGGATAAAGGTCCATGGTGTCATAGCTCACAGCAACCTCAAAATCCTCAGTTCCAGTGATCCTCTTGCTTCAGCCTCACAAGTAGGTGGGACTACATGTAGGTACCTGCCACAAATCCCAGTTAATTTTTTTATTTTTTAATAGATGGGGTCTTGCTCTTGCTCAGGCTGGTCTGGACCTCCTGAGCTCAGGCAATTCACCCACTTTGGCCTCCTAATGCGCTAGGATTATGGACATGAGCCACCTCACCCGGCCTATTTTTATTTTAATATTTAATAAGCAATGATAAAGTAACTAAACACTTGACATCACTCTGTAATTTCCAGTGTGAGTGTGTCTCCCTAAAAAGTCTTTCCTCTCAATCTGATATTAACATTTGCTTTTATGAACACGTTAATTTTTCTACAGGATGGTTTTCTTTAACTTTTTAATAAGATAAGAACAAGAATTCAGAGATTTGACAGAGTATCTATATAAAGTAGAGAAGAACAAAAATATGCTATCTTGGCCCTGAGTTAATGAAGAATTATATTTAAAAGAACCATGAAAGATGTCGAAATAATGTGAGTGTGTTATTACTGAATTCTGCTTATTTCTCCTGTTTTTCTATGTGTAGGAGTACTACACGTAATTTGGACACAGAAATTTGATTTGACAATTCATTTATTAAAGAGAACTGACGAACGGAGAGCAGACCCTTAGCTAGAGAGGAGAAATGCGTTGATGTGGGAGGAATACAAAACAGAAACTAACCATTTTTTATGGTTTCCGAATTTTATAACTTAATCAGTCATTTTTTTCTGTGAGTTATCCTATTTTAGGGAGAAGAAAGTCAAATAAAAATATGTATAATACACTTTGAGTTAAACAACATATTAAGAATGTATAGCACTAAAAATTTATGTCTTTTTCTTTTTTTCTGACATTCTTGTTAACTTTGATTCAGGAAATGTTGGTTCTGGAGGGTTATATTTGACTCAGATTAATACTTGAAGTTCATACCTATATTTGGAAAAAAATTTAAAGATAATAGTTAAAATATAATACAACTAGAAGAAGTTAACCATGGAATTAAACTTATCCTGGTATTTCAGTGATATCCTGGTATGTTACCTGATTTTAAGATCAGCTTTTAGGAGGGAGTGAACTTTGGGCCACGTAATTGGAAGAAAGGACATAAGATGGATTGTTTGACTAGAGGCCAAAGTGCCTATTTTGCTTACTTAATTTTTCTTGGCAGATTAGACCAGTCTGAGAGCTATATTTACCCTAGGCACCAAGGCTCAATATATTATGACACAAGAAAAAAAGTCTTATGCCCTGTTTAAGCTGTCAAAAATGGAGCATTCTGATTCAGTAACAAGAATTATTTTTTCTTTCAATGGCAATGACCGCACCTTGATTACATAATTTCACTTTAATAGTATGGACAGATTTTAGACAAACTAATTAAAGTGTCTATTATTTATATTTTTAAAAAGCCCTCATGCTATGTATCAAGGTCAGTTAATTAATTAGCTCTTTCAATTTGGTAAAGTGAAAGTTGTCTTGGTTCTTTAATTAGAATTTCTGGGGGAGAGGGTGGAGAGAAGGACTCTAAGAACATACCTAGAATCATATAGACGAACATCTTTCTTTTGTTGCTTTTGGCCTCCCTCAAGTGTCAGACATGGCAGAGGCCAGACATGTGAGTGCTCTTCTTTAAGCTTATGGTCCTGGAAACTCCTAAGTTGAAGAAATGTTGAAAATACTATATTTTTACCCTCTCAAGAACAGATATCAAGAAAAGGATGGACTAAATTTTTAGCTATTCCACTCCTTCCCCCTTTCCAGTATTCTTGATCCTGTGATTTTCTGCTTAAAGTTAGATGTCACTCTTGAGAGTCAAAATTTTAGGGAAGGTCCTAGCCAACAGAAATAAGGGGCCTCCTCGTTGGGCACTAAAATGATTTTCCTGAATCAATAATGCATATTTTTAATTGATGATCTTTTAAGTTATGAAAGTTGATGAACCAAAAATAGGAAATTTTTAAAATGTGACATAGCTTAAGGCTATTAAAAATATTGTCTAGAAAATTTTACATATTCTGGAAGTGAGATTTGGCTTCTCTATCTTCCAGACAAATACCAATATTAAAAAAGAGATTTTATTCTTTTTATGTCATGCTCTTTAATATTTCAAAATTCTTTCAAATTAAACATTTCAGCATTTTTTTTCTTCAAGATGGCTGAGGTATATATTGCTTGCTGATTTATTAGTTATGTATCAATTTAGAACTATTATATCTTTTTGGATTTCTTTTAAAAATCATTTTAAGTCTTTTATTTCTAATAGGACCTTTTGCACTTATAAGATGTTAGCAACTTTCATTTGGTTCATGTTGGATTGGTTTCTCTCTATTTTTACTTTTGAAAAACTGTATATCATGTAAACAACATATAATTTGTTATATAGCCAGACTGATAATATTTGGCTTTTGATTTAGAACGTTTATACCCTTTACATTAAATGTAAGTACTAATATATTAGTGTTTACAATAGTAAACTTACTATTTACTTTCTCTTCTCTCATTTTATTTGTAATTTTTGGTATTGTGTTCTAGTTTTCTTGGTTTTTGATATTCTTGTCTAGTTTTGGTGTCAAACTTGTGCTGAATCAGAGTTTTCCTCTTTTGTTCCTTCTCATAGAAAATCTACATTAGAAAGGGATTATATATGCCACATATTATCTGGACATTGTGACTTTGTGCTTTTATTGTTTTGTTTTGGAAGAGAAATATTGATATTTGAATGAATTTTCAGTTTTGTCTGTTATTAATCAAAGCACTTGATAAACTTTTTGTCGAGTAGATTTCTATTACCTACGTATATGATTTTAATAAATACATTATTTGTTACTCAAAATGTTCACAATTATTCTTTTTTTATGAATATTGTTTTTTAACCATTTTCTTTTTGAAATCTCATTTGATATTAAGATCAATCCTGTTTGCATATATACATATGTGTTAATCTATACATATTTTGTATAATTTTTTTTCAGTGTTAGTTTTTATCTTATATGTCCATCTTTTTCTATTTCTCTATTTTTGTATTTCCTGGTTGTTTTGGTTTTGTTTAGGTGTATTCCTTGTAAAGAGCATAGAGCTGTCATTGATGCTGACTTAAACTCTGTGAAAATCTTGTCTTTGTGACAGATGAACAAACACATTTATGTTATTATAAATCCTAACAGTTCTTGTCATATCAATAATGCAATTTTATTTTTTGTTGATTATTTACCACGTGAAGTATTAATTTTCTTTTATTATTTGCTATTAATTTTTCTAATGTAACAATTGTATGTTAGTTTGGATCCTCTAAGAAATAGATGCCAAAATGGATTAAATGTGCAAGAGATTCATTGTGGTAACCATTGTGATGGAAAAAGGGAGGGGGAGTGCAAGTAGGAGATGTGGGAGAGCCTCAAACCATAGTGTAGGCCTGATTTTGCTGAGGGAACATGGGAGGAAGAATGATCAGGTAGGGAGAATCTCAGACTGGAGCGCAATTCTAAGAAAACTTCGGCCAGGCCTAGGGAGCCTTTGGGACAACGTCACTTGTTAAAGTGGTTCTGCATCTTGCAAGAATGAGTCTCCTTGGTATACTCATCATGCTTGGTCAATAGCTGGGAGCACAAGTGGAAATCATGATGCAAACATGGGGCTTGATCCAGAAGAGCAGCTACTGGGGCTTTCAATCAACTATGTAACCTGCAGGAGATATTAAATATGATAGATATGTTTCATGATCAAGCCCAAACACAAACATATAAGTGATATATATGTACGCTAGAAACCACAATACTATATACAATGTGAGCCCCATCTAACATGAATACAATAGTAACACTGACACTGTAGTATGAGCTCTTCTCTTACCATTCCTCTGTATCTCTGCTCCCTACACCTAACGAACATAAACATTAATATGAATTAATTTTTTACCAGTTGCTTTGAAAAAGTAGTTTTTGATATCTATGGAAGTATCTTTAAAAAATGTGTTAAGTTATTTTTACTTGGTTATTAGGTAATATACTTTTATATATTGTTGAATTTGATTTGCTAAAAATTTTTTAAGAATTTTATATTTATGTTTTTCTGAGGGGTATGAAACTCTGGTTTTCATTTTTAGTAATAACTTTATGTGGCTTTGATATCTGTGGTAGGCAGAATTCTAAGAAGGCCCAAGGATCTCCATGCCTTGACGTACGCACACTATACGATCCTTGAAACTATGAAGATGATGACTTTTACCTCTGTGGTTACATTAAGTTAGGTTATAAGGCACAGCTGACTTTAAGATAGGGAAATTTTCTGGGTGAGCCTGACCTCATCTTGTGAGCCTTAACAATCTGAATTTAGATGTCAGAGATTGGAAAGTCAAATTTGAAACATGAGAAGGATTCAATACATCCTTGTTAGCTTAAAGATGGAGCAAATCATGTGACAAGGAATATGGGCAACCTCTGTGATCTGACAGTGGCCTCCCCTCACACTGACAGCCAGCAAGAACATGGGGACCTCAGTCTTACTACAAGACAGAACTGACTTCTGCCAACAACCATATTGAGGTTGGCAGGGTATTTTTCCCAGAGCTCCTAGATATAGTCTGGCCAATATCTTGATTTCAGCTCAGGGAAACCTGAACAGAGACTCCAGCCTGGATTCTGATGTGCAGTCACTGAGAAGATTGTCCATGAATAGCAAGCCTTTCATTTGCATTTATATCTCAAGCAAATGCACCACACTGTATTACTATTTAGGGTTCTAAGCCTAAATAATATTCTTAACCCTTTATCTTATATTAGACACAAATCATAAATTGCAGCAAGTCTTTCAGGATATTGGTATACTCAATCTTTTTTTCGGTAAGGAATTTTTTTTTATACTTATGAATGATCTGCATGTGTTCATTGTAGGCAAAATGTTTATATTACTTTTATCCAAGTGTAATACTGGGCAAAGTGGGACTACAAAACTAGCAGAAGCAGGCAAGGCTAACATATACATAATGGTCAGATGATATCTTTATGATAATGATGAACTTTTGGAGGTCATTTGAACATATGTGTACGTGTCCTTTCCAAAGGAATTTCTATGAATCCAAAAATGTTGAGGCTAGGGAATGCTTTTGTTTAAATATAACAGAACAGACTTAGATGTGATTACACTAAATATATGTGATGTTAAAATGCAACTTTTGTTCTTTAGGAGGAAGCATTGAAACAGCCATTATTAATGTCTTTTACTGAAATGTTGCCAAAATCCTACTACATGTCCTTTTGCAAATGATTAAGCAATTAATTACTCTTCCCTAACCTCTCTGCTCAGCTAAATGTCACTTTGATGGAGAGGCTTTGAATTGGTTTATGCTGCCTTCTCAATCATATCATATGTGGTTTTTATAAAATGATGTGTTCTTTTTGACATTATGTTTAATTATTAGAAAAGTCATAAAAGTGTAAAAGAGTGATGGGGTTTGAGGCTTTGGTTCATTTTATCTTTGTGGAGCCTTGACCCATATTCTCAGAAGAGCTAGAGGAAAATTAATGTTTCCTGTGATTTATGATTTCCAGTGGTAGGAAACTGTAAGAAATTACTTTTACTTGGTAGCACTCTCTTTTATCTGTCCTTAGGCATGTTGAAAAAGAAATGTAGCTTTGCTTATAAATGTTAACTTTGGAGATTGTTGTAACATATCAGTGGAGTGTTATCAGAAGTCAGTTCTACTAATTTTTTGTGGCATACCTGTAATCAGAAAGGGGCCCTCTTTACTGCACTGATTCAGGATGATAAGTAGGAAGGCATGAAAATAGCCTTGTGAACAGCTGGGCTCATCACAGTGAAGCAGGAGTCCAAGGCTGCCAAGAATGGATGACACCTGTACTTACCAATCCAAAAAAGATGGCTTTGGCCTTGAGAGAACATTGCTGAACAAAGGTATGACGGATTAATAGGAAAACTGTAGATAAAGCAATAACTATCATCCTTGAGCTATTTAATCCACTGGAACAATTTTATAGCTTTTTAGTCCTTAATCATTTAAAGTAACTCAGACATGTTGAACTAGAGGTAAGATTGTCTGGCTATTATAAACTGATATAAAAATGGTTTACTCAAAGTCAACCAGAGTACACACCAAATAGGACTATGTAGTAAAAATGAACTTATGTACTCACTCCTATAACGCCATTTAGATACCTTCTGAGTGAGTAAGGAGTAATATTCAGATATCCTTAAAAAATGAATAGGGAACATATTAAAATTTAGCCTTCTGTGAGATAACTTAAAAATAATTATTGATATTGGATATTGCCATCAGAATTATCTTTCTGAATTATCTTAGTTTATACGGTTTTTGCTAGTTTATAGTCTTTGTTAAGTTGCTTAAAAACTAAGTCAGAAAGCTTTTGTTTTACATTCAGCGATCTTTATATCATAATCTTAGGTTATCTCTTCAGCCAAATCTCCCACCATTCCACTGTTGTATTCTCATCTAGTGTTCTGCCATGATTTCTGTTTCTCAGTCATGTCAGATTAGTCCATGGCTTATACTGTCTATACTGATCTCTTACTCTGCAGTTGTTTTTCTTTATTCTCTTACAGTAAAAAAAATCAAGACATTACTTAAATGCAACTTTCTTTTTTAAACCTTCCTGGAATCCCACACTGAGAATACATTTTTTCTTGCTTCAGGCTCTTAGAATATAGTGCTTGTATTTCTACTTGGAATTGATTTCATTTTGACTTTCTATGTGGATAGTTTGCATGGTCTCTCTTAAAGATTTGAAGGTTTTTGTGGACAGGGTCTGTGAGTGATTCATCTTGTGTCCTTAAATGTAGCAATGCCCAGTGTTTATTTATTGGCTATTCTGTGTAAGGTGTTGTTTGTTTGATATGCAAATCTGAAAACATGTGGTCCCTTGAATGTGTTATGTTCTTATTAAATATATGTGGAGTTGACAGAACAACAGAGGAAAGGACTTAGTTCTCTGCCTTTGATAATGAGTCGTCATTGTTTTATTTATTTTTTTGTTTCAGATTAATGTGAGGGTATAAACAACCAGGTCACAATATTTGAATTTGTTAGGTAGGGTCCTTTTTGTAGTTGTGTCCCAAATGGTGTGCTATATACCCCATACGTTGTGCCCATTAAGTGGGAACACCTCAAACCCCTCTCCCCATTTCCACTCCCCCCAACTTGAATTGAAATGAATTTTTCTCCTATGTGGGTGTGTATTAGATCATCTCCTGGCTTTCTCTTAGTATGGAGTACATTGGATATTTGCTTTTCCATTCTTGTGATACTTTACTAAGACAAATGTGTTTCAACTACATCCAGGTTAATACAAAAGATATAAAATCACCATCTTTTTATATGGCTGAATAGTATTCCATGGTATACATATGCCACAGTTTGTTAATCCATTCCTGATTTGATGGGCATTTAGGTTGTTTCCACAATTGTCATCGTTTTAAATATTGTATTGTTCTAGAGAATCTGATAAACAAAATGAGGAAAGATATTTTTACATATTGGGAGTTCTTTCAAAGAATCAGTGGGATTGAAATATGTCAAAATAGAAGAGCATTAAATCACTAATTTGTGAGTTTTCCTATAATAGCTTGATGACATAATTTATAAAGTAGAATTATCCACCCATTTGGCTTAAGTCTTAAAGACCAGACCTTGGAAGGCTTCTCCATGGATGGCTATATCCTATCAGTTCCACAGATAAACATAGGAGAATTTCTAGATTCTAGAATTTGTGGTATTGAAAACCTCCTTGAAATATGAAAAATATAAATCTGAGTGCTAATTATAGCTGAGACTTTAGTTTGAGAATATAGTATTGAAAGCCTTAAATATCTCACTAAGGTATTTTTAATTAGCAGTAACAAACACTTAAAGTTCTGAGCAGTTGAATGACTGAATCTCCGTTGTGTACAAGGCATGTTAAATGTGTTGAAGTAAAATGAATAGGTGAGCTGCACAAATAAGTGATTGGAGGGTTAGAGACCAGATGTGAACATAGTTTTATAGTTGGCAGTAGATGACGAGAACCATGGTGAAAGTACTCTTGGGACAAAAGGAAGGCCCAGAATTGTCGGAAAGGAAAATTTATCAATAGAATCTAGTGATTGGTGAGAGGCATGAGGAGGGGAGAAGAAAGTAATAAAGATGACAGAC
>NW_003852398.1:44785543-44801946 GCF_000181295.1 Otolemur garnettii
ATATTAAATGAAAATTCTCAAACGATTCATTAGTTTGGAGTTGCATTTTGGTCTGAGCAGTGTGATGAAATCTCACTCTATCCTTTCCTCACCACCTCTTTCCTCCAGTGGCGAGAACCATCTCTTTGACCCCTGTATCCATGCTGTAGACTCTGCTGGCTCATTAGTTACTTGGTTTCAGATCGACTGTTGTGGTACTGCAGTGCTTGTTCAAGTTACCTTTATTTTACTTAAAAATGGCCCCAGATTTTAAGATATGATGTTGGTATATTGTTATAACTATTCTATTTTAGTATTAATTATTGTTGATATCTGACTGTTCCAAATTTATAAATTGAACTTTATCCTAGGCAAATATTTATAGAAAAAAATTGCATATACAGGGTTTAGTACTAACCCCGGTGTCAGGTATCCACTGGGGGTACAATATTAGTGATAGTAGTCATCCTTATTTCATGTCTGATTTCAGATAAAAAGCTTTCACTATTTCACCATCTTGATGATGACGTTCATTGTAAATTTTTTATATGGATAAGCTTCATTAGGCTAAGGAAGTTTCCAAAGAAATTTTAATCATCAGTACATGTTTCATTAAATGCTTTTTCTGCATTTATTAATTTGATTGCATTTCTTTTGTCCTTCACTATATTATTGTATTGAATTACTTAGTGTAAATTTGGAGTATTAACCCACAATTTGCATTACTGCAATAAAATCTATTGTTTAAGATGTACGTGCGTATTATCTTTTATTTTTAAAAAATATATCTCTACATTATTTATTTTCATGGTATTCTCTTCAGGATTTTTCCATCTGTGTTTATGAGAGGAATTGTTTTAACTTCCTTTCTGGTAATGTGCTCATCACGTTTTGAAATGAAGGTTGGCCTCATAAAACATTTTGGGAAGAGTTTCCTCCCTTTCTTTTGTGTGTGACTGGTGTTATTTCTTCCTTAAAAGTTGGGAAAACTACCAGTGAAGATGTCAAGGGTTTAGGTTTTCTCTGTAGGAAGGTTTCCAATAATAGATTCCTTTTTTGGTCACAATATATGGATTTTTTTGGATGCTATTTTTGAAAATGAATCAGTTTGGTTTTTCTTTATGAGGAATTTGTCCATCTCATCTGAATTGTCCAGTGTGTTGGTATAGAGCTGTTCATAGAATCCTTTTATGATCTTGAACAAAATTATCTCTTTTTAAAGTAAGTCTTGTTATGAATTGATCAATTTTTTAGTGATTTTGAAGATCCAGCTTGTTTTATTGGTTTTCTCCACTGTTAAGTTTGATTTTATCTTTTGCTGATTTTAGCTCTTTTGTTATTCTTTCCTTTCCATTTTCTTAGGTTTGATACAATGTTATCCTTCAAACTTATTAAAGTGGAAGCTTAGCTAATTGATTTTTAATCTTCCTTCTTTTCTAATATATGCATTAAGGCTTCTCATTTCGCTCTGAATACTGCTTTAGTTGATTCCCACAAATTTTGATTTGTGCAATCCTTTAAATAATTCAGTTTTAGCATTTTTAAATTTTGGCTTCAAAGTTCTACTTTTACCAATGGATTAAGTAGAATGTACTTTTAAATTTCCAGGCAGTGAGGGCTTTTTATTTATCTTTTGATTTCTCCCGTTTATATTCCATGGGGCCCAGAAAACATAACTTTGAATTACTTCAGTCATGAAATTTGTTGAGGCTTGGTTAAACTTTGTAATCTTTGTTAAATTATTTAACATTTTAGCTTTTGGATTTTATCATGTATAAACAATATTAATATATGCTTCATAGATTTATAATGGTAATTAAATGACATAATAATACCACATGTCTGTGTTAGATGCCTGGCCCATAATAACCATTCAAAAATAAAGGCAATTTTTATTTCTCCATATTTACATATAGTTGAATTTATACATGATCTTGTCTAAGTATGTTACATTTTATAATCAAATATATTGGTATGATATGTATAGTATATATATATTTGTTCTTAGTTTTGTTATCATATTTTACACTATTTGTTTTCTAAATTTGTATTTTATTTTTATTATCTGGATGTTTTGACAGATTTTGTGTATGTTTATTTTCACTCCCATAATTTAAAAAAATGATAATAGTTTTTTTTTATTTTTCTATATTTATAACAGCGGATATTATAGCAACACTATAAAATAACACTTTAAGATGATAAAAATGCTTTATATCTGTGCTGTTCAATGCAATAGGCCTAGACTACATGTTGGCAACTGAGCATTAAAAAAAATTTTTTTTTGACTGGGTGCTGTGTTTTTTGGGGGGAGGGGTGGCTCATGTCTGTAATCCTAGCACCCTGGGAGGCCTAGGTGGGTGGATCGCCTGAGCTCACAAGTTTGAGACCAGCCTGAGCCAGAGCGAGACACCATCTCTAAAAAAGCTGGGCATTGTGGCAGGTGCTTGTAGTCCCAACTACTCAGGAGGCTGAGGCAAGAGAATTGCTTGAGCCCAAGAGGTTGAGGTTGCTGTGAGGTGTGACTCCACAGCATTCTACCAAGGGTAACAAATTGAGACTCTGTCTCAAAACAAAACAACAACAAAAAAACCCTTTTTTCTTTCTCCTCAAGGACTTGCTGGTATATCTCCATGTCATCTAGTTTTGAATGTTGATGTGGGTCAATCTGAATTGAATTCTGCTTGATTCTTTTTCCCTGATGAATAATCTGATGTTTTTCCTGAACATCTAGAAAATTCTTTCTTCACTTTTGAAGTCTAATAATTTTACTCATCCATGTAAATTACTTGCTCTTGATTTGTCTGGGACAAAACAAACCATTTTAACCCATAGATTCAACTCTTCTTTTATTTTTGGAAAGTTTTCTTAATTTATATCTTTGATTTTTAATTTTTTTGTTCTATTTATTCAATTACTTACTTTGGAAACTCCAATTATACATATATTGGAGCTTTTCATATCTATTACATTATCTCTAATAATTTTGAACTCTTTTAATTTGAATTTTATTTTGTTCACTTTTCTAAGGATATCTTTCATGAATCTCACTGTATTTTCAAAATTATTTATTCCAGTGAGGCTTCTAATTCAATTCAGTCCTCCATTTCTTTTATCACCTCTGCTAGTTCCTTTTTAGCTCCTCTTGTTTTTAAAATAATGTCTCAGAATTCTTTATTGTTTTCATTAATTTCTTTAGGCTCATGGTGATATATAATTGGTCATGATTTTGATTTTCTCTTTTACACATTTTGTATTCATTGTTGTTTTTTCCTGTTGGGCCATTTCCCCCCCTGTTCTTTCATCCTTTGCTTATTGCCTGGCTGCTTCCCTTTTTGTTGAAGTATTGGCTTAAATACAATTTTGTCATAAAAATGTTTAAATAATGAACCTATCTCTACTTTCTAATATACCATACTGTCCTTCATAATACTCACTGCTACATTCCATACCCTTGTCTTCTTGTTTAATTCACCTGTTCATTGCATATCTCTTAAATGTAATTAAGGATTACTGCAGGAAGGGATTTTCCTGTTTACATTTGGTATTTTATTATAGAAGCTAATTTAGATTAACATATACTAGGCAGTGACTGAGTAGAAATCTTCTAAGTAAATGTCTTTTATACTGAGACTCATTTTGGTAGATAAAAGTTATAATATCTTACAAACCATTCTAATAGATTTGAAGGATATCAAATAACCCACAAAACTAAGAGGTATTATTTTTGAAACTAAATACTTTGCACATAAATATTAGTACAAAAGTCAGAGCCAGAGCATCACACTAGGAGGGAATAATAAAATACTTTTGTGAAGCTCTAGTTAATATAAGTTTGCTCTGGTAATTCCATATATAATAATAATAATAATTTTTTTTATTGAATGGTAACTATGTACATTAATGCACTTCTGGGGTACAGTGTGGGGTTTTCACTTACAATCCAAAACACTTCCATCAAACTGGTTAACATAGCCTTCATGTCATTTTCTTAGTTATTATTTTAAAAGGTTCACATTCTACTCTTAGAAAGATTCACTTGTACCCTTGTAAGATAACCTCAGAAGTGATCCCTCCAATCCCCCTCCCTCCACCCATTCCCTTGTCCCCGCTCCCTCTTAATAATTATTTTTAAGAGATCCCAGGGGTTAAAACTGTGAAGACTGGTAGACTTCTCTCAACTGAAAAAAATGACAGCAACTTTCTTCATTCTACAAAGAAAAGAATCCAGTATCAGATCTTTATGTCTTTCCACAGACCACTCTTTATTATCATATTAATAGAAATGTGAACAAGACTTGCTTAGAGGGCAGCGCCTGTGGCTCAGTGAGTAGGGCACCAGCTCCATATACCGAGGGTGGCGGGTTCAAACCTAGTCCCAGCCAATCTGCAACAACAACAACAATATCCGGGTGTTGTGGCAGGCACCTGTAGTCCCAGCTACTCGGGAGGCTGAGGCAAGAGAATCACCTAAGTCCAAGAGGTTTCTGTGAGCCGTGATGCCACAGTGCTCTAACGAGGGCAATAAAGTAAGACTCTGTCTCAAAAAAAAAAAAAAAATAAAATAAAAAAATAAAAAAAAAAGACTTGCTTAGGTAAAAGTAACATTTTTGGATATTTGCCATTGTCAAATACTATGATAACCACTATCTTCCTATCCTCCTCTTCTTCCTCCTATTTCTTTTTAAAAAACCATAATAGTTTAATGGTATAAGAATTATTTACTGGAAGCCTAAAAGTTAGAGTAAATAAGCTGTTTTTCACTTAGCAGATAATTAACTAGTAAATAGTAGCATGGGATTTACATATGCTTGTGACTTCAAACTCCATAAATGGCTGTTTTACCAGCTTAGAAGTTGTTAGAAATTTTTCCTTAAACTTATTACAAATTAATATTGATTTTCACATTACATTACTGGCATCATTTGATTTTAATGATTAGTAAGGGTTAAGTAACAGTTTTCCTTTTAAAGTAGCCTAATAACTTACTAATTCAAGAATTAAATCTATTATTTTAATAACAACCCCCATGAAAACACTTTTATACTGTCGGTGGGACTGTAAACTAGTACAGCCTCTTTGGAAAGAAATATGGAGAATCCTCAAAGAACTAAAAGTAGACCTTCCATTTGATTCCACAATCCCATTACTAGGTATCTATCCAGAAGAAAAAAATTATTTTACAATAAGGACATTTGTACTAGAATGTTTATTGCAGCTCAATTCACAATCTCCAAGATGGAATCAACATAAGTGCCCATCAGCACATGAATGGATTAATAAACTGTGACAAATATATACTATAGAATACTATTCAGCCATCAAAAGATGGAGACTTTACATCTTTTATGTTTACCTGGATGGAGCTGAAGAACATTCTCCTTATTAAAGTAATCATAAGAATGGAAAAACAAGTATCCAGTGTACTCAATACTAATATTAAACCAGTAGAGGAACAAATACCTGCCCACATAAGAGAAAAACACTAAGAAATTCAAGTGGGGGGAGGACAAAAGAGGGGAGAAGGAAGGGGGATTGGTGGGTTCTCACTTAACAGGTGCAGTGTAACGGTGTATGGCACACCTCCTACGGGAGGGGCACAACTACAACTTGGACTTTACCTAACAAGTGCAAACAGTGTAACCTAATCATCTATATTCTCATATTAATAAAAAAATCCTATGAATTTTAAAGGTTTTTATTTTAAATATAGAAAAACATTTGGATCTGTGTGTTGCTTGAGGGCAGTAGTAGGAATTAGGGTCATGTTCTGTATGCCACAAAGTTCACCTACATGCTTCTGCCAATGAGAAAGTTTTTCTACACTGCAGGCCCTTCTCTTCTCTCTTTCCACCTACCTGCATGCTAATTTCCTTAAGTGTCATCCCCACTTGTTTTATATGCTGCTCCATTTATGCTAAATGCATTTGTGATAAATGAAGAGATGTAACTATATTCAAGGCAGATTTAAGGATCTAGTCATTGTTTTATTTTATAAAGTTATTGTCTGAAACAATGCAGATTTGTAAAAATATGCAAACATTTTGAAAGTATTTCCATTTAAAGAAGTATAATATATTTGCAGATATTTATGAGGTGAAGGAAAAGGAAATGTTAGAGGCAGTGCCCATAGCTCAGTGGGGAGGGGGCCGACCACATACTGAAGCTGGTGCATTCAAACCCAGCCCGGGCTAGCTAAAATAACAATGATAACTGCAACAAAAAAATAGATGGGCGTTGTGGAGGGCACTTGTAGTCCCAGCTACTTGGGAGGCTGAGGCAAGAGGATTGCTTGAGTCCATGAGTTTGACGTTGCTATAAACTGTGATGCCAGGGTGACAGCTTGAGTGAGACTCTGTCTCAAAAAAAAAGGAAATGTTAGTGCCAACGCATGTTAAGACACATAATTGATCTAGACTTTGCTCTAAATTTTCGTCTTCTAGTAAGTAAGTGCTACATAAGAAATTGTATATGTAATTTTAGAAGAGTGCCTAGAGCTTTTCTAGTTTTCAAGTGCTTAATAATTGTTAGTCTGTCTGGATTTCCATTGTCTCTTACAGATCTGGGTCAGACTACTGAAAAGGGCATGTGGGCATGTTCTGTGGGTATGTCTTCAGATTTTATGTCCTATTCTCACTGACACCATTTAAAATGTTTCTGCTCATAAATTCTAGAACTTAACTTTTACTATAGTTTAGAGTAAATTAAGTTCACCTATTCTGACTCTAGAGATAATGTAAACAGAGGTTAGTGCTGAAACTAATTTTTCTTTTGGTTAAATAAAAAGAAAGGAAAAGAAAGAAGCGTGTATGGACACACACATGTGGATACACACACACACACACACACACACACACCCTTTTGCTCTTAAAGATTTTCCCAAGAACTCCTTATTCCAAATAGACTGCTGAACTATTGAGATAAATTAATCTTTCTTCTTTAGTGCTCAACTATAGGTGCATATTTTATTGAAATGATTTGAAGGCAGAGGTATGTTTCTTAAATCATTAATAATCATGTTTTGTTTGAATCTTTGTTCTGAATTATGCAACCCTTTGTTCCCCATCCAGTACCATAAATCTCTAGTACCTAAGAAACCAAGGAGTTTTAAAATTTGCCGTTTTCTCAATTCTTAAATATAAACTAGTTTACCTTGAGCCTCATCTGTTTAGGCATATGCATAGAAAGAGTTAGCTTCTATAGGTTACTTTACATTCTAGGAATATAAAAAAAATCATGCAACCTTCTCATGGTTCTACTCAGGTGAGTGGGATATCAAGAAATTAATCACAACAAAATGGTAGCACCAATCTATGAGCAAACAATTTTACTCTGTAAGGTTACATATTACAAGGTTATGTTTTGTATAGACTTGATGCAGGGGTGTCTGAATGAAGGGAGGAAATCTCTCTAAACTCAACAAGTAGGTTCTTGGTTTTGTGCTGGAAAGAATTAGCGAGTGGACCAACTAGCAATAGAAGGTTTTATTGAGACAGAGACAGATAAAAGACCCTACTCCACAGGCAGAATAGGGGTCCTTTCCCAAGCAGGAGGGAGACCCCTTATGGGGTGATGGTGATATTTGTAAATGTTCAAAAACCCCATTAGGAAACAGCCATACATGGCCAGCATTGTTTTGAGGTCAGGCCATAAAGGTCAATCATAAACCTTTCTGCTATCACAGAAAGGCAAGCACAATTCATAAGGCATTTTGCTTATTGATTCATCCTTTCTCCAGTGGACCAGTGACTTGCTGGTGACTTCCTTCTTCAAGGAGGTTAGGGTCCAGGTTTCCATCAAAATGACTATACACAGGCTCTTTTGACCTTCCATATCCCTACATTAGACTCTACCAGAACAATAATGACTTCATCTTCATCCAGTAGCACAGACATTTTTTGCTTCTTTTACAAATGCTTGATTCACTCTTATCTACTTCAAAGTTGCCCAAATGTCTAATCAACATTGTTGGCTTGTTTGGTTGTGGGCACACTGATGGACACACCAGAAGTGCTGGGGAGTTGCTCTCTGGAGCAGCCCTCAGCTAATGGCAGTTGGAGCAGATGGCAGCTGGAGAATAAATACTGGCTTCCTCATCCTTAGGTGATAGAGCTCTGAGGAGTAATTTGGTCACTCAGAGGTTCCCAGTGGGATTGAGCTTCAGCCAGCCACAGTGAACACTTGGATTAATTTCCTTTCATTTTCTATCTTCCTTTATCACTCCCCTATAATTCTGTTGGGATTAGTTCTAATAAACCATTTGAACTCAAATCCTTATCCTGACTCTTATTCTGACTCTTTTAGACAGGTGACTTTTGAGAATGTTTAGGACATCATAGTCAAGATCCACTGAATTAAAAACAAATCTTTATTTTAGATTCATAGTACTGATTTGAAGGAGTTAGATATAAGTTATGATTTGCTAGATTGATTTCTCTTAAGGGTTCTCTTTTTGGAGCTCATGTATTGTCCAATATAAATTAATCCTAGCCTAGCTTGCTACTTAGCAGCTTCGGCTAAGGTTGATTAGGGTATCTGCATATTCATGTCTTTAGTCTCTTTTGGACAAAATAGATGATGAATTTGATTTGATGCTTAACATGCATTAGCATTTTAAAGAGTTAATTGAAAATGATTTTCTATTTTCGAAAATTTGGATATGTAATCTTATAAGAGGAGTAGGCAAGTGATCTTTCAAATTCCTAATTCATATTGTTCAAGCTCTTGGGCAGACAAAAATCTCTTGACTGGTCCACCAAAGGTTAGCAAAGAGCACAAATTAGATTTGCATAAAATTAATTCATCTGATTTATTTCATCTTGCTCAATAGGCTCCATTTCCATTCAGTAGCGAACACCAAACCAAACCTACCATAAAACAGTCTATTTAAGATTATTCAGTCTTTTTCAGTGTAAAATGCTTTTGAAAAGGTGCTTAGTCTTTTGAGATATGTTTCCCTTTATTCTGTTTCTTCTTTTCTCCCTGAGTGGCTCTTGACACAAGGCAAAGTTCAGGTAACACTGTGATGGCAGAAGGGTCTGGACCTCATGTTGGCTCTCACTGATTTTGGATTTGAGCGTGGCAGTTTGGTGTCAGTTTGATGGCTATGCCCCTGAGGATCAGTGCATCTTCTGCATGCTGCTTTCCATCCCTGTTTCTTCTTCTCTCCAACCTGTGGAAGACAAGTTGCTTCTTAATTCTTAGCTACCTGCCAAATACCACCCCTTTAGGTCTAAATCTCTTCCGTGCCACATGGAGGCAGGGGTATGGGTGACCCCTCTGCCTAGACATGCCACGTTACTGAGTCTGCATCTTCTGTGGTCAGCTCAGTGGCCACAGGACACCTCTGAGGCATTCTCTGGCTATGGCTCCAACTGGGAAAGAGATATAGTCTCTCACTGCTTTTCATTTTTTGTTGTTGCATTACCCCTCCTTCCATCTTTGGTTCAGGGTGGTGAGGACACCTGGCTCCACCTCAGGGACTCAGACAGTATTACGCTAATTTCACCTCCCACAGAGCTCTTGGAAGTCCTCCCCACATGATGGGGTTTTCTTCCTCTTCCTTTGTGTCCAAGCCTCCTCTGATAGCTGATAGTAAAAATCCAGCCTCTAACACTCATAATTTGCTTTTGTGATATAAAAAAAGATTTTGGAACTTAGAAAATATATTCCTCCCAGTAAAGCTTGGTTTCGAGACCATTTTCTAGCGTGAAGTCAGGTATAATTGAATTTTGAAGCTCAAAGCTGAATAATGACTTATTTGTTATAGGAACTATTCAGTAACCCTCTGAAGTAATGAATATTACTCATTTAATGGGTGAGAAGTCATAACGTAGTGAATTTATGATGGATGAAAAATACATTGGTTTAATATTTTCAAAAGTATTATCCCTTTAAAAATGTTATTACAAACAGTGTGTCTTAAAATAGACTCTTATTCACAGATCTACTGATGAATAACACAAATAAAGCAGAGTATGTGAGGCTGATGGTGCTTAACTTTACTTTATAGCATATAAATTATGTGAATGAGAGATATAAAATTATTTTCCTCTCTGCTAATCTTATCTTTTTACTGCTGAAACTATAACACAAAATCACTCAGGTTTGGCCTTGAAAAATTAGCAAAATATATTTTTATGAGTCCTGCCTTCACCAGCAGTTGTAATCATGTCTTTTTAGTTTTGGTCAAAATATTTTTTTACTAACCTAGATGGAGTTGAGACATATTCTTCTCATTATTAGTATCCATTGTACTAATAATGAAACCAATAGACGATCTAATACACACCCACATAAGAGAGAAACTCGTTTCAATTCAAGTTGAGGGAGAGGGAATGAGGGGGGAGGGGAGGACGGCGGTGACTGGTGTGCCTCCTACCTAATGGGTATAGTGTAAGAGTATGTGGCACACTCTTGGGTGTGGGACACAGTACAAGAGGGACTCTACCTGACAAATACAAACATTTCTATAACCTAGTTGTTTGGTCCCGCACATTAATCTGAAATAAACAAAACAAAACAAACAAAAAAAGAAACCAAGAGGTTTGACCAACAAACAAAAGGTACAAATTCCAAAATTTCACCCTCCGGGATATGTGAACTGCGCTGGTACATTGTTACGTGCCACCCACCCCAGAAGCAAGTACCAGTTTTGCAAACAGCTTGACTCACTGCCACTGGAGTGAAGAATGAGGGAGTCAGAACTGTTCTGCTTCACAGTTGCTGTGTGGATGGAGTCAGGTAATATACAAGAGGGATTATGCCCCAGTGAATGTCTGCGGTCCACTGAGGCATTTTGGAGGTTTGGCAAGGAGCTCGCATTTATTGAGCTCCTATCTGTCAAATGCATTCAGTTAAGGAAGAGGAACATATCTATATCCTTAAAGACCAAGTACCCTTTTTACTGGAGTTTGAAAATGTAAATGGAATGGAAAGAGGAGAGAGCTAGCATTACTTCAGACTATAGCTACACAGGGGCTAGGCATATTTTACCTTATTTAAACTTCAAAGCAATCCCTCACCAATATTATTTTATATGTGAGAAAACTAAGACTCACAGGAGTTAATAGACCCTCTCAGTGCAGATCTGTCAGAGACTGGGATGGAATCCACCTCCATCTGGGCCTAGATATTAGGGTGTTTACAGTATACCAAAGTAAGTAAGTATAAAATGCGTTTACCTTCTCTTACCTTGACTGGTTTGGAATTTGTTCCTAAGAAGTCAGTTAGCTGTGATGGTTCCATAGTTTAAGGAGATAGACACCAAGAATTGTTGACAGAATGTGCATAGACTACCTGAGAATGGGACTTTAATATCCCAGAGTAAAGCCCTGGAAAGTCGCAACTAATGACTAATTGAGAAATTCTAGAAGCTTTAACATAAGTGTAAAGATCTGTTTTTTTCCTCTGGATATCATGACACATCTGGCCATTTTTGATATTTTACATGGTACGTTATCTATTCTATACTCACTATTAGCCATATGCAGAGAGTTTATTATGCCTGGATCACTGTCCAGAACAAACCTGGTTTTCTGTATGCCTTGGCAATACAAAAACTATGGGTATGTTTTAAGAGTACTAACAGAGATAATTAGTTCCACATTTCAATATTATTTTCAATTTCTAATAAATTTTAAATCATTTCAAATCCATTTAAAAATCAATTAATGAACCATTAATTCATAAATGGTACATTATCTGATTAGAGCAGAGAGAGGGCGGATACCTGTAGAGATGAGTTGGATTTGAATGTTTATCTCTTTGGTGGGTTTATTGTAGAAATGTAAACTTAGAATTTCTAAACAGATTTTTTTCTGCATTATTTTCCATTTATTTAGAAATTATATATTTCTAAATAGGTACATGTCATAATAGGTACATTATATATTTCTATAGGTACATGTCAGAAGATGATGAGAGAAAGAAGGTATAAGGTGATGATGGGAGAATGATGGTATAAGAAGGAAAAACGTCACAGTCAATCCTCCCTCAGGCTAAAGAAAACACGTATATCTGTAAACCAATATCATCATATTCACCTCTACCTTTTGCTCCTATAAAAAGAGAGAGAGAGACAAAGAGAGAAATTGATTCAGACAAAATTACATGCACTCAGCTTTCCTTTCCCATTCAAAAGACTACTTTAGAATAATTGATTACACCTGCATTTGGTAATTTTCCCCTCAGCGGATCACTTTAGCCAATCCCAAAAGGTAATGTGTCTCTCTGTGTAACTTCTGTGTCTGGGGTGGCACCTGGAAAAGGAGAATTGAACCTCAGGTTTATAACCTTACTTTGCAACTTTTCTGAAAAGTAACCTAAAGTTTTATTTACACCTGCCTTCAAAAAAATGAACACTCAAGCATCTCGTTGCAATAAACCAGAAGGAATCGATGATTCACATATTTTCAGAGAGAAGTCCTAGCACCTGTGTAATATGGGCTCATGTAATTCTAGCTCTCTCCTCTTTCCATTCCATTTACATTTTCAAACCCCGGTAAAAAAGATACTTGGTCTTTAAGGATATAGACATGTTCCTCTTCCTTAACTGCCAGACAGAAGAAATGATTGACTATTTTACAGTGATTACCTCATTTTAACTCATAAAAGACACTCACACTTTGATTGAATTTAGCTGATTCTATATTTGCTGACAAGTGTGTATTTCTCAAGACTTGTACAGTGTTTCTTTTGGAAAAGAAGAAAGAAAAGAAAAGAGCAAACAGAAAAAAAAAGAAAGAAAAACTTAATAGAGTGAAAGAAATTCACTCATGCGGAGTCCTTTGCTTGCCAGGATATTTCACAGTCCCTGTGCCTTAATTTCTTTGATCTATTCACTATAAACAGCCGGATAAAATAATACAATTTCCCACCCTGAAATAATATAAATATGGTCATTTAACTTCTCCATGTTGTTCTCTAAGTAATAGATTTTATTCATGAACATGCCTGCAATT
The DNA here is from genome assembly GCF_000181295.1 of Otolemur garnettii. Taxonomy (NCBI): domain Eukaryota; kingdom Metazoa; phylum Chordata; class Mammalia; order Primates; family Galagidae; genus Otolemur; species Otolemur garnettii. The sequence goes on from NW_003852398.1 coordinate 44,798,485, forward strand.
GAGTTATTCAGAATAGTAGCAATAGTTGTGGTATGATCAATATCGGAAAACTAGCTCTGGCTTTGCAGAAAGTAAGATCCCCTGTGCTCCTTCAGCAGACTTACTGTGTGCGTGTGTTGTTCATTTTCTATGCTTCATCAGCTTCTCTCTGACACCCTCAACTGATGTTTTCCCAGCCATAGATCTATCCATCTCAGTGGAAGCAGGGGCTATGTCTCTAACCACCATTCACTTTTTCATTTTGAAATTCTGTGTTTTTCTATGTTGTGTCTCTTGGGGTGAAGTTCATAGGGAATCGTTCTTCAGGTTCAATTATATTCTAAATTTAATCATAGGAGTTAAGCTATATTTTTACTACTACCAAGAATGAGGGACACTATTCTCTGTATCTAGTTTTATTTTATTTACATATTATTTCTGTTTTACTCAGTGTATTTCTGTGACTTAAATAAGTTAATGTATAACATTTGTATGTACTTGTGAGATACATGTGATATTTTGATATATGTATACAATGTGTAATAGTCCAATTAGGGTATTGAGGATATCCATAAACTCGAGCATTTATCGTTTCTTTGCATTGTGAATATTTCAAGTCTCTTCTAATTGTTTTTTAAGGTACAGTATATCGTTGTTTACTACAGTCACCCACTGTGCTATCAAACACTAGCATTTATTTCTTCTATCTAACTATATGTCTTAATCTTCCCTCTCCTCATTCGCTACCTCCATAAGATCCACTTTTAAAAGCTCCATGTGTGAATAAGAATGTGTTATTTTTATCTTTCTATGCTGGGCATATTTCACATAAGTGATTGAGCCCTCAGTTCCATCCATTGCCAGAAATGGCAGGATTTCAATTTTTCATGGCTGAATGGTATTTCATGGTGAATACATACCATATTTCATTCATTCATCTGTTGATGGACACTTAGGCTGATTCCATGTCTTGTAAATTTCATGGTTCTTGTAAATAATGCTGTAATACATATGGGGGTACAGGTCTCCCTTTGATATACTGATTCCTTTCCTTTCGATAAGTACCCAGTAGTGAGATTGCTGGATCATATAATAATTCTATTTTTAGTTTCTTAAGAAAACTCTCATACTGTTTGCCATAATGGATATAGTGATTTATATTCTAACAGTTATGTGCAAGAGTATCCTTTTTTCTCTATCCTGGCCAGCAGCTTTTGGTTTCTTTTTTTGGTCTTTTGATAATGGCCATTCTAACTGTATTTCACTCTTTCTCAGTGAAATTTATCACATCAATGGAGAATATACTTGGAAAATACAGTTGAACCTCCAATGCTGACTCTCTCCCTACATTGATTACCTCCTTATGTTGACCTAATTTTCGTAGCCTGGACATACACCATGTGGATGATCAGTACAGTAAGCTGGTTCCTTAAGTTGACCACTTTGTTACAGTCTCTTGGGTGGTTAGCTTACAGAGCTCCTGTTGATGCACTCAGCTGTCTACACTGCTCATTTCCCCATGCAGGGATAGTCACATACACATTCCCCTGACTGGGCACCTTCAGACTCCTTTCATCTCAATTAGGAGTTCAAGAGTGGCCTGTCTGCAGGCTTTACCCTGGCTTTTGAAGGGCTCATGGGGTCTCGGCCTATCCCCACAAATAGTAATGAAAGGCAGAATTAAATGTGGCTTTATCAGTTCTTTTTGAAAGATTTGGGGAGAAATTTGAGAGAAGTTTGTATCAAAACAAAGTGGTGAGCCCAGGAAGGGAAGAATTTGTATTACATAAAAAAGACTGGAGTTAGCCCTACAGCCAATCAAGAGAAAGTTTTCAGTGTTCTAATCTTGCTTTGGCCCACAACTTTAGTTGAAGTCAATGTAAGTAGTTACCTTTCTGCATTGCTTTCTCTGTCCCATTCAGTGGCATCTTTCTGGAAGAGTGTCAGTAAATTAGAGAGTAGTTGAAGCTCACTCTGCTGGGGTCCCCAGAAAAAGTCCAGCTGTTTGCTGCTTAGTTTGCTGTTCTTTCCTTACTATCCCGGAGGTCTGGTGTTGCCCAGAATAGTAATGGAGTAAAGATATCTCCTTTCTTGCTATTGGTAGCTTTCTATTTTCAGAAGTTTGTTGAGAAAATTCACTAATCTTCAGAATATCACAAATGGCTCATTTGTAGGTGAGTTTCATTCACTCCATCCTAATTTTAGAAACAGCCTTATTTTTCACATTTGAAAGCTATTTGTCTTTCATGATGATTGGGTTATTATTTATTTTCTGAATTTCTACATTTCTTTTAATTGTTGAGTGTTTGATGTGTAACTATTGCTATGTGGGATTGTTGGAAGTAATTTAATAAAGCAATAGTTTAGGAATAAATAATTAGATTTTTCTTCTCTGTAATGGGACTGAAGGGAGTTTGGTGAATTAGAAGAATGGGAAAAGAAAATATTGCAAACCGTAAGATGACATGACTATATGACAATTCTGTTTATAAGACAAATTTTAAGTATCCTTAAACCTAAATCTCTAGGGCAATTTAACCTTCATGATTTGATTTTCATCTACAGGAGATTTTAGCTATGGAAAGTAAGCAAAGTACTCCCCAATAATAAGGTCCTTGTACTTATATTTATGGTTTACTTGAATGTACAATATAGATAATCTGAAATATTGTTTAAGTATTTCACCATATGCTGTAGTATACTGTAGTTAAAATTGTGGCCAAAATTTTAAAAAGTTTAAATTTGGTGAACTAATGATTATACTAAAAGAGAAATTAACTTACTTTTAAAAAAGTATTCTTAAATGGAAAGTCTAAAGTTTTCCAAAGTGGACCCATCTAACAGGCATTACCTATCTTTGTTGCTAATCATAAATCAGTGACTTTATCTGATCTGTGTTAAATTTGCTAAACAGAGTTGTGACTTCTCTGCAAAACAAGGACATCATGTTGTTCATCAGCGTTTGAGAGCATATTGCTTTGTGAAGTTTAAGCAGGGAGGTGACTGCAACTGCTAAAGAAATGCCTGCTGTGCTGTCATTACATTGCGGTTATGATTTTATTTCCTACCTCTTCCGTCTTTTCCTAAGACAGCACAATGTGGTAGTGATTGCCTCGAGATGGCACACAGGGAAAGTGGGGGTGGAGGTGAGGTGGGGATCACTTCAGAAATTCTCACTCATTTACTTCCAGCTTGTAGTTCCTTGAATATGCAGGGTGGGCAGAAAACAAGAGTTGCCATTACATAGAGGGAACAAGACAACTTCTGTTTGGCTGTATAAACTGGAGACTCCAGTATTCCTCCTTATGAACTCCCCAGCCTTAATCTGGCTGGATGCACTATGGACTTCTTGGGTGTTCCGTTTGATCTTCAGAATAAAGGATACAGAAGTTTTCAGTTACCTGATCACTCAGCCTTCTAGTCTAATGCATGGCATAATAGGTTTGCTTCTTCTAGTCTCATGCCTGAAAAGCTTAACACTTT
>NW_003852398.1:44802095-44811502 GCF_000181295.1 Otolemur garnettii
CCAAGTAGCTGGGACCACAGGCGCCCACCACAACGCCCGGCTATTTTTTGGTTGCAGCCATTATTGTTGTTTGGCGGGCCCAGGCTGGATTTGAACCCACCACCTTAGGTGTATGTGGCTGGCGCCTTAGCCACTTGAGCCACAGGCGCCAAGCCGCCTTTATCTTTTGAAATCTTTGATCTTTACACCTGTCAGTCTGACCTAGGCACTGAAAATCTACAAATAGTATGTGTTTTGAGAGCTCTCTGTGCTCCTCTTAGCTAATCAATGTTCTGGATCTGGCATACACAGTTATGTGAGTTCATTCCAATTACTTTACCCCTCAAAGACTAATTTTCTTCTTTCTTTTTCAAAGACTTAATTTTCTAATTTTATCAAGTAGATACCACTACTATATACAAATGAAGCCCTCCCAGCAACACTGATAAGCCGAGAAAGCTGAAACTTGCATGGATGAATCAGAAAGGATGCTATCAACTGTGTTTCTTTGAAGTGAAATCATGGACCATAAAACAGTCCATCTCAAAACTTTCACAGTGACCTACATACTATACTTTATTTTCTCTTTCAACATGTACTAAATACCTTGAATGTTCATGGTTCACAATAGTATACAAAATACAGTACTCTTTCAAGGATCCCATAATGAAGGAAGGCAGGAAAGAAAATAGGCGTGAAACAGTGGAAATCAATAATCAGCATTTCTCTTTACCTGACTGCTAAAGAGTATTCTGGCTTTTACCCAGAAGAAGGTTTTACTATTACAAGAGTCATTTTGAATGTCTATAATCAAGAATCAGATGAGAGCGGGGAAACAGGAATCCATAGACAAGGGTTAGAGCGGGGGATTTGGGGTGAGGGAGTAAAGAAAAGAAGAGAGAAAAAAAAGTGACTTTTATCAGAATTTTGGTAGAAGTTGTAAACTGATGACAGATAGGTATGACTCTGTCTTGCCAAAGGTCCCACGAACTGAGAGACTTCAGCAGACTACTAAAAGGTGAAAGTGAATGGGAGATTCCCATTGACTGATGAAAGATAGTGATGGAATCACAGCCCAGAGTATACCATGAGGTGCTGTGTCAAGCTGCAAGGTAGTATACTGAAGAGATTCTGGGGTCAGAAGCAGTAAAAGTGAGAGAAATAAATGAAAGATGTTAGCCGTGGTGCCCAGAGATGAGACCAGAGGGGAGATGTTCAGGCCAGGTTTACTGAAAGGAGGGGGATAACTCTCCTGGGTGGTGCAAAAAAAGTGTCTGTGCCCCGGGGCAGTTAGAAATCCCTTTTATATGGGGACAGGAAAGTTAAGGTCCTTTGGCGTGAACCTGCGGGGTGGGGCTAGCCAGATCCTTTGTGTAGAACTAAAGAAAAAGAAAGATATCTCAGATATTATAATAAAATTATGGAAATAGGGCACTGTTGAAAAGCTAGAAAATAAAGTTAAGAATATTTCCAAAAATGTAGAATAAAACAAATCTAATTGATACATTGATGTAGTTATTTTCCAGGTTGAAAAGTTTGAAATCATTTCATAGGACAGTGATAAAGTGGAAATTAGTTTTTACCTCATAATTCATAAATATTGGTAGTCTTTTAAAATAGAACCATTTTTGGATGTGATGAGGCTCATACCACACTTTCTCTGCTTAGTGGGAAGGATAGCCCAGGGTCTATCCCCTGGGAATGTGACTACTGCTCTTGGACTTAAAATGAAGTCAGTTTTGAAATACTGATACATACTTTAGGCTGCCAGAGACATACTACACTACATATAATTTAACCAATAATATCTTAAATAAGTAGGAGTTTGTTCTGTTCCCCAAACAAGAAGCTCAGATGTGGGTGGTTGAGGGTGTTTGTTCAATTGGTCAAGTCTTATTCCCCAGGCTATTAATGTCTTTCCATTCTTCCATCCTCGGCTGTTGCATTTTTGTTTTTGCCCTTGTCATCTCATAAATATAACCTCAGGTCTTGTGACAACTCCAAACCAGTTACTGGAGTTGGTTGTTGCAAAACCAAATATAATGTTCATGGCTAGAACAGACTAATTATCACTCATTCTCATAAATTATGAGTGGAAACTCTCTTTCGTGACTACAAGTTAATTAGGCATCTGTTCGTAGGGAAGAAGGGTGGCTCACTGAGTAGGTAATGAACCAGGTCTCTCACAAGTGTATCTTCTAAAATGTTTAATTCTTGAACTAGATATGGAGAAATTTAGCAAAAAGATGAGTGGCAAAAAAAAAAAAAAAAAAAAGATAAATGGCACAAAATAGAAGCCAGGAAAGACAACAAAACAACCTGGAACATAAATATTTCCCACGTATATATGATGTTGTAATAAACTATGTATTTAAACTTTCTTCCCTATATTTATAGTGTGAAATACCTATATAGGCTGGTTAATTGTGTTCATGCCTTCCTGGCTGAGACTTCCATATGGCTGATAAATTAGTGTATGGGAGAAGACTAGAAATAAAATGCAAAGCTTGCAATCTCTGGTCCTCTCCCCCACCTCTGAAATCCTGGGTGGAACTGATGAGGTTCCCTGAGGCATCTCCTATTTAGTCATCTCCAGCCTTTACCCACTTCTTCCTCAAAAGAATCAGAGGAATTGTGATTTTAGTTTCACCAACATGACTGTGACTGACAATCAGCAGATGCACAGAGGTGCTATCTTTTCTCTTGCATCTCTCCTCTAAGAGATTTATGTCATACAGATGCACAGCTCGACCTAATGAGAACAGGTACATCCATTTCATGAAACACCCTGACAGATTCCAAAAACTAAAGTGAATTCTGATTAGTTTTAACAGAGGGCCACTCTTCTTTAAAGTAGTCTGAGTAATTAGAGATGCTGCTGCTCCTGATTAAGGAATAGAATGATGTCACTGACTATTCTTTACTTTGGCAGAAAAAAAGTCTGAGCTTTAATCCACATGGTATTCTCTCCATCTGCCTCCTCTTCACATTGACAGCTACCAAGCTGCAGGGACCCAGTGTTTCACACTATAGTGATAATTCTTTTAAACTAAAAGTAAGTTTACAAGCGAGAATATGCATGAGATCTCTTAGGGTTCTAAAGTCACTTTCTGTGATATATTAACCAAATATCAAGTATTATGGCTGGTATGATGGATGACGAGGAAAAAAAAACCCACAAAGGCTGCCACAAAAACTTTACCAGAACCGTAAATCGATAGAAAAAGTATTGGTGTTTAAGTGAATGATAAATGCTAAATTTTGGCCTCCTGTTTAATATATGTAATAATTTTACTACTTTCTTAACTTATATAAAATAATGAGTATAAAGACCTCATTTTAGTTAAAGTTGTAGTACTGGTGTCTGTGAGGAGAGGACAAGGAGGGCCCTGGAGGCAGCCTAGGTCGCTCTTCTCAAGTGTTAGTGTGCATTACTGTCATCTACAGGACCTCCTGAAACACAGATTGCTGGGCCCCATGCCCAGAGTTTATGATCCGGTAAATCTGGGCTGAGGCCTAAGAATCTGCATTGTGACAAGTTCCAGTAATGCTCATGCTGCTGGTGCAGGATCCATACTCTGGGGACCACTGGCCTCGGTTTTAAGTTTGTTTTTTCCCTGCTCATTTACATGTCAGTTCACTCTGAGCACCTTGAGGCCAGAACCAGAACTGTTTCCCACCAGTGTCTACTACACATAGGTGATAGCACGTATTCCTTGGATAATCCACCTTCTGCAGATGCCCTGGGTTGCCTCCTGATGTCGGATTAGAATTCTCTAAACATTTCTGTTGAAGCAAATTCCATCAGCAAATTTCTTCCAGTTCCAATTAAGAAGAATGTCTCAAAGAGACCAAATCTTTGGTTCTAAAGATCACTTTATGTTTTCTCTGGTTTTGGGGACAAATAATCATTGTTGTGGATGAAGAAAAGCAAAATACAACCATTAAGAAATTGCCTGAGTATAGATAAAAATAATAATCTTAACTCTAAAAAGCAATGGGATATGAATATCCAAACTATATTCACAAATTATAATGAAAGTAATCATGTAAAGTCTTCAATTTTAAGCAACTTCACTTTAGTATTTTTATTCATTTATTCTACTTGCATGTATTAAGCTATTTCCAGATGGATTATGTTGCCCTTATTCATTTTTTGGGACCAGGTAACATCTCTAATATAACATTTAGTGTACCTTGTTGAAAAAAAAAGTCTTTCATGTCTATTTTTCATAGGGATCATGTAGGCTCCTTAAGGATATATACCCAAGGAGTAAATATCTGTCTGGATTAGACTCCACATTGGAAATAAAAAAAAAATACATATGACAGAGTAATTGACTTGAAAGATCTTTCAGTTAAGAAGATGAGCCAAGAATGTACATTAATGTAGTCATTTAGAACCACAAATGCTTGTAATTTTCTATGTAGTCTATTATTGCTTCACTCGAAATCTCTATTTGGAAAAAATACCTTAATCATATTGTGGGCAAGGACTGAGTGTCTCATGCAGTCTTGTAAAATGCCTCATTCATAGTAAGTCCTCAATGAGTCATTGTTGAATTTACTGATGTAATTTAATACTCATACAGAAAAGTTTCTGAGAACATACATGAACATCCTTTGCATTTCGGACAATGCATTATATATAGTCAGGCATTAGGAAGACCTGAAGTTCTCAGGAGTGTTAACTTATTACAAAGTATCAACTCCAAGTTCTTTTGGCTTTGCAGATGATTCATTACTCCATGAAAAAGAAACTCTTGGCTGATAATCTTAAAATCCGTAGCTGTGTTGTGAGGTCTGGAAACTGCAGTACAGCATTTAAAACAGCAACAGCAACAAAAAGCTAAATAGGGAGCTTACAGCCTAAAATGGTATTAAAATAGGATGTGTTAAGATGAAATCATAGCTGGGTGAGGGCACCAAAAATTGCATCAGGTCAAATATTGTTCCTACGAATTATAGACGTTTTCATTGATAAAATGATTTCATGGGTCTGCTGAGCCACTGAGCTGATCCTTCATAGAAAACATGGGCCTCTTTAAAGACCATTATAAGAAAATGAGAACAAAGACAGAAACTTGTTTTTTCCTCTCAATACGAGATTATTTGTGGCTGCTTAATGCAAACTACTGAAATGTTCATTGGCTGACGTCTCTGGCAGAATCATTCTGTACAGTCATGATTCATTAGCTTTGGCAAAACTCTCTTCTCTGTTTAAGTTCAGGACAGGCTGGTGTGCTAGGAGAGATGATATTGAGGAATGTTTTAAAAAAGCATGCCTCAAATTGCCACATAACAGGGAAAAACCATATTGCGTCTAAGTAACTAAAAACATACTGATGTGTTAACACAAAAAACACCTAAAATAAAAGAAACGTGTTATAGTCTTTATCCTACTGTGAAGCCCAGATGATATCAAATTTGCTATTTATAAATCATGGCACCACAAGAAGAGTCGACTATCCATATTGATTTAATACGCTTTATTTCCTGGAACTTGCTGGCGGAGAGACAGATGAGCTGGTAATGCAGCCTGATTCTACAGGTCGACATTTGGGACCTGTTTTGATCTGTGCCACTGAATCCGTATGATTTTATACATTGTGCCCCCTCAAATTCTTGAAAGTTTGGTTGTGTAGTATCAATACTTCCAGGGTATGAGTACTCGGAAGTAAATGGGAAGAAGTCATTTATGTTTGGTGAAAAGAAGAAAAGTAGAAACCTTAGACTCTTGGACTTTATGGTCAATGATACCCTTCTAGTGATATTCATGCTGTCCTCTCTTTGTCACATGAAACTCAGTCCGTTATCCTGAAACAAATCTGAATTATATTGCTGTTTAATGAGTAAACTTTGCTTACATATATTCTGTATAATAATCATGATATAGAATAGTGTCACGAACTCTTTCTCTCACTTTATTTTTTATCTATTTCAAAAACCACAGCGTTTCTTAATTCAGAAAGATACTGTATAGAGGAACTTTTACAATATGGTGCATAGAAACTTATGGGGTATAGCTGTGTTATTGCAAGTGGTCTCAAATCCACATGAGTAACAAAGATCGAAGGGGGCTTGAATAAATAATATGCTATAAGACAGAAATTACAAGTATTATTCAAATGCATGTGAATTTATTTCATTAATAAAATACAAAATTTTAGACATAACCTCAGGTCATCATATACTGTGTTATCCAATGCACAAAGTATAACTTTTCTATCATGTGGAAGCTTGAACATTTTTTACATTGAGAGGATTTCTCATACTCTGAAATGCTGCACACCATGGGGCAGGATCGGTTTGTCTGAAAGATGCATGCTTGCTGCCATTCCCGCCTCCCACACCCATAGCTTCTTTTTCTGGTGAGCTCAGACTCAGCCTCAGAATCGTTTTCTATACATGCCCCACGTGGTCATCATCAATCAGTTGGTGATGGTATTAAAATGCAAACTTTTTGCATGCTGGTTTCATTATCTCCTGAGGATCAAGGTCAGCACCTGAGATCTGAAAATATACCTACAAACTGAGATCCTAAAGCAAGATTGATCAACTTTAAAGCACATGGATTTTTCCTTTCCTAAGAAAATAAAATCTACTTGGCAGCATTTACAATAAAGGGAAACCATCTTGGGAAATGTTATCTTTTCCTATCCACCTTGGAACTGCAGGCTTAGTTGCCTATCAACCTGGATTACAAATTAGTATTTAGCTGATAAATTTTCATAGCTACAGCAGAGTCCACACGTTGACCTGAAGTAGGAAGGAACAAAAGTGACAGTGAGTATCTTTTATTTGACAGGGAGCTACATCAAAAAAAAATTATCCTATCTTCCTTATGACACCAACAGGGAATGATAGATCCTTATCTTTACTGTTGAGGAAGTTGAGACCCTGAAAGATTAAGTTACTTGCTCAAGCCATGCAGAGCTAAAATCCAAATTTGCAACTGTCTACATGACCATGATTGTTACATAAAACCTTAAAAGTCTTATTTGTCTGTTTGCTTGTACTCTGTGTGTTTCCTAAACTGAGTTGCAGATTCTAAGTAAATCTGCAGTTTAAGACATCTGCTTGGGCCCCATGGCTTCTTTGAGAGTATCATGGCAGTGTTCCTGTGTTGGAATCAGAAGGCAAGGAATTAAACTCTTCATTGTTGTTTTAAAAAAGTCAGAAACATAATGCCAGGTGAAATAAAAATAGTGCTCAACATAGAGCATTTTCATTTCAAAGACTGTCTGCCTATTTTTACTTCATGTATTTCATTTTAAATCTTAGAATTATCTTATCTATGTATATGAAATGACCTCCTGAGAGAATCGACATCTTTACCATATTGAAGTTTTTGATAACATTGTTGTTTATAGCCTTCCATTTAGATCTTCACTGATTTTCCCCAGTAATGTTTTATGGTTTTCTCTGTCAAGGTAAATTTTGTTAAATTTATTGCTGATATTTAAGGGGTTTTAATACTATCATAGTTTATATTTAAAATTTTTACTTTCTAATTATTTTAATTGCTGAATAATCAATGTTCTTATATCAACCTTGTTTTCACTATCCTTGCTGAGTTCACCTTTTAGTTCTAGATCATAAATTCATTTGGATTTTTCTACATAGAAGATCATGTAATTTGTGAATTATGACGTGTTTACTTCTTTTCAAACCCTCGTAAGTTTTATTTTTTCTGAATCATGTCATTACTTAGAATACCTACTACAATTAAAAAAAATCATAATAAATTGACAGTTTATCATTGTATTTATATATGGGATACAAAATGATGTTATGATTTATGAATACAGTGTGAAATAAGTTAAACTAAGAAGCATATCCATTACCTCAAATACTTATTTTTTTGTGGTTAGAACCTTTGAAATTTACCCTCAGCATTCTGAAGTGTACAATACAATATTATTAGGTATTAAAACACACAGTATAATAATATACTAGTTCTTAAAAAAGCAATTTATTGGTCCTGTCTGAGACTGTGTACCCTTTGAGTATCATTTCCCCATTCTCCCCGGACCCCCTAGCCTATGAAATCACCCTTTACACTGTGCTTTCATAATTTCAATTGGTTTAGATTTTACATGTAAGTGAGAAGATGTGGTATTTGCTTTGCTGTGCCTGGCTTATTTCACTTAGCATAACATTCTTTAATTTCATCCATGTTGTCACAAAGGACAGAATTTCCTTCTTTTTATAAGTTCTCAGAAAATAGCATTCAATTATGTAATATACTATATTTTTATCCATTCATATGATGGTGGACACTAATGTTAATTGCATAAATTGGCTATTGTGAATAACACTGCAGTGAATATGAGAGTACAAACGTCTCTTTAGTATACTGACTTAAAATCTTTTGGGTAAATAACTAGAAGCAGGATTGTTGGATCATATGGTAATTCTATTTTTTATTTTATTTTTTTTTTGAGACAAAATCTCACTCTGTGCCTTGGGTAGAATGCCATGGTATCCTAACTCACAGCAACCTCAAACTCTTGGGCTCAGGCATTCCCCTTGCTTCAACTTCCTGAGTAACTGAGACTATAGGCACCACCATAATGCCCAAATAATTTGTATTTTTAATTTCAATTTTTTTTGTAGGGATAGGGTCTTGCTTTTTTGCTCAGGCTGATCTCAACTCCTGGGTTCAGGTGATCCACTGCCTTAGCCTCCCAGAGTGCTAGGATTGCAGGTATGAGTCAATGTCTCTGGCCTCTATATTTAATTTTTTGAGGAATCACCATACTGTCTTCCTTAATGGCTGTACAAATTTATATTCCCATCAGCAATTTATGGTTCCATTTTCTCATTATCCTTGACAACACGTTATCTTTTGTCTTTTTGATAATAGTCATTCTGATAGGTCTGAGGTAATAGCTCATTGTGGCTTTAATTTGCATTTCCATAATTATTAGTGATGTTCTAAATTTTTTTCATGTATCTGTTGGCTATTTGTAAATCTTTTTCTGAGAAAAAGTTCATTTTCCCGTTTCAAAAATTCAATTATTTGAAGTTTTTGTTATTGAATTATTTAAGTTCCTTATATATTTTGGATATTAACCCCTTATAGAATGTGTGGCATGAAAATATTTTTTCTCAGTCCATAGGTTGTCTCTTCACACTGTTAATTGTTTTCTTTAATATGTAGAAATGTTTTAGATTGATATAATTCCATTTGTCTAATTTTGCTTTTGCTATCTGAGCTTTGGGGATCAAATCCAAAAAAATCATTGCTAACGAAAGTTATGTGTTTTTTCCCCCTATATTTTCTTCTAGTAGTTTTATAGTTTCAGATCTTATGTTTAAGTCTTTAAATAATTTTATGTTGATTTTTATGTATGATGTGAGATAAAAGTCCAATTTCATTCTAGCTTTCCCAACATCATTTATTGAAGAGTCTCTCTCTCTCT
>NW_003852398.1:44811825-44844153 GCF_000181295.1 Otolemur garnettii
ATGTAAAGTCTCCATCCTTCTTAATGGCTGCATAGTATTCCATGGTGTACATATACCACAGTTTGTTGATCCATTCGTGGAAGAGTCTGTCTTTTTCTATTGTGCATTCTTGGCACTTTGTAAAAAATGAATTGGCCATACATGTGTGGGTTCATTTCTGGGCTCTTGGCAATTAAAAGTTTGAGAACTTGCTCCTCTGTGCCTACATTGGCAGCTCTTACTAACATCTCAGTAAGGTTTCATAACCATGGTATATCACTGTCTCACAGTTGGGTTTGTGTTGATGTGTGGCAGTGTCTTTCTGAGTGGCATTCATTATTTTTGTTGTGTGTTTTTGTGTGCCTTTATGAGAATGTGGCAGCTTGAAGAAGAGAAACAAACATTAAATTTCTTGTTAAACTTGCAAGAGTGGAAGTGAAATCATGGACATGTTAGTCCAACTTTATGAGGATAATGCCAGGAAGAAAATGGCAGTGCAGCAGTATACAAATGAATTAAACATTTTTCTGAGGGGAGAGAAAGCATCACTGATGAAGATGGGTCAGGGTGGTGAATATGAAGCAAAATTGATGTACATGTTGCAGAAATTCAACAAATTGTGTGTCAAAGTCATCAGCTGGCTGTAAGAAGCTTAGCAGACTAAGCAAACATGGATAGAGAAACAAGAAAATGTTAACTGAAAATATTGGCCAACAACTCATGGCTCTTGCATAACAACAATGTACCAGCTTACATGGCACTGTCTGTAAGGCAGTTTTTAGCCTATAAACAAATAACTATATTGGAACACCCTCCTACTTACCTGCACTAGCTACCAATGACTTTTTTCTTTATGCAAAGATAAAGGAAATATTGAAAGGAAGACATTTTGATGACATTCGGGACATCAAGGATAATACCACAACAGCTTTGACTGCCATTCCTGAAAAGGACTTCCAAAATTGCTTTAAAGGGTGGACTAGATGCTGACATTGGTGCATAGCTTCCTAAGGGGAGTATTTTTATTTATTTATAATTATTTATTTATTTAGAGTCTTACTCTGTCACTCTGTAGAGTGCCATGGTGTCATCAAAGCTAACAGCAACCTAAGACTCCTGGGCTCAAGAGATTGTCTTGACACAGTTTTTCTATTTTTAGGAGATGGGGGCTCACTTGTGCTCAGGTTGGTCTCAAAATCCTGAGCTCAAGTTGCATACCCACCTTGGCCTCCCAAGTGTAGTACTTTGAAGGTAACCATAGTGACGTTCAGTAATGAAGTGTAGCAATTTTTCTAGGATGAGATTGTGAACTTAATTGTCTGACTTCATATTCCATTGGTTGATGTGTCTATTTCAATGCCAGGATCGTGCTATTTTAATTACTAGAGCTTTACAGTATAGTTTGAAATCAGGCGGTATGATGCTTTTAAGATTTGTTGTTTTTGCTTAAAACTGCCTTGGCTGTTTGGGGGTTTTGTGAATCCATATACATTTTAGAATCGTTTTTTCTATTTCTATAAAAATGGCATTGGGATTTTGATAGAAATTACGTTGAATCTTTAGATTGCTTGAGTAGAATGGACATTATAATACATTGATTCTTCTAAACTATGAACTTTGCTTATGTTTCCATCAGTTTGAGTCTTCCTTAAATATTTCCATTAGCATTTTATAGTGTTCAATGTACAAATATTCGCCACCTTGATTAATGTATTCTTAAGTATTTTTGTAGCTATTGTAAATGAGATTAATTTCTTGATTTCTTGTTCGGATCACTTTAATTATATAGAACTGGCACTAACTTTTTGTGTGTTGATTGTCTATTCAACAACCTTAGATTTGTTTTGGTGAACAATCAATGGTTTTTTGGTACAGCCTTTAGGATTTTCTCCATATAAGACCATGTTGTCAGTAAACAGTAGTGATTTCACTTCTTTCCAAATTGGATGCCTTTTCTTTCTTTCTGTAGCCTAATTGCTCTAGTACAGACTTCCAATATTATAGTGAATAGAAGTGGTGAAAATGGGCACATTCATTTTATTTCAGATCTTAGAGGAAAGGCTTTACATTTTTCATCATTGAGTATAAAGTTAGCTGTGAGTTTCTCATGTATGGCCTTTGTTGCTTTAGCACAATCAAGCATCTTAATCTCATTTCTAATTTTGGAGAGAAAGCTTTTAATATTTTACTTTATTATTCCCTGTAGGCTTTATGCTGATACTCTTTATTAGTTTAAGAAAATTTTAATTTTAATCTTAGTTTGCAAAGAGGTTTAAAATCCTTTTAATCATTAAATTTTATTCATGCCTTTTTATATCAGTTGGATTGATTTTTCTTTATTCTGTTAAAGGGCTAAATTACATTGGCTGCTTTCTTTTTTCACGTTAAACCAACTTTTCATTTCTAGAATAAACCCTGCTTGGTTGTGATATGCTATTTTCTTTTATTTGCTGCTAAGTTTGGTATCCTTTATTTTTCTTTTAAATTTTCATATCTATGTTCTCAAGATGATTTTTACTTTTTTTTTTCTTATAATGTCCTTGCCAGGTTTTTTTATAAAATTATTTCACCTCACTTTGTGAGTCAGGAAGTACATTTTTTTGTGTGTTCGCTGAAGTTTCTACAAGATTGGTGCTATTTTAAATACATATTTGGAGAATTTTACTAGTAAAGCTATTAACCACCATTAATGGAGGCTTTATTGTGGAAAGATTTTTGTTTTTTTCATTGCAGATTCAATTTCTTTCTTTCTTTCTTTTTTTAAGAGACAGAGTCTCACTTTATCACCCTCAGTAGAGTGTTGTGGCATCACAGCTCACAGCAATAGTCAACTCTTGAGCTTAGGTGATTCTCCTGCCTTTGCCTCTTTAGTACCTGGGACCATAGGCACTTGCCACAATGCTGGGCTATTTTTTGTCGCAGTTTGGCCAGGATCAGGTTTGAACCCGCCACCCTCAGTATATGGGGCCAGTGCCCTATCCACTGAGCCACAGGTGCCGCCCCAGATTCATGAGTCAACTTTGATTTTCTATATCAAAAGAATACGAATTTTTTTGTGTCACTTTTTAGATTTTTATAGAAAACGTTGTCCAAAATATAATTGATTACTGGGTCTGTAATGATGTCTTCTTTTTTATTCCTGAATTTGGGAGTGTGTGTGTTTTCTTGCTTTCTTTTCAACCAACAATAATGCACTCGTAATTTATCAATTATTAGTCTTTTTCAAAAGACCAACTTGTGTTTTTTAAATTTTTTTTCTGTTGTATATTTGTTTTCTCTTTTCACTTCTGCTTTTATCATTATCCTTTTAATTTCTTTGAGTTATATTTACATTTTCTTTTTAACTTCTTAAGATGATTACTGAAGTCATTGATTTTTAAGTTTTTTTCTCCTTATACATTTGGTGCTATATATTTTTTCCTAAGCTGAGCACTAGTTGTACCTTACAAAAAATGCTATGACAAATAAATCTCCTAATTCAGTTCACAATTGTTTTTTATCTTTTCTAGACACAGGGTGTTATGCTGTTATCCAGTCTGGCACAATCATAGCTTCTGGGTGCAAGAGATCTTTCTACCTCAGCCTCTGGAGTCACTGGGATTATAAATGGGAGCCACAATGTGAGCTCTCAGTTCACAATATTTCCTAACTTTATTATGATTTTTCCTTTATGATTTTTTCCTCCTTAGTGGTAATTTAGGAGTCCGTTTTAGGAATATTTTGAAGTCTGTTTGTAGAAGTATTTAGAAGATTTTTAGGATTCTTTTTTGTTATTAATTTTACCTTAATTCCATGGGGGTCAGAAAACATATTCTAAATTGCTTTAATTGTTGTGACTTTTTCCCTATGGTCCAGCATGTTGTCAATAATGGCAAGGTTTAAAAACGTAATTGAAAAGAATATGTATTCTGTCATCAATGTAGTGTTTGATATATGTCAGATAGGCCAAGTTTGTTAATCCTTCAGACCTAACTCTCTTCACTGATGTTTATTTTGTTCTCTTTGTGAGAGAACTGTGGTTAAAATTTTCTATTAAGTTTTTGTATTTGTCCATTTCCACTTTTAATTCTGTTCCATTTTACTATGGTACAATTTGCTTTAGATGTTTTACATTTAGAATTATTATATCTTCCTGGTGGTTTGACCGTTTTCTCATTATGATATGTCCCTTTTTTCTTTAGAAATGCTTATTCCTCTGTTATATTTACAACAGCTTTGTTGTTGGTGGTGGTGGTGCTTGTGTTGCATATTTTTCTCTTCTTTGGCTTTCAGGTTTTTTTTTTTTTTCTTCTTTAACTTTTAAAGTAACACACAGTCATTTTTAGTCTGGTCTGAAAGTTTTTGTCTTTGAGCCACAGCATTTATATCAAACAACTGATGTAATGACTGGTATAAGTCTTTTGTGTAATAGTTTGATTTCTACTTGGTCCACCTTTACATGTTCCTTTTTTTATATTCTTTCTTACTTTGTTTTTATTATACATTATTTTTATTTCCGTTTCCCTGATTTGGTATTCATTTTTACAATACTTTTGCTTGATTTTATTCTTTTTTTTTTATGCTAGACATTACAAATGAATCCTTAACTTTAAAGTTTAATATAGACACTTTTACTACTTTTTGGATAATGCTAAAACCTTAGATCTCTGTATCATCATTTATACCTAGTTATCTTTTAAAGTTATTGTTTTCTTGGATTTTAGGTTTCTGTTTTACATATATATATATATTTATGTATATATTTTTTTCCATTCTTTAGACAGAGTCTCACTATGTCACCCTCGGTAAAGTGCCTTGCATCATAGCTGACAGCAACCTCAAACTTCTGGGCTCCAGCAATTCTCTTGCCTCAGCCTTCCAGTAGCTGGGGTACAGGCACTCACCACAACTCCTGGCTTTTTTTTTTGTTGCAGTTGTCATTGTTGTTTGGCTGGCCCTGGCCAGGCAGCTTCGGTATAGGTGGCTGACGCTGTAATCACTGTGCTATGGGTGCCGAGCCCTCTGTTATGTATTTTAAATGCCACCAAAATTATTGTATGATCAATATTCGTTTAGATTTATACACCATTTATTCCCCATTCAATTGGTCTTCATTCCTTCCTACAACTTCATGTTTCTATAATGGTTCTGGACTAGTTTATCCGCCCAAAGAACTCTCTTCAGTATTTCTTGTAGTACATTTATGCTCTTATCTTGACAAATTATCTAATTTTTTTTCTGTCTGGAAGTGTCTTTGCTTTCACTTTTAAAAGGTATTATTGCTTTGTATAGAAAACTAGCTTGGCAGTTCATTTTCTTACAGCATTTTAGAGAAATTGTACCACTATCCTGTGGCTTCCATTATGTCTGTTGAAGGAAATGTGTCTTTTATTCTGTGGCAGGTTTTATATCGGCGCTGGTGTGGCAGTTTTATTATGATGTTCCTAACTGAGTTTCTTTTGTTGTTGCTCTGTGACCTCCTGTGTGAGGTCATACTGCTTCTTCAATCTATAACTTGGAAAAATTACAAATTAGCAACCTTGAAAAAAAATCCCAGCCAACATCTCTTCATATCTTGTTTTTGCTTTCTCTCTCTTCCTCCCACCTACACTTCAGTTACATGAGGATTAGAAGTTGTTATCATATCCTATATGTCTCTTTATGCTTGATTTAAGAAAATCATTCCTTAATCTTGGGCTTGACTTTTTGTGTTTTCTACTGATCTATCTCCCAGGTCACAAAATCTCCCTAGAGTTCATTTCTGTCTGTTGTTAAATGTGTTACATTGAGTTTTTTAATTTTAGCTGTTTTTTTATTCAGCAATTTCCATTTGACCCTCTAATGAGGGTCTTGACATTTATTTTCTTGAATATATCAATAGTCACAATTATTTTAAAGTTAATGACAAATAACTCCAATATTTGGATAAACTGTGTATTGGGTTCTTTAATCTACTTATTTTTTGTCCTGCTTCTTGTTACTTCTTGCTTCTTAGGAGTTTTGGAGGCTCTGAATTATGTTTTTATTCCCCTGAGAAGGTTCTCCCATGTTCTGGCTGGTAGTAGAGGGATAGGTTGTATCAATCTGATGAGAACCTGAGCTGACTGGGTGCTCTCTTGCAATCTTTGTATAGACTTCTTTTTCTCCCCCTGACTCCTAGAAGGATCCCTTCAAAGTTCCAACTAAGAGCCTACAGTGTTTCCCGGGGCCCTTTTCCTCAGTAAGCCATAACCTCCAAATTTCATATCTCCAATAGGTGAGATTGTCAAGGGCTTCTGTCATTGCTTTTAGTGACTTTTCATTCTGTTTGATAGCCTTTTGTCCTATATAGCTTAATCAGCAGATGTCTTGAGGGGATAAACAACATTCAGTATTTGTTACACTTTTCTGTGTGTTCCTTCCTTCTGAAATATTATTTCTTTACATCCTGGCTATTTTAGCAGCCCCAAACCTCAAATCCTATATCTGTATCCCTGTGAGTTTCTTTAATAACTTCTCTGCCACCTTTTGTTTTTTAATCCTGATGCATATTTCTGAAAACTGGCAAATGCCCGCAGAGAAAAAGTGGCATGAAGAAAATTGTGTTTATATGAATGCAGTGTAGACCTTTGTGTCCTCGTTGAGTCATTATCTATCTGAGTCTTTCAAACAGAGTTTCTTTTTGTATTTTAGCCAGTTCTCAGAGGAAGCATTGGTCTTTTGCAAGCCACTCCATCAAACCAAAAGCAGATGTCTGTGTAGTTGCATTTTCTTTTCTTTAAATATCTTATTTAACTGTTGGGCTATGACGATAAATTTGTCACTTCGATATTCTGGACCTCAGGACTCCTAAAATATTCTTTCAGGAGTAAGAGGCAATAATTTATTTATGGAACTAAGCCCATAATTGCAGACATTCCTGCTCAGGAGTGCCTTTATGAAGACAATAAGGGGCAGAAGGAGGGCCAGTGCCTCATGACATGGACAAAGAGTCCATTCCTTTTATGCTTCTCTTTTCCAAACTAAGTAACCCAGTGCCATCCTTTCCAAATATACCTTACAGAATGAGGCCCTGGTTTTGCATCTCCAGATACTTATTAACATTTTGATTTATATAGAATACTTCCCAGTAGGCATCAGTTATATTGATGATAGTGTGAGCGTGGACTCCTGTGGTTATGCAGTGTGATCCTATTCTAGGGCAAAGTACCTTACTCAGATCCTCATACTATACAGTGTCTCATGCTCCATATTATGTTCCTTTAATAGCTCTTTCCTTTTTCAGCCCTTGTTCCTATCCTTTGCCTCTTATTTGCAGATGATTAGAAGGTTAAATTCTAAAGCTGATATATAATGTTCTCATAACAGTTTGGTGTGTTTTTCAATTTAGTTTTCATTTTTAGAGTTCCAATGATTATTGGAAGCTTTCCAACAGAAAGGACGGACTTTCGCATTTTCAGAATTATTTTGTACAGATTGGTGGAGAAAACAAAGGTGTTAGGTTGAATTTGGATGGTGAATATGTAGTCATATTGGCAATCACATAACGTACATGTAAGAATTAGCAAGAAGACAGGCAATTATGTGTTTTATAGTTTAGCATATTTTGTTCAATTCTTTTTAGTTCCTATACAGTCCAAACCCTGTATTCAGTTATATTTAAACTTAGGAATTTTCAAGTGCACATGGTATTTAGATTAAGTCACAATGGTATTATACTAGGTGTAATGAAAATGTCTTTATTTTTCATATTTTGCAACACATTTTCAGCGTAAATCATTTCAGTCAACTTCTGAAGTACCTGTCCTTCCATGTCCTGGTACTTAATTATTCACCGTGTCAGAAATTCAACTTAATTACTGTACAAGGTAAAATTGAACTGCATGCCTCATGAAGAGCATATTATGGATGTCTTCTTATGTTGAAAAAAATGAATAACCTTGTAATAAATTTTGATGGCTTTCCTAAGGAACTATTTAGAACAATTAAAAAAAAAGTCCATATCACAAGCCTATATTTTTTGGCTCTTTGTGTGAAGGATAAAGAGGAGAAAGCAATGTCATTAGAAAAGTATAGGCATCTGTCTTCTGGTGAATTTGGAAATGTTACGTGCTTCAATGTGGTAGCATGGGAAGTTGCTGAATGTCAGGAGATAGAATGCTGAGATATCCCCTACCTTTCTGAGGATACTTTTCTGCAGAATGGGGAATTGATGCATACTTTTAAATAAAAATATATTTTTAAAAGTATAAAATAAAACACAGATTCACAAAATGAATTATTGTATAATAACATAGCACATGAATTGTTACATGTATGTAAAGAATTATTATAGCATAATAAATTAGGCCAAGACATAGAGTTTGCCAGTCACTCCAGAAGCTCTGCACGTTCCCTATCCCAGTCATAACCCTTCCTTTCTTTCATAAAAGTAGCCATTATCCAGATTTGCATGATAAATATTTCCTCTTATTTCTTTAAACATTTTCATCCAAGCCTGTATCTTTGGTATATCTCTAAAATCTATGATTTAATTTTGCCCATTTGGAAAAAAATTTCAAGGCTTTCTTTTTTTTTTTTTTGAGACAGAGCCTCAGGCTGTCCCCCTGGGTAGAGTGCCGTGGCATCTCAGCTCACAGCAACCTCCAACTCCTGGGCTCAAGCGAGTCTCCTGCCTCAGCCTCCCAAGTAGCTGGGACTACAGGCGCCCACCACAACGCCCGGCCATTTTTTTGGTTGCAGCCGTCATTGTTGTTTGGCGGGCCCGGGCTGGGGATTTGAACCCGCCACCTTAGGTGTATGTGGCTGGCGCCTTAGCCACTTGAGCCACAGGCGCCAAGCTGTCAAGGCTTTCTTAATCTAAATTTTCCTTCGCATCTTTTTTTATGTCCTTGGTTTTTATTCACTGAATAACCCAGGTTATTCGATCTGTAGAGATCCAGATTTTGCTAATTGCTTGGTGCATCCTTGTTTTGGTATATTAATTACTTCTTTGGGAGCTGGTAGGCAATTTGGAAGTGCTGTGAACCTTGGGGCTAATAAGAGAAGCCATTCATCATTCACTGGTGTTTGCACATGAACTTTCCAAGATGATGAACTCCTTACTGCATCATCATAAGAAGGAATTTGTGTGTGTTTTAGAAGGGAAGTTTGTGTGAAGCTTTTCCGTAATCCTTTTATGAAGAAATCATAAATGCAAGGTTGGGCAATTAAGTTTGTGAACTCATCCTAGAAAACACGCTACATACCTCATTGCTGAATATCACTATAATGATAGTGATATTCACCAGATGGCCATGGGGAGTACTTCAAAGGTGACCATAGTGATATTCAACAATGAGATATGTAGCACTCTTTTGAGGATGAATTCATGCACTTCATTGTCTGACCTCATAAATACATTCAATGAGGTTTTAATTTAAAAGGTTGATATGTGTATGCTTATGCATATGGTCTTGATTTTCTGAGTGTTTGCCTAACTGATTGCCTTACGTATTAGTTAAGGAGACAAGAGGAGATAGACTAACAGAGAGAATTAATATCTTTGAGGATGGCATGTCCCAAAGTGTGTGTTGGAGAACACTACTGGCCATTGATATGTGAAGATATGTTAATAGATGGTGGTCTCCCTTACCCAAATATTCTGTGCTTTAATAGGTTGAGAAAAATGCTGAAGCATAGCGCTCATGAGTGTAATAAAGTTGTTGAAAATTCCTGCATTAAACAAAATTGTTTAATTTTGGTTAACAAATTATTTTTCAAATTCTTTTTGACCAGACAAGGGTTTTTGTTTGTTTGTTTCCAGTAAATATTTGACAATATCTTGTGATACATGTTTACCATGGATACAGTTCAAAGACTAGTACCAGGATTATATTAAATTTGTAGATCAAGTGAGGACGTATAAACATCTTAACAATATCAAGTCTTCTGATCCACGAATATGGGATGTTTTTCCTTTTATTTAGATTTTCTCTAATTTCTTTTCACAAAGGTCTGTAATTTTCAGAGTATAAGTTTTGTACTTTTTTGATAATTTGTTTCTACATATTTAATTCTTGTTTGATACTATTACAAATGGAATTATTTATATATATTTTTCTTTTTAGATTGTAAATTGCAAGTTTATAGAATTACAATAGACTTCTTTATGTTGGTTTTTTATCCTGCAGCAGTACTGAACTTGTCTATGAGTCATCGTCATTCTTGGAATATTCCTTAGGATTTTCTATATGCAAGATCATGTTATCTGCTAATAGAGTCATTTGTTTATTTATTTTGAAATAGGGTCTTGCTCTGTTTCCTGGAGTGTAGTGGCATCATCAGAGCTCACTGCAACCTTGAAGTCCTGGGCTAGTGCAATCTTCCTGCTTTGTCTCCCAAGTACTGGGAGTATAGGGACCTGCCACCATACACAGCTAATTCTTCTATTTTTTTTGTAGAGATAGGATCTCACTCTTGCTCAGGCTGGTCTCAAATTTCTGGTTGCAAGTGATTCTTCTGCCTTGACCTCTCAGAGGGCTAGAATTGAAGGTGTGAGCCACCATACTAAGGCTGCTAGAAGGGTTTTTCTTCTTTTCTAGTCTTTCCATTTTCTTGCCTAATTTTTTCTGGCCAGAACCTCCAGTATAATATTGAAAAGAATGGTGAAAGTGGAATTATTTATCTTGTTCCTGATCTTAGGGAGAGTGCATTTGGTCTTTACTATTAAGTATTACAATAGCTGGGATAAGTCCAGTGTGGTCATGGTATATAGTGTCGGGGACCAGCCTCGATATGCAGTGGGTTTACTTGCTTGTGGCCTGGTGGTGCGAGGAGACCAGAAAATTATTAGTAGGAGTTATAGAATATTAATATAGAGAAATAATAGACACAGAAATATAGTTTTAAGAGCAGCGGGGCTTAGGAGGCGGCACACACTTCTTCGTGAGGCTTCCAGTATGCCGCCCTGAGTATCAGGCTAGCTCTGCATTTATTTCATGCATCAATATTACAGCCATCAATCTCATGAAAGCAAGGGAAACAATCCCATCAAGTTTCTTGCTGCACTTGCATTCCTACTAACTAGACTAACTCTACAGCTGATTACATAATTGCATGGAGTTACTTAGTACTTTTTACTGCTTCAAAGTATAATGGTCTTAATGTAAACAAAGTTGTGATAAGGAAGCCAATCAGAGGCCAACTCAAGGACCAAATCCTAGCTGAACCACAGTCACACACCACAGACGTGATGTTTTAATACTGTGACAGCCTTGTGTCTAAACAGATAGACTCCTCTGGCCCAATCAAGGTGACAGAAGAAGAGAGATCCTTCTTTTCCTTATCTGATCCAGAGCAAGTCTTCCTGTGTTGGACAAAGTTTAAAGAATTCATATTCTTAACTCCCCCAAACCATTCCCTCAAAGCACACAGGCTTGCCCTGGCAGAAAGCAGCTTCAAGGCCTCCAGTCAGCTGCTGCATGGTAGCTGCAAGGGAGAGGGGATATACAACATGCTAGGTTTCAGAAATATTAAAGTGACAGGATCTTGCACTTTGTGTTCAGAGACAGGAAAATGGATCCAATTGAAATACCCATGTTTATCTTCCTTTGTCTAGACTTTGTTTCCTATTCCTAATAATATTTCAAATCTACTAACAATAATTGAGTATCAGTTTCAAACTTGTAAAATCATTACCAGCAATGCAAGCGCATCAAGATATGACTCCTCCCTTAAGTCTTCCCACATGCACCCTTCATATAGTCTTTCTTACATTATTATACTTGGTTTGCTAGTATTTTGTTGAGAAGTGTTGAGTTTATATTAAGACAAATTGGTCTGTAGTTTTCTTTCCTTGTGGTTTTCTCTGGTTTGGATTTTTAGAGCCTCATAATATGACTTAGGAAATGGTCCTTTTTAATTTTTTTATGAAGAATTGGCATTCTTTAAATGTTTGGCAGAATTCAGGAGTAAGGCCACCTGGGGATAGGATTTTCTTTGTGGATAGTTTTTGTTTATTAATTCAATAACTTTACTTGTTCTGTACCTATTCAGATTGTCTATTTCTTCTTGAGTCAGTTTTTTCTTTCTAAAAATTTGTCCATTTCATCTAAGTTATCTAATTTATTAGTATACAGTGTTCATACTGTTCATTTATAATTATATTTATTTCTATAATTTTAATAGTAATGTCTGTTTTTTAATTCCAGATTTAAGTAATTTAACTCTTCTTTTTATTTCTCAGTCTAGAATAAATATTTGTCAGTTTTTCTTTATCTTTTCAAAGATAAAGATAAAAAAAGATAAAAACCTAACTTTAAAAAAAATTCTTATTTCTTTATCTTTTTATAAACTTTTTTGTTCCCTTCCTTCTTCTTGGTTTCAGTTTATTTTGCTTTCCCGCCCAGTGTCTTAAGGTGGAAGGATATACTATTGATTTGAAATCTTTATTATTTTTATTATAGGTATTTACAACTATAAATTGTCCTCTAAGCACTGTTTTACATGTGCATTCCATAGTTTTGATATTCTATGTTTTCATTTTCATTTGTCTCAAAGTATTTTCTAATTCCCTTAGGATTTATTTTCTGAACCCTTATTTAGGAATATCTTGTTTAATTTTTATATGTCTATTGTTGTTTTTACATTTTATTTTGTTGTGGTTAGGGAATATTATTGAGGTTTGTATTATGGCTTAGTATGTGATCTATCTTAGATCCACATAAACTTGAAAAGAATGTATATTCTGTTGTTATTGAGTGGAGTGTTCTATAGATGTATGTTAGCTCTAGTTGGCTTACAGTGTTGCTGATGTCTTCCTCTCCTTGTTTATCTTCTTAGAGTTATTCTATTCATTATTTAAAATGAAATATTGACATCTCCATGTCAATAGAAATGTTGAGTTGTTTCCTTGTCTCTTCCTTTCTGTGAGTTTTTACTTCATGCATTTTGGTGCTCAGTTATTAGGTGAATTTCTGCTTTTAATTGTTATATCTTCCTTATGGGTTTACTCTTTTATCACTACACAATGTCTGTCTTTATATTTAGTAAATTTGTTTTTGTTTTTAAACCTATTTTGTAGTCATTCTAGTTTAACGTAGTCATTCTAGTTTTGTTATGGTTGCTGTTTGAATGATGTATCTTTCTCCTCCTTTTAATCTCTTTGTATCTAATTAAGTTGACAATCTTTGCTTTTGATTATTTAATCCATGCACATTAATGTTATTATTAATATAGTTGTATTTGTGTTTGCAGTTTTGTGTGCTATATATTTCATGTCTTTTTGTTTCTTGATTCTTCCTTTACTGCTTTGTTTTATGTCAGATGAATATTTTCTAATGTAACATTTTAATTTCTTTAATGATTTTTCCACAATACTTTATTCATTTTTTTCTTATTTGTTGCTATAGGGCTTAACATATATTATACACCTTAATTTGGTTTACATTAACTTAATTCCAGTGTGATAGGGAAATGTTAATTATATATACATTTATTTAATTTCCCCCTTGTGTGCTATTGTCATTGCAAGTATTGTATCTATATCTGTTACAAACTCAAAAATACATTGTTACAGTTATTACCTAAAAGTACCTTATGCCTTTTAAGGAAGCTAAGAAAATATGGAAAAGCCAGTGTATATTTATAGAGGTTGTTATTGTCACCACCTTATTTACCTATTCTGGTTCTCTTCATTTATTGTTGTGGATTTAAGTTACTATCTGGTATCATTTCTTTAGTTCAATAAAACTTTGTGCCTACCCTCTCTTTTTCGTTACTGCTGACAAAAAACATTACATTTCTGTACATAATAGCTCCAACAATACAATTATATGCTTTTTTTATACTATTGCTTCTAAAATCACTTAAAAAATGCCAGGTAAGCCCCAACAATAAAAAAATGAAAGGTAAACAAATATGACTTATACCGTCTTTACAGTTAGGTCATTACATTTACTGGTGCTTTCTTTTTCTTATGTGCTTGAATTACTTTCTAGGGTTGTTTACTTTTAGCCTGAATAACTTTCTTAGTATACTATATGAGTCAGGTGTCAGGTTTTCTTCTTCTTCTTCCTTTTTTTTTTTTTAGACAAAGTCTTACTTTGTTTTCGTAGGTAAAGTGCTGTGGCGTCATAACTCACAGCAACCTCAAACTCTTGGGCTCAAGCAATCCTCTTGTTTCAGCCTCCCAAGTAGGGGGGACTACAGGTGCCCACCACAACACCTAGCTATTTTTAGAGACATGGGTCTTGCTCTTGCTTAGGCTGGTTGCGAAATCCTGAGCTCAGGCAATCCACCTGCCTTGGCCTTCCAGAGTGCTAGGATTACAAGTAGGAGTCACCATGCCCAGCATAAGTCAAATCTTCTAACAACACAAATTTTCCAATTTTTTGTTTATCTATTATGTCTTTATTTTGTCTTATGACTGAAATATATTTTTAGTAGATTTATGATTCTTGGTTGACAGTTTTTTTTCTTTGAATACCTTAAATATGTTACTCTCACTACCTTCTGGCTTCTATTATTTCTGATGAATAGTCAGTTATTAATGTTATTAGTTCCATTCTAATTAGTAAGTCATTTCTCTGTTGCTGCTTTCAAGATTCAATTTTTGCCTTTGGATTTCTATATTTTACTATGAATTCTCTGTATTCATTCTACTTGGATTTCACTGAGCTTCTTGACTATGAATGCCTTTTATATTTGAAATATTTCTAGCTATTATTTCTTTAACTTTTTTTTCTCCTCTCTTTTCCTTCCTTGTGATGCTAAATTTGTATAGGTTGGTGAATTTAATTGTGTCTCACATTTCTTTAAGATTCTATTTTTATTCATTCTCTTTTCTTTCTATTCTTTGGATTGTGTATTCTTTATCAACTGATCTTCATGCATGCTAATTCTTTCAATAGTTCAAATCTGCTATTGAGTCTTTGTAGTGAATTTTTCATTTCAGTTATTGTACTTTTCAACTCTAGTACTCTCACTAAGTTCTTTTTATAATTTCTATCTTTATATTAATATTCTTTCTTTGGTGAGAAATTGTCCTTACACCTTCCTTTACTTTTTAATCTTGGTTTCTTTTAGTTCTTTGAACATATTTCTAATGGCTTCTTATAAGTCTTTGTCAACTGAATCTGTCATTTGTTTCCCTCACAGGCAATTTCCATTGTTTGCTCTTTTTCCCTGTGTGTGTATCCCATTTTCCTGTTTCTTTGTATATCACATAATTTTTGTTTGAAAACTGGATGTTTAAAATAATGTACTGTAGCAACTCTGGGAACAAGTTCCCTCCTTCTTTTATGAAATTTGTTATTGTTTGCTTGTTTATTTGTTTGGTGACTGGTTAGATTTTTTGTGTCTGATTCTTTTCTGCAATGTGAAGTTTCTGATATTGCTCCTCAAAGGATGCAATCTTGGGACTGCTCACAGTGGTTTTGGCAGGGTTCTTTTTGACTGCCTCGCTCCCTGACCAGGCTCATCTGTTAAGTCCTACTAATCACTGACTGGATGCTCTACTATTTTCTTTCTTTCTTCTTCTTCTTTTTTTTTTTTATTGAGACAGAGTCTCACTTTGTTCCCCTTGGTAGAGTGCCATGGTGTCATAAGTCACAGCTCAAATTCTTGGGCTCAAGTGATTCTCTTGCCCGAGCCTCCCTAGTAGTTGGGACTAAAGGTGTCTGCCACAATGCCCAGCTTTTTTTTTTTTTTTTAGTTTGTTATTTTTTGTTTGTTTTCAGCAGGCCCAGGCTGGGTTTGAGCCCACCAGCCCTGGAGCATGTGGTCAGCACCCTAACTACTGAGTGAGGGGTGCCCCCTGCTCTACTATTTTCAAGAAGGCCGTTGGGGTATAAATTACTCCACAGAGTGATCTAGCTAAATTCAGGCTCTTTTGCAGGGATCATGTGTGAGGCTAATTCTGACCCTAGAAAACACTAATTAGCTTTTACTTTACCTAGTTCCCTCTGGTAAACTAGCTGGCCCATAGATTAGTTTATATCTACAATGAAGCTACCAGCCTGCCCTTAATTGCTTTCTACCAAAACGTCCACTGTTTTTGAGAGCATCCTTAGGCTTGAACATGCTCACATTCTGTTTCAAATAAAGTTGGTTCTCTTGGGGAGAGCATTAGAACTCTCTAGTTTATGGCCTGCCTCTTCCCCTGGGAAAGCTCTCTGAGCCTTGTTTCTAGAGCTGGGGTTGGAGACCATGAGATAAATGGCATTCTTTTCTGTGAGTGACACTCCCTCTTTAGTCATTGTGCATTAGATGATAATATTTTACACAATAATTGTTACTACCCAACCAGGGTCACTGCACTGTTTAAGAGGAACCCAATACAAAGAGACAACAGGAGTTACAGTTAAGAAAGAGTTTAATACGGTAAGGGACCAAATGAGGAGCAGGGGGAAATTTATTCACTATGTTTCCCTAAGAATTTTTGGGCTAGGGTTTTTAAAGATAGTTTTGAGGGTAAAGGGCTGGGGAATTAGGTCTGCTGATTGGCTGAGAATGAACTCATAGTGTTAAAAAGCAGAAACTGTCTTTTTCTAGTAAGTCAGTCAGGGATAGTGTTGCAAGACCACTTGAGTCAGTTTTGTGGTATGGACTACTGGTCCAATTGGGTCAGCTGGGTCACTGGATTGCAAGGTCTGGAGATATCTCAAAGAGTAGCCTTAGGTTTCACAAGGATTATGTTGTCTATGGGAACAATGAAGAAAGCTATGAATCTTTATGACTATCTGCTATTTGACTTCTGAATAGTAAGCAATTATAGGAAAGCAAGCTAGGGAACAATGGCAACAATGGCTGGAGATATATATACATATATATATATCTGAGGTTTGTATATAATATATAATTTTATAATATATAATATGAGGTTCTTTATCTATATGAGGATATATATGTGTGTGTTTATATATGAGGTTGGACAATTAAGTTCATGAACTCATGATAGAAAAAGTGCTACATCCTACATTGCTGAATATCACTATGGTCACCTTTGAAGTACTCCACTCAGGAAGCTGATGCACTGATGCCAGTTCCTAGTCTACCGTTCAAAGCAATTTTGGAACTCTTTTTCTGGAATGGCCATTGGATGTGGTATAACAATTAAGTTTGTGAACTCATCCTAGAAGAAATACTTTGAAGGATGGACTAAGCATCGGCATTGATGCATAGCCTCCCTAGGGGAGTACTTCAAAGGTGACCATGATGATATTTAGCCATGAGATATGTAGCACTTTTTCTATGATGTTTCTGAAGTTAATTGTCAGATATCTATCACATGCACACACACACACACTTATACCTATTTCTTTGCAAAGTTGAAGCTGCTACCACAGTACTACCGTGTGGCCTTTTATTAATTATATAAAGGTGATTGCATAATCAAAAACTAATACAAGGGCTCTTTCAAAATATCTAGCCAGGAAAAATATCATAATGCCTTAGCTGATTCTGGAAAATATTTGGCCTATGAGATTATTCTTTTTGCTTACATATATTGTTATTCAAAAGACATGAGAAGAATCTTGATCTAGTTGTCAAGGTTGTGTTATTTATTGCTTAGTTTTTCAGCACTTTATCTGTGGCTATTGACTAGAAGTTTTCAAAATCTTCTAGTTATATTTTCTATTGATCAAATAACAGCATTTGAAAGAGGTAACTTTATGCCATATTGGCCTGCTTTTATTAAAGCCTCACATTTGCATTCCTAAGGTTATAGTTTTTATTGTCTCACCTAATGGGTTCTGACCTACAATCATTGACACTGGAGGAAACAAAAATAGAAATGTCTTCATAATTTTCTACTTAGCCCATCAAGCAATTCTAAAATGGAAGTTGGAAAGTTTGGATGTGGACACAAGGTCTTAATGCTGATAAAGAGAAAAGAAATATGTGCTTTGGAAAGAATCTTTCAAAGCTTTTTGGTATCACATCCTTTTGCTTTTACATTTAATCTGTTCTCTTCCACTCAGAATACATTGAAAGATTAATAATCCCTATATAACATTATATATTTAATATAAGGAAATGTTTATTTTGGTTTTTAACTCATGTAGTATCTGAAAGGAAAACTGTTTTTATTAAGGAATAAAGGAGTCCAGAGGAATCCAATCTGCTTTTCCTAATGTCCTTTTAGAGTCAGTAAACTTTGGAAGATACAAGGTCAAGGAAATCAGTATAATTGGTGAAAATTGTGTATTTAGATTAGTCAGGATGAAATGTGTTTTATTTTGAGACTTTACAATAATTCTGTGAAGATGAAAAGAGTCTTCTGCATCTGTTAGAGGTTGCTCATGAGAAAATCTAACAAATGGAGCGGCCAGGCGTATATAGTTTATATGCAGATGTCTGCTTTTCCTTCTTTCCTATTTCATTTCTTGCCAAGAAGTAAAAGTAGTGAAACTTTCCAAAGCTAGAGTGTCCCAATGTGCAGGAAAGTATGATGGCAGCTGCTCAGAAAATCTTGGAGAGGTAGGAAAACAACCCTTAGGAATTGTGCCAGATTGTCAGCATGAGAATTTAAGAAAGTCAACTAACTGACGGCTAAGTAACAGGGTGTTTGAGAGCCTGTCTGTAAAACTGCAAGGACTGTTTGAGCTATAGCTACATGTGTGAAAACATACGAAGACAATTAGGAGACATGTTTCATACCTTGTCATTACAAGGATCTTGAAAGAAGTTGCTGGCCTGAGTACAAGTATCCCTCTCATTAGAGAAATGGCAGAAACAGGCCAAGATGGCAGACTAGGAGCAGACCAAATATACCACGCTCAAGGAAATGATGAAAAGTTGTAAGTAGATGCCCACCTTCAGGTGGAGTCTCTTGGTGAGAGTGTTGTGAATCATCAGAGAGGTGATAGTAGACACTCAGAGTGAAGTAAAGGAGGACAGGTCGGTCCACTCACCAAGATCAGAACTTGGGCAAGATGCATATATGTGGGGAAGGGATAAAAAAGGGAGCTCCAGAGCCCCATACTCTCTGCATAAATACCATTACTTGAGCTGTAGGGGACCTAGGTTTCTGTTCTGATCATGTAACTGCTTGGAGACCACATGGTAAAGTTGTTGGAGAGCAGGCTCAGCAGGAACCTGACTAGTCTCTGTTGTTGGGTTGCTGCAGCTGATGCCACTCTGAGTTCTTGGTCTGTAGCCCCCAGTGCTTCATTGCAACTGCCTCCACATTGGCAAGGCTGAAGAAGGAACAGGGAGAGCAGATGCTCTCCACACCTGTAACTGGGTGACAAGGGCCATCTATTCCCACAACAGAGAGGGTGCCAACACCACTCAGGAGTTTCACGGTAGCGGCTTCAGAGGGACCAATGTGAGGACATACCTCCTGTCATCCAGCAGGCCAGTTCACATGGTCTTGCCTGCTGACCAGTGGAATAAGACCACTAACCCTACATGCTGCTGCACCAAGGTCCACAAACTCAAGGAAAGGACTCATGCCCAGGCTGGTGGGACATGTCCCCCAGCCCTGCATGCTGACTACTGTCCCACACCCCTACAGACTTCCATGCTGTGTAGTGGGCTATGCCCCTTGAACCTTTGACTAGCCAGTGCACAATGCCCATGCAACCTATGGCTCTGTGAGTTGCATAGAAGCCCATTCCTCTACAGGCTGGCATGTCATGTACAGGCCCAAACCTCTGTGGACCTGCATTTTGGGTGACAAGCTAGGCCTTCAGTGACCCATAGCTCCATGCACTGCACTGTGGCCCATGGCCCAGTGGATGCCCCATGGAGGTCCACATCCCTTGGCCACACACGCTGCTTGGTGGGCCATACCCACATGGTTTATAGAGAAAATTCTACAAGCTGCAAGACAAAAGCAACAATTAACCTACAAAGGAAAGCCCATGAGATTAACAGCAGACTTCTCAGTGGAGACCTACTAGCCAGAAGAGATTGTGGCCCCATTTTTAGTCTTCTTAAACAGAACAACTGCCAGCCAAGAATTTTGTATTCATAAATGATTGAGAAATAAGCACTTTCCAGACAAGTAAACACTAAGGGAATTTGACGTCACAAGACCTACCCTGTAGAAAATGCTCAATAATGCATTAAACATGAAAACAGTACAATAGATACCTAGTAGTGTAAAAATACCAGAAAAGTAAAGTTCGCAGCTCTTATAAAACAACAGCACAGGAGGGAAAACAAAAAAAAAAACAAAACAAAAGAACAAGGTGTCATTCAACATAATGATCAGAACATATCAATACCAATAATGAATGAAGGGTCTTAATGCTCCAACTGGAAGACAGAGACTGGCTGATTAGATGAAACATTATTAACCTCGGTGTGTGTTGTTGGCACAGAAACTGTAGAGACAGTTTCTGGAGTGTCCACCAAAGAGAAAGGAAAGCTTTTCCTATAGTTCTTGTGCTAAAGATGAAAGCCATCTGTGTGTACTTTTTTGTGTACACATTATGTGGGCAGACAGAAATGAGAATGAGAATAAAGAGGAATTTCTATATGAAGCCTTTCACCTCTTCTGCTCACTACTTTGTGAATATCTTCACTGCTACATCTGTCTACACTTTTGGATGTCAGATGATGATAATGGTAGAGATTTTGACCATGTTAGAGATTTGGTGACATGTAGGAAAGCCCTCAACTAACTTTCTTTTGCATATTCAGTAGTTTTTCCATTCTCTTTTATAAAAACGGTATGCTTGAGCTTTCTCCTCTTTTTCTCTAGATTAGGTTATGACATATTGGTTTATGTGGCCCATTGTTTTAATTCTTTATAATTATTTTCAACTTTTATTTTTATTCTTTTCTTCTGCTTTTCTTAGATTCATACATCTTTTTCTATCAAGAAGATTCATGCATTGTCATTCTTTTTCTTTGTAAAAATCTTTTCCGTTTCCTTTATGTTTAACATAGAGAGTATAAACATACAAACAGTATATTAATGTTCATGGAAATTTAAATAAAAAGAATAAACACACACGTATGCACTGCACAGGTTAAGAAATAAAACTTTGCCAATCCCTCAGAAATGCACGTAATAACCCTCTCTGATCCTATTTTCCGTCCTTTAACCCAGGGTTAGCCACAGTCCTGAAGTTTATATTACTTATTAGCTTTTTAAAATAGTTTTGCCACCTTCATATTTATCCATAAGCAATATATTATTAAATTTTATCTGCTTTTAAAAATGATAAGAACAAAATCATGCTGCATTCTTCTAGAATTTGTTTCTTTTATGTAGCCTTGTATTTTTGAGTTCATTTGTTTTCATAGCTATATATTTTTCTGAGGCATAAATATTAAAATATTTGAGAATTTATTCATTCAACTGTGATTGAAGAGTCATATGCTTTCTTTTAGCTATTAGGAACAACAGTCCTAAGAGGCAAAATTTTGGCTTGTCCTGGCTACAGTGCTGCCCTGAGTCCATTACTGGCAGCAGGGATTGACAGGCAGTGGCCTAAGCGTTTATCCTGCCTCGTCGGTCCCCTGGTGGTGGTGGGGCTGTGTAGCACCTGCCCACCGACCCAGGAGAGTGCCCGGCCTCTCTGTTCCTCCCTGTCCTGGCAGGGTTGATGTGGAGGTGACTACAACAGATAGAACCTTGGATAGACTCAGCACTCTGCACCTTGGATCTTAAAATGGCAGCAGGCATGGCACCCAGTGTTTTTATGCCTGTGGGACCCCACTGTTCCTTCTCTCCAGAGCAATGCCGCTGCACAATCTCAGTCAGCTACCTGCGGTGCTCTGGCGGCCTGCTGTGGGGGAGGGTCCCTCCTGCAGCTCAGATGCAGCGTCTGTGGGGGCTGTGTGGAGCTCTGGGTTCTCTCCTCTCTCCGCTAGGTGTGCGCACCTTCTCCAGGTGCCTCTAATCCTGCTGAGAAGCCTGCCCTATTCCCTCTCTTTCTTTTGGAGAGTCTCTCTATTGATTCCCACTGCTGTCCACTAGAGGATTGATCTGAAGGACAACATCCATTTGCCACTCTCAATCCCATGAGTGCCATCTTTCCCCACTCCCAGTCATCAGTAGGTTCAAAAAGTTGTTTTCCTCATTGAGGAAAGGGGGCCCACGGGGTACGTGGCATACCCTGATGCTGATACCTCTCTATCTTGGTTTGTCTGTCACCCATCTTTATACCAGCTCTTTTCCAAAGGGGCTGGGTGAATGTGCAGGGCTAGTTGACATTTAAATATTTTTCTCTGGAAGACTTTTTCTCTGAATCTGCTATATTCTATCCTGAGCTTGTTCCGCTTGCCTTTAAGATTTGTTATTTCAGGTTGAGGTGGAAATTTGCTTGGCCTCTCTCTTGAATCCCTAATGTGACAGTGTTTCTGAATGTCGATTTGACATTTGGGTGTCTCTCTTTAGTTGACTGTCATCTGTGAAGTTCAGTTTTTTTTTTTTTTTTTTTTTAAATTACAGCTAGCTCCAGTGGGTTTCTAATGCACATTAGCATAATAAAAGTTTTAGGAAAGCTTTAGTAAAAAAAATTTTACTTTGCTTTTATCCTCATTTCCCAATTTATCCAGCCATAAATTCTTAATTTTATCAAAAACATCCTTCTTTACTTTACAAATTATTCTAAAGTTTATCTAGTTATACACATACATTTATTTTAAGTTTACACTAAGTGCCAAGCATTATGGTCAGGACTTTAAAGACATTATCTCATTTTATACTCACAATTGCCCTATGAGCTCTAATAGGTAGAAATTCAATAGAGGCTTAGTAGCTTGTCTAAGAATACTTAGCTAATTCAGGAGAGAGCTGAAATTCACATTACGGTGCCTGACTCAAAAGCAGGATTTATATCTTTTGGGGATGCCTTACTGCTTTTCAGGTCCCCAGCACTGGTCCTTTCCTCGGAATAAATGCTATTAAGCGAATTCTGACATTGCCTGTTTAGAATAAAAAGGTGTTTGTGTGTGAGAACGCAGTTGTGAGGGTTGTGGAGAGACTACTGAGCGACCAAGTATACTTCACCAATAAATTGAATGCCCAGAAGGATGTGTTTGTCACCTAATAGATGTGATTCCATCCCAGAGAAACATCATTCTCAGGAGAGATTTTAATGAATTTTACAGGTGTTTCTCTGCTTGCCGTGCCTCTTCCTCCGGGGCAGCTTTGCAGAGCTGATGAATAAGGGAGGGCACAGCAGGGGGTTTCTAACTGGCACACCATATGTGAAAAGACGGAGAGCTCTGCTCTTTGCCAGTGAAGTCAAATCTAATTTTCAAAACTAAATGAGAATAATAATGACAATAAAAGACCCAGAACACCACTTTATTATATATCCCATTGTGTTTATAGTTCTTGGCAACAACAGAAAGAAAAATCTGAAATCAAATTAGGGCAATCTGCATGACAAAAGTATTAACAAGAGACAGTGGAGGCAGGAAATGGTTGTTGATTTTCATTATCTGTGATGCGGCTGAGAGCTTTATTTGTCTTCACCTTGACGTTTTGGAGAAAATTTGACTCTTCCTGGCAGCCCGGGCTTCTTTTACTGAAGCATCTTGCTATTTAAGTGAGCATCAAGCCCTCGAATTTATGTTGGAAGATTTTCCTTTCCCAAGTACCTGGGGATCTATGTTCTGAAAAGAGACTCATTTGAGAAAACCTAGAGGCTCTAAGAGCTATTTATTACTTAGAGGAATATTTTTTTGTTGCATTTAAAATAACAAGGTTCCAAGGGACTAGAATGAAGTGCAGAGCATTGACTTTAAATAAGCATTGGCTTCCATTCTGATGTAACCTCAGACAGTTAATTTGGCTTCAGTTTCCTCCCTGTGATGATGAATCACAGTATCTGTCTAACTACATTGTGGCAAAGATTTAAAGGAATGTACATGAACTCTACAGCCATATCAGAAATTTCATGATTAGCAACTAAACTCTTATCAGATTTTCACAAAGTCTTGTGAAAATCTGCTGAGGAGAGGAAATTGTGTTGCTATCCTGAGATTTCAATTTAGGACCAAGATGCATTGGAGAGGAGCCATAACAGTTTCCTCCAGCAGGTATGTTTTTCCAGAGGTCAGATATATGAGGTTGGACAATTAAGTTTGCAAACTCGTGTAGAAAAAGTGCTACGTATCTCCGTGTTGAATATCACTGTGTTCCCCTTTGAAGTGCTCCCCTTAGGAAGCTAGGCACTGACAGTAGTGCTTAGTCCACCCTCCAAAGCAATTTTAGAACTCTTTTTCTGGAATGGCCATCAGAGCCGTCATTGTATTAAGGTCTGACAACTAAGTTCATGAACTTTGCACCCTGTTCTTACATTGGCAGCACTGTATAAACAACTTGGTAAGGTTTTGTAATTTTGGTATATCAATGTCTCACAGCTGTGCTCATGTCAACATGTGGTGGTGTTGCAGGAAGATGAGGCCCAACAGAGAGAAAGAGCACCCAACACCACGTTTATAAGAGGAAGGACTTTGTTCACCAGCTGGGAGCTTACGGCATACAAGAATTCCAAATGGCCATGCTCCCTGACTGGCTTGGTCTTTCCCTTTTTATCGACAGTCAAAAAGTTCCACCCCACAGGTACCCTTCTCATTGGCCAGTTTGAATCAATCAGGAGATGCTATTCCAGCCCCTACAGAACTACAGGATTTCATAGAACTTGGAAATTTCCATGTTAGAAATTTCCAAGAGCTGAATCACCATGGAGAGGTGTATCTTTGTGGTCTCCTTGAGAAGACCTGTTCTCCTAGACCTAACTCTTCTCGGGTACTCTCTCTCATTGGTGTCTTGCTGCGTTCATTATGGTTGTTGTGTGTTTTTGTGTGCTGTATGAATGACAGCTCTGATGGTCATTCCAGAAAAAGCATCCAAAATTGCTTTGAAGGGTGGACTAGGCATTGATGTCAGTGCATAGCTTCCCAAGGGGAGAACTTGAAGGTGTCTGTAGTGATAGTCAACAGTGAGGTATGTGGCACTTTCTCTAGGATGAGTTTGCAAACTTAATTATCAGACCTGTTACAAAGGGCCAATGTTCGGATTGCTTTCTGTATTATGTGTTGGATCATAAGTCTTTACTACTCTGTACTAACAAATTAATGCCCAAACGGCTTTTTCTTGACATTTCACTAACTTTAAGTTTTCATCCCTAAAAGCATCAGTTTAAATGTGACTCTAATGAAATGATTTCTAGCTCTTGCTGGGGCTCAGCGAATGATACCTCAACGGGTAGGGTTGCCAACCACTTTTGAATTTAAAGAAACTGGAAGGCCTTAGAAGCTGACTCAGAACCAAGGACTTTCTGAATTTCTCTTCTTTTCTGGAAATGCTTCTCTGCTCTTTCTGGAATTTATTTATTTCACTGGGGAAACGTCTCCATAAAAGGAATGTAATTGTCCTAAACCCTGTCCCCAGGAATCTTATTAAATAACCAGGAAAGATCAACTGTCAGAGAAGAAAAAAGACATAAAAGTTGTCACCATATTAAGACTTACTTTTCCTGATTCTTCTGAGAGTAGTTCCAAGACATTACCTGGGAGACTTTATCTGCATAATAAGACCACCTTTGTTCATAGTGGAGTTCTACCTCTCACCTTCCAGTAACTAATACAAAAACTATTGGTTGTCATTGATCCCTTCAGTGTTCATAAAGAATAATCCAAAAGATGTTGTCTGCTCTCTGGGCCCATTCATTTCTAAAATATTTACTATCCCTCTAAAATTGCCCACATCCTCTTCCAGCTCCCCTATGGAAAGAATGTTTAAGCCTCAACCATCTGGGCCGGGGAGTCTCCTATTTTGTATGGCTCCTGAGCGGTGCTTATGCATGTTATTATAATACATTTGTATGCCTTTTTTCCTGTTAATCTCTCTATTGTCAGTTCATTCTTGTGAACCTTCAGAGATCAGAGAGGGTGGAAGAGAAGCTTTCCCTCTGTCTCTACACTTCCTTATGACTTTTTTTTTTTTTTTTTTGCTGTGTCTGATTAAGCAAATTGCAATTAATGAAGAAGGATTTGACAAGTATGATTTTAGGTAATATAACTAGGCAGGCTAATTTATCTTCTAACTTCTTCTATTTGTCTATCTTCCAACTTTTATATAAGATCCTTTATTTAAATATAATCCTTTAAAATTTGCATTCTCAACCTTCCTAAAGCCTCCTAATGCCATGACCCTTTAATACAGTTCCTCATGTTGTGGTGACCCCCAACCATAAAATTATTTTCGTTGCTACTTCATAACTGTAATTTTGCTATTGTTATGAATTGTAATGTAAATACCTGATATGCAGGATATATTTTCTTTTATTTTTTTGTCGAGACAGAGTCCCACCCTGTGCCCCTGAGCAGAGTGCAGTGGCTTGGTAGTTCACTGCAACCTCAGACTCCTGGCTTGTGGGCATCCTGCTGCCTCAGCCTCTGGAAGCCGCTGGGATTACAGGTACTTGCTGCAGCGCCCAGCTGGGTTTTTCTATTTTTTTCATGAGTCGGGGTCTCATTTTTCCTCAGGCGAGTCTCGAACTCCTGAGCTCCAGCGATTCTCCCTCCTCAGCCTCCCACAGTGCTGGGATTACAGGTGTGAGCCACCACACCCGGCTGGATATATTTTCATTGTTACAAAGGGTTCACGACTCACAGGTTGAGAATTCCTGCTTTAAGTGGTTTATTCTCATTTATCTATAATTTGGAAACTGTCTGATAAAGTCATTATGGCTTAGAGTGATTTTATATTGAGAGGAATTAGTTTCTATCTAATCCCCCATCTACTACTGCAGACTGACCCCACATCCAGCCAACAGAGGCAGAAGAGCTCACACACTTCATTATTTAAAAGCATCAGATGAGCTAGACTGTCATTAAAAATAAGAAGTTTCCACTTAGCAATTGAAATTATTCACATAGATGACAAATACCAGGGGTGGGGACAGGTGTTCCCAGATAGACAGGAAAGAAAAAGAAACTGAAGAAAATTCTGAGATATGCCAACTCTGTTTTTGTTTATGGGCATAAAAGTTTTTTACTTGGCAATCTGGGTGTTAAGCACCTGTGTGTATGTGTAGATACATATTTTTACCTGTGTGTAAAAAGCACACAAAAACGTGTATGTATGTGTGTGTCTCAGCACACAAACATATTCCCACAACTAATTCCTTATCAGGAGAATTTATTTTATCTCAGAAAAATCATAAGCAATTCGTCTGTGACTGTGAGTAATTCCTTTCCCTTTCTGATAATTTATAGTAATTACAAGTCTTTCTGTGGTTGTTTATATTAGTTTCAAAGATGATATCTAGGTGATATTAGAAGCCAAAGTCCTATGCCCACTATAACTCAATCCAGCAGCCTTTTTTTGCCCGCAAGTACTTAAATTTCTACGACTGGGAAGGGATGGGGGCATAGGGATTATACATATGGTCTGTTCCTCAGAGAGGTCTGTGTTCCTTAAAGTTTCTGCTACTTAATGTCTGTATAATCTTGGACAGATTACTTGGCCTCTTTAAAATTTATTTTTCTTATCTGCAAAATAGAGGATGTGTAACTGAGAAGCTTATGGGTAAGAAGCTTATAAATTTGAAAATATAGGATGTAAACTAACCCAGTGTCTGACACTCATTAGATGCTTAATAAATGTTAATAATTGTTTTGCTATAGTTATTATTACTACCTTTTGATTATTACTACTACTATCACTACTGGTATAACAATCAGCATACATATTCTTTTTTTTTTCTTTTTTGAGAGACAGAGTCTTACTTTGTCGCCCTCGGTATAGTGCCGTGGTGTCACAGCTCAGAGCAACCTCCAGCTCTTGAGCTTAGGTGATTCTCTTGCCTCAGCCTCCCTAGTAGCTGGGACTACAGGCACCCACCACAATGCCTGCCTATTTTTTTTTGTTGCAGTTTGGCTGAGGCCAGGTTCAAACCCACCACCCTTGGTATATGGGGCCAGCACGCTACTCATTGAGCCACAGGTGCTGCCCAGCACACATATTCTTTAGAGTTTCTGTTATTTCTTAGAGCTTCTATGGCTAATCTCCAAATGCATTGTAAATTTGAATATCAAAAAAGGGAATGTTTTATTGTAGGACATTTTACCTAAAAGGTGAAATTTTATTAACGTGTAAGAATGACCTTTACGTATGACAAATTTCTATTAGAACGTGAGAAGTCTATTTGAAATTGTTACTAACCTGTCTGTTTTAGATGTGGCTATATTACAGTCAAATTTTATTAATGTAAGATTCAGCTATACATCTAATGAAATCTTGGCTGGGAAAGAACACTACACATTTCAAGATGAGATGCTGTGATTGAAATTGTGTTTAAAAAGCCAATGTGAACAAAAAGACTACCATTGATTAAATATCTATATATGTCAAGTACTTTTCTAGATAATTTATTTTTTTATGTTTTTTAAAGTTAAAAAAATTCATATTTATCAGTATTATCCTGAAGCTTTTAAAGCAAAGCATTTTATTATTATTTAATTATAGCAAAAGATGAGAGCCAAATAGATTAAAACCCTGCACATGGGAGTCTATATTTTAGCTGAAAAATGCTGAAAAAATAAATATGGATTTTTATATATGTTATCTCCCTCCTCTCATGAGAGAATCTCCTTGGAAACATAATGGAAAGGATCCTGAGTTCTTAATCTAATCCCTTGGAATGTAAATACACTTGTCCAGGGGAATGATAAGATGAAGGTTTCCAGCTTTATTATCCAGGGTGCCTTCAGTGGGGTTTTCTCACTGTCTAAATCAGTCATAAACTGACTTCCAAGCATTGCTTTTAGCCTAGGCCTAAGTTTGACCAACATCTTCTCAGAAAACCCTAACTGTGCAGAAACATAGAAATATCTTCCCTATAGCCCCGGATATATTTAATTGCATTTCAACCCACACAATACTAGTTTTCCCATATCTCTTTTACAGAAGGGAAATTGAGGATCAGAAAGTTTAAGTTAGTTTTGCAATGTCACGCAACCAGTAAGGGAAGATTTATGAGTAAATCTGAAGCCTGTCTGAAGTGAAAGCTTTTTGTTGGCTAAAATGCTGTTCTGAAAGACGAGCTGATGGAATACCTATTCACATTTCAACTGTAGCAAGCCTACAGTTAGGTGATCCTGGGAATATTAGCACCTCACCTCCTGTTGCAAGGTTTTTTCTGCAACAATTAGGCACAGTGAATGATGTACAGAGGTCATGGAAGAGGAAGGAGAAACAGTTTGACAAAAAGAGGGACAGACGATTGGAATTTAGGAAGGTACATTTTTCTCCCCATTTTCCACAGTCTTATACTATTAATTGATTGCCAATGAGTTTCCTTAAAGATTGGAAGGGTTATTTTTCTCTCCACAGCCCTTGTTTTCTCCTCATTCCAGTAAAGAAGTATTTTCTTCTACTTATTTTATTTTTATGTATGTTTAGAATATGTTTGTAGCCAATATAGTAGCACGTGCTGCTCATGGGTGTTACACAGACCTAAAGAATCTTGAACGCTGATCTTTTTGCGTTCTAACCTCATAGGAGGTGCATTTAATGGGCACAGAGAAGACAGACTGAGAAAGAATACCTTTTATCAACTTTTTCTCTGTGTCATTTTTAGGTGACAGTATCCTTGGTAAAGCCAGTACAGTTCAGATGACCTGAGTTTATCCCTCCTGTTGTCAAGGAGAACATGAGTTATCAATGTGCTAAAATATTCTCTATTCCTGGTTCACACAATTCTGCTACAGTAAAAAGGACAAAGCTGGTGACACTGCCATAATACTATAGTGGATAATGTATTTCAAACCAGGTTTTCCAGGACCCTGGCAAGCCCAACACATACCAGGAGCCTCAGGAATCTCTGGGTGCCGCTGACTCTGTCTGTCTCCAGTGTTGCACAGGGCCAGGGATATTCCTGTAATTTTAAGTGTTTTGATGGGGCTTGAGTCACCTATGTAGTTTTCAGAGCTTTTAGAGCTTGGTATCCCTCCTGAGAAAGGTTAGAGAAGCAAAGGTTAGACCTAGGAGTTGACCACTGCTACCCGTTTCCAGGCCCTCGCAGCTCAGTCATAGCCTCATCTTTGGTCTCTCTGTACACGCCTATGTGTGCCTTGGTGTGGCTAGATCCTCAATACAAGCTTCTGCTCCCCGTTGGCCATCAGAGATCCCCAGAGACTGGGGAAGGCTGCTG
This sequence comes from Otolemur garnettii, assembly GCF_000181295.1. NCBI lineage: Eukaryota > Metazoa > Chordata > Mammalia > Primates > Galagidae > Otolemur > Otolemur garnettii. The sequence continues at coordinate 44,841,879 of NW_003852398.1, forward strand.
TGAGGAAGCTCCTGATAACAGCTCTGCCTGACTGCTTGCCCATGTCTGTGTGGAAGAGACTTAGGGAGGAAAGGGAAGGAGCCTCCTGATTTCCTATTACTATCTCTTCCCACTCCCCTCACTGGGCTGCTTTCTTGGGTATTGAAAAGAACTGAAATAAGTAGATATTCGCCTTAAATAATCGACTTATTTTACCATAATCCATTGAGGCGCAGGAGGGACGTTGTGGTGATGGTGGGCGTTATGGAATGGAGAGAAAATTCATCTTTCTTGCATCTCAGCGAGGTGTGAGACATCTTGCATACACTCTCTTATTTTGGTCTTAAATAATCCATGCAAGGTAAGCTTTCATTCCATCATCCATTCATTTATCTGAGTGCTTATTATATTCCATCCCAGGGGAAGATTATTAATGTCTGCAATTAATAGGGCAAAGAATCTGAGAGAGGATAAGTAACTTGCTCCAAGCTGTGCACCTAATAAGTAGAGAAACAGAATTCAAATCCAGGACAGGTCTTTCAACTGGCCGGTGAGGATTTCCTCGATGCAGGTGAAAGGCAGCAATTGTTAAGAGATTTAATAAGGAATTTAATTTTGTGAAGATATCTGCTAGCTGAGCCAGTTTTCCCCGAACGATTAAAGTTGAAAAGTTATATACATACAGTTTGTGTCTACGGATTGCTTTTCTTTCCTTCTTTGTTTCCAGTTTTCTTCTATATCCCTTCTATTTTTCTGACTTCAGGTACCAGGGACAGTGTCATTAATACCACGCCCCCCCCATCTCCTCCATCATTCAGTCCCTCTTTTTTGATTTGGATAAGTCATGAATTCCGGATCTTATGCAGAATGCTTTGCAAACTCAGTTTCAAATATTGATTCCTCTTGCAACCATATAATTGACCGAGAAATCCTTCTTAGGCAGAAATTTGGAGCGTCTACTTTCAGTTCCATTGGCTGCTTCATCAGCGGTTAATGAAAATAAAGTTCCATATCTAAGATTCCATTCAGAATCTGGTAAAAATAATTTTTTAGACATTCAGATGATCCTTCTAATGGTACTTTACCTGTAAAAAATGCTTGTTATGGTTTGTGACATGATGTGTGAAGAGTTTAAAAAATTTTTCCTTTCTGTTTATTTTATAAAAAAATATAAAATGTTTTGTTGAGTGTTCTTAAATTTTTTAAATCTAAACCCTTCATGCATTCAATTGGTTTTTATTACTTAGTAGCTACTCTTTCTGGTTGAAAACCATTTTGCTATGATTTTTTTAATGAGTTATTTATTCGGTATTCAGAAGAATAGACCTACTGCTCAGGCACATTGAATGACATAATAATAAAGTCAGTTCTTCAAGCTGGTAACTTAAAAACTTTCTTCTATGATTTAATGGGAGCTTCTAAACTATTCTGCTTTATTTTAATGACAGGCATATCAGGAAAGGCTCTGGTAATGTAAGTCAAACCAGTTCTTCCATTATGAACTGAATGAATTTTTTATGGCTTTCAGAAATGAATCTCCACCCATGAGACACTTACGATGGTAAGAGAATGAATGAAAATTCAGTCTTTTTAAAGTGATGAAGCAATGCAGAAGGACAAGACAATATTATAATGAAGGCCAGAGGCTTCCTTAACTTTTACATACAATTGTTAAGGTTACTTGACTATTACTTAGAAGGAAATGCTTATGAAAAATAATCGCCAATTCATCATGCAGTAAAAGGCAGGTGAGGCCATCTCCCTTAGCCAGAAACTTGCTGAAAGAGACACTTTGGGTTATATTTTATAATCTATCAAGTAAACATTATTTCTCCCCTTATTTTCAAATAGAGAAAGAAACAGCCAGGTAGTGAAGAATTTCCTGCCTTTTTCCTTGATTTTGCAAACTAATCGAATCTCTCCATCATGCTTTTAGCTAACTTCTGTCCCTCTCCGGTAAGCACTGCTTGTATTGCTGCTAAGCCATGTCTGTGTTAACATATTCTTTACCTCTGCAAACCACCTTCACCTCTATAAGAAATATATACCTCCGAATTCTTGACTACATATTACATACCCTATAGTGGCTTCTAAAATATTAACAATCAGACAGTTTACCACTTTTTCTGTTGTTAAGTTAAACTTTGAATACTATGATACAAAATTTTACAGATAAAGGAAAGACATTGAAAGATTTTGCGGTTCGGCGCCTGTGGCTCAAGTGGCTAAGGCGCCAGCCACGGACACCTAAGGTGGCGGGTTCGAATCTAGCCTGGGCCCGCCAAACAACAATGAC
>NW_003852398.1:44844871-44856919 GCF_000181295.1 Otolemur garnettii
AGAAGTTTTAAATGTACAAGGTACTTTGGGGGAGATGTCATCAAGTGACCTACAGGAAGAAGAATCCAGCTGCATGTAACACATTGGATCAGTCATCTTTCAGGAAAAATGAAGAGAGTTGGGAAGTGGGAGTAGAGGAGAGAGCATGAGTCTCCCACCCCACCTCTCGCTTGGCTGTTATTGACCTTCTGTTGGAGTTGAATTGTTTTTTGAGTTCTTACTGTCAACAGAACAAACATTATTCAAAATGCTTGTTGAATGAACATGCATTACTGGTATGCTGTTTTAAGACATAGGCCATTGAGATGTTCACACAACTCCAAATGATTTATGAAGGGATGAATAGCCCTTGAGGCAAGACACACATCACTAAGCCAAAATAAATAAACAAATAAATGTTTAATATAAATCAACTCTAAATTGCCTTTTTCTATATCCTATTTCTTACTGTCTACACAGAATACTGTAAAGGAGGATGGAACAGGGGTGGAGAACCTCTTCCTGTTGAAAGGCTACATTAATTTAGCTGTAATGAATGAGGCCACCTTCAAGAAAGTTCATGAGAAACAGTTAAAAATGTAAACAATTTTGTAAAAATCTAGCTACTACGTATTTAATAATTTCAAAAAATAAAACCTGTTACTATTAAAGTTAAGTAACCTTTCAATGACTTTGCGTGTCTGCTTTTTGTTGGAAAGCATTTGAATATTCGGTTGCAGCAGGAGGTCTGCAGTTTCCCTTGATCCTTTAGATCAAGGAGATGGGTGTGAGTCCTTTGTGACCTTATGAGTGTCTTGATGCCTGTTAGGTAGGAGAATGGAGATTCACAGCAGTTAAGTGGTTGAAAGGCAAGAAAGCATTTTTTTGGTATGTTGCCTAAGGAACGCATGTTCTGCATTTTTCTCGTATTTCAATTAGATTTTTCTTGGCATCGAACAATGACTTTAAAATGTCATCTATTGAGAGCTCAATCAATTCCATCTGTATTTTTTTATGTACCTTGGTGATATCAACTAGGTGAGGTTGAAGTGCTAATTCAGGTGTGATATCATGACTCTCAAAGTCAGTGAACCTTTCATTGTATTCTCCAATTAACAAGTCTGTTCTGCATTTTCTTTAAATGAGTCACACAACCATCCTGCTTATCAATGACTTTGCTAACCAGGGAAAAGTTTCATCTGAAAATCTCTTCTGAAGTGTTTTTTAAAAAGATAGCTTTTCTTTCAAAATGCTTGGATTTTGGCACATGTTAATATTTAGACTTAGTTTTACATTGGTGAGAAATATTCAAGTTGTTTTGATTTGACATGATATCACACAGAAATGAGGCATTCCTGTAGAAATCTCCTTTGAATAATTCCCATTGCTGATTCTTCTTCATAAAATTTAACTATCTGTTCTCACAGAGATTAAAGTTTGGCTAATACCTGTCCCTGCGAAAGCCAAACGCACTTTATAATATTTGGCAAGTCTGCACTGAGTAGCTCAGGTTCAACTTTAGCATGTTACAAAACTGCTGATGCCATACTGCATTTACACAAATACAGTTAGCAATACTTACTTATGCTCGTTGCAGAATGTCACTTAAAGCAGCAGCTTTATATAATGAAAAGAAATCCAGAGAGCACCTGGATCTCTGAATACTTTTTTTTATTGGTGCAATAAACCCTTTGTATTTTCCTGTCATGGAAAGTGCATTGTCTGTATGCACACTTGCTAAATTTACCAAATTTAGTCCAACTTTAGGATTTTTATTCCGAAAGTTGTAGAAGATATTTATTCCCAGTGTTCTGTTGTTCACAAGATTCACCAGAGGGCCCAAAGTGAGTAACTCTTTGTAGCAAAGAAAATCTTCTGTTATAACATGAATGAAGTATAAAACCTGGGCTGAGTTGGTATCAGTTGGTTCATCCAGAGTCATTGAATAATACATATTTTTGAAGTGTTGCATGAAGTTGTTCTGTTAAGTTGAAGGCTAATTCATGCTGCTTCTTAGTTATAATTCTTAAAAGAGGCAGTTGTTTGTAATTTCAACACTTTTGGTGTCCAAACAGCCCTACAGCTTCGACAATGCATTCTTTCACAATTTCCACCTCACTGAATGGCTTCTCTTCCTTCCTGAGAATATAAATTACTTTATAAGTTACTTCAGCGGCTTTATTTTCAGGTCTTATAGCTGCTTGAAAGAACTATCTTTGCTTTTTCATCTTTTAATTTCTGCCATACGAACTTTCATGACTTTCCCTCTAATTTAAAATATTTTTGGTCCTTAGAAGTATTATAATGCTGATGAACACTGAATTTCTTTAATGTCGATACTGCAGTATCACAGAGCAAGCAAATCACCTCATCTTTAGCAGAAACAAGATAATATTGCAATTCCCAATCCTCATGAAAAAATCTGTTTTCTTCCTTCCATGTTCACTTCATCTTTGACATCATGGTCTGTAAGCAGCCAACTGTGCGCCCTCGAGCTGTGCATCTATTCTCAGATTCCTCTTCAAACAGAGCAAAGTGCACCATTGTCAAAAGCTGATAACTGACTGGCCAACTCAACCCCCATAGACTCACCAGTCAGCCTTGTGCAGTGGTGACAGCCCCTCAGGTGAGGAAAGTTACACCAACTAAATCATGAGCGCAAGCAGCCATCAATTTAGCCTGTATGGCTTCTAATATTCTAATTGTGAGGATCAATCTGGGAAAAGTTGAAACTTATTTTTGATATTTTAAATATGTTCACTTTAAAAGTAAAATAAAAATATAAAAGTTGAGCAACAATGTACTAATAAAAATAAAATAATTTGTTGTGTAAAGTTTGGATTCAGTCAAAAGGCTGCACTTAAGGACCTGGAAGGCCATGGGTTCTTGACCCCTGGGGCAGAGTATTGGTGTGGTTATGTAAAACCAATAATAATTAGTCTTGGATAAAATACAGTGAAAAATGTATGAGTGCACATGTGTACATGTACGTAGGTAGGTATGCTAGTTATGAGTAGGTAGTTTCTTCATATGTTTATAAAATATTAAAGATGTATATCTGTATATATCTTTAATATTATATATTATATATACATATCTGTAATATTCTGTAAATGTATCTAAATTATGTATTCCGACATAAACTATGTTTGGTGTTTTGATTGATTTAATTTAGTCTCTCAAAAGTGAGGGTTCACTTTTTTAAAATCCCTGCATTTGCTAAGATACTACTACACCCAAACAGTTATTACACATTTGATGGCAGCTGCTGTGTGAAATAGGATTTTCTCAGCATTTTTGTGAATGCTGTTTTTGTTGGAAGGATTTCCTTAGCCTCTACCTCCACATAATATGTTCCTGGGTCACAAAACAACACTGGATTCCCTTATAATTTAGACTGGCGCTACTCAAAATGTACCAGCGCTGGTAAGCAGACTGATATCTGTCCACCACTAAGAAATTGGTGCAGGAAGTGGGTAAACAATTATAAACTTTTGTAGCAACTTGACTTACCAAGATAACCAAGCAGCATCTCATTTTAGTATTAATTTTTTATTATATTTTATAAAAGTATTTGTATACCATAGAGTAGAAATTAAAGAAAGGAAAAACATGAACAAAAACTTGGGCCTTTACCACAGATGTTTGAGCAGCACTGACTTACGTTAGTTATTTTTAAACCTGACTACATATCAAGGTTGTCCAGAGGGACTTCTTAGGAAGCACAGGATGGTTAGTGCCTGGGGCAAGGGCTCTGTACAAAAACCCAACCAACCAACCAAACAAACCTCTCCAGGTTATTGTGCTGCACGTCTTGTTTAGAATGTCATTTAAACCATACCTGTCTACTTGCTGCAGCTAATTACATCAAGACTATAGTTTTGGGTGATTCTGGCAGAATTTAAGTACCATCATTTCCTCTGTATGTACTAATGCTTCAGTTTACATTCTCCCTTCTCCCAGACTGCACTCCTCCTGGTCTCAGGCCACATCTCATTCATTTCTAGGTCACCTTTGCTTATCTCAGCGCAGGCTTCAGAGCACATACTCCAGAGATTCTCTTTAAAGCAGATTTAGGGAAGTTACGATGGGAGAGAATGAGAACTCGGTGGCACTCAGGTGCCAAGCACCCCATGGATAAATCATGAAAGGACTGCTTTCTTTAAATCTCTGAATAGAACGGACTCTTCTTTCAGTGCACCCTGCTTCTGTTGAGCCTGGAGTAAGAACCTGTAATCTCGCCTTTGTGAGGCTGTTAATTAAATTACTTTTGATGTTTTAAAAAATGAGCACTTCCTGTCTGTGTCCTCTTGTTTTATCCACATTCAAATAGTCTAAGCAGTCATTATCCTGCCGTTGAATTTACTTTCCTCCAATTTTAATAAAAGAGACATTTTCTTTCAATTATCTTGCCTTTTCTACAATCTTGACATAGGCTCCTTTATTTTGTCAAGATAATGGCTATAAAAATAATAGCTAATAATAGTTCATTATTGATAATCCTGTTAGCACTTGAAGATAAACATTTCTGAGGTTCAGCCCTTTTGTTCACATTATTAAGGCAAATTTCTTTTTGTTTCTTCTGTGCATCAGGGCAGGCAGATTTCCTCTGTGACGTGCTGTTATGTCCAGTTCACCTATGCACTGAGGATATAGCCCTCTGGAGTAGTAGCTTCATGTCAGGTTGTGTCTTTAAGCCGGCATCTTGTAGGAACTAGGATTAATCTTTGGTCCACTGTTCCCGGCAGAACATCAAAACTGAAGTTCAGGGATCAGCAAATGGTTCCAGGTGAAAGTCAGTTTGTGAGGACTTCTTTATTTGTATGTTATCCCTCTTGTACTTAATTTTTGCATTCCTGATCATTGCTTTGTTTCTTGCCAGCACAGGGAAGAACTGATACATATTAATACTTATTTTCTGGAATGTTTATTTGTTTTTGGTAAGTATGATATCTGATGGATAAAGGATATCAGATGGATAGACCCAGAAGCCTAAACCTGTTTCTCCATGCACTACTTTAGGTAATTTATATAGATGATTTGGATGGCAGTCAATCTACCCTCTTGAGATCAAAGAGGGAAAAATAATTAGGAACAGAACATACATTTGTATTTCAATGAATTATTTACTCTAAGGGTAATGGTAAAAAGCATGAGAAAATAGTACAAGAAGGGCAATAAGGTTTAGAGATTTGAGAGTAAAGGTACTTTGTCCAAAAAATACAAAGGTTAGGTAAAAGAATTTTTACTCTTTGTGGCTGATGAGAACCTTTCATTAAATCTTTTTTTTTTTCTTTTTGTTTTTTTGCAGTTTTTGGCTGGGGCTAGGTTTGAACCCACCACCTCCGACATATGGGGCTGGCGCACTACTCCTTTGAGCCACAGGCACCACCCTACCTTTCTTGTTTTTGAATTTCTGCATTTCTATTCAAAGGTGGGTTAAATTTGTCATATACTTGAATTGCTACAAATTTGTCTTATCTCTCTTCTTTTTTCACCAGACTTTGTCTTCTTGGTGCCCACTCTTTTATTTTTTCAAAGCTTTTTCTTCCTTTTAGTTAATTTGGGTTTAAATTAGTCTCTCAATCTGTTTCCCCCTCTCTCTCTATATATATAATTTTCTCTCCATTTTTTTTCCTCTTACTCACAGACACACTAGACAGACATCTTGCTCACAAACTTGTTATTCTTTCTCTCTCTTTATTTCCAACATTATTCTTCTACTCCATTTCTCGGTGAAAACACTATTTTTATAGAAATGTTTCTCCTCTCTCTTCTCATATTTTTAAAAACCAGGCAGCCTATGAAGTATCTTGAAATCCTGGAAACAAAGTGATTAAAAGCTTGCTGAATAATAGTTATTACAAAAACAGAGGATGCTCGATAAGGCAAAGATCTCTCTGGTTTCACCAAAATGAACCAAGTGAATAGTATCCTCTGTTATTTGAATGTGAATTGATGGAAACAAAGATCTAAAGCAGCAGTGGAAGGAAAAATCTCAAGGAATAGAAGTGATTGTCATTGCTAACAATCCTGTAAACAGAAATGCATAATTTTACGGGCTTCTGAAAGGATTTAAAAGGCTGGATCTAAGGTGAAAATGACTGGGCGATTGTCTGTCCCCATGAATAAATGCATTCCTAAGAGAAACATGCAGTAATAATAAAAACAAAACAAAACAATAATTTTGTGAAATATTCTGGAAAGTACCACCAGTCCGTGGTATTTTGCATGTCAACACATGGATAAACAAAGCAAATTCTCACAACATGAGATCAAGGAATGCCATGATTCTTTTCCTATCTTTCAGGTGGGGAAGCTGAGGCTTGGGCCTGTTAGGTAAGTTTCCCTGGAACGTTTCCATGCAGCTGGGAGGTGGAAATACCAATATTCAAACACAAATATGTGCAGTTTTAAGGCCTGATCTCTTAAGCAAAATGGTGTCTGACCTATGTCTCCTAAAATCAAAGGTAGAGAAGAAAATGACATCATGTGTGATTGCAATGACCTTTTAAACAACCTTTTTAAAGGGAGACCTCTTAGATAACACTGTCAAACAAATGGATATTAGAGAAAATTTTGTTAACCCCCATTTCCTAGATAAGGAACATAGTTCTCAGAGAAATAGAAGGAACTAGTTCAAGAATGTCATTTGCTTTGATGAGATTATAACCCTAATCACTCTGATAGCAAAACCTTCGCTCCTAACTGCTACTCCCTGTTCCCTCCCACAAATTATCTTCCCTTCTGACTGCGGACAACAGTAGCAAGTCCAGTGTCATGTATAATCTGAAATCTACTAATGCGTGAATATGTTGTCTAAAGGGAATAGCATGACAGTTATTGTTTTTCCCTAAGTTTGTATTTCCATCAGAGGGCTTCTTCTCTTTTGCCTAAGAGAAGAAGATGGAACAGAGGAGTATATTCTAAACCACTTCTAACCCGCACATTCACAGAACTTTTGCTATAGCTGGGGACTGTAGCTAATCAAAACTAATCAAAAACCTAATCAAAACTGATGCTGTCCAAAGGAGGACTGCTCACTGTGGCTTTGAGACTCCTTTGTTAGGCTTTTTGTATAGGCAAAGGGATATCCTGATCAATGAAATGTCTTGAAAAATAATTCTGACAGGTACGAGGGGAACTTCCATCATGGTCAAGACCACAGGGAGTCGAAGACTCAGCTTTTACTAAATCTGCATCAAGGAATTTGCAATTTAGAATCGTAGGCTTATTTTTCTTGAACCACTGAGGTGAACTAATTTACTCGTTGAGCAAAGGACTGGTTTAAACAGTGTGCTCCCTTAGGAGCTGTGAGTGCTAGCAATACTGCACAAACAATACATATTGACTCATTTGTATTTTTGCAGATTCCAGGAGGGTAATAATTCTTCATAATCAAAATGCCATTGAATCATTAAACTTGCTCTACAGATGCCTATGAATTATTTTCTGCTTCTAGGAAATTATTAAATAGTGTAAATTACTATAATTTGGTACTCATCTTTCATAGCCATTCCTTAGAGAACAGGACCATGTTGGAGGGGCCTCAGCTTTCTTCAGAGGCAGCAAGTTTCAGGCACAGAGCTCTGTATTTGTGACTGTCTTGATAGCTGCCTCTAAGGAGCTATGACATTATCCTCAGCTTATTCTAATTTGGAGAGAAAAAGCCTTGTTGATTTCAGATCTTTTACATTGGTGAGGGCAGGGCGTTTCACAGTAGACTTAGTTCCTTAGTATGTTTGGAATAGCGGGGTAGGAGGAGAGTATCCCAGGAGAATAATTCCAATAGAAACTACACGTATATTATATGTATTATGTGAATCTATGCTTTATTTTTTTCTAGTTGTTTAAAATTGCTTTTTAGTTTTATTTTATATACAAATCTACATGCTTAGGACAATCAAAGGACCTCATCTGAAAGCAGAGACACTTAAAGACAAAAAACGTATTATTATTTTTTCTGTGATTCAGGGTGAAAAGGAATAGTTTGCCTTTGACAAGATCCAAATTTCACTGTAGAGTTTTTTAATATATATATTTTTCTTTTATTATTCTTCTTTCTTTTCCTTTATTAAAAATGGTTCAATTCCCTATGTAAGATGAGTTATTAGCCATAGAAATGAATTTTATTACATTATTTTACATGTTATTTATATAAATGGCAATAGATTAAAAACCCCTCTCTATATAAATACTCATAATCAAGATTCTGAAGACTTTTATTTCTGACACAAAGAAAGCTGAACAATGTGAAAATTCTTGGTCTAGAATTCATGTATCTTTGAGCTCACAAGAACTGGTGTTAGAAACTTTTTATACTGCTATGTTTCTTTTTAAAATCTTTCACCATTTCCTTCTACATTAAGCTGACCTTTTTCTTTAATGGTTTTTCCAGAGGGAATTCACTACAATAGAGGCAATCTATTGTTGGACATGATTTCAGATAACAACTTCTCAGTATTTGTGTACTTTTTGTTGTTACTTAATTGAACAAAAATGGTCAGTTTAATGAAGTACTTCCTATATTATTTCATTTTAATCTAGAAACACTGGGGTGATTTTGGCTAAACATTAAACTAAGGAGACAAAATGAAGTTCAAAGAGCTATGGATTCTGATGTTTCCGAGATGGTGAATAACACAAGTTTCAGGTTCCTTGCCTCAGGGTAAAACCTGGAGAAATCATAGAGGCAAGGGAGAACTATGGATTTAAGAAACCAACAAAGGAGAGAACCCTTGTGACGCTGTCTGAGAACTGGTCTGCACAGGCTGGGGCACAGGAAAGCCAGAGGGAGCAAATGAGAGAATGGTTTATAACAGAGGTTCTCAAAAGGTATCCTCAGACAGTATAGGCGAAAGGCCTATATACCTCTGACCAAAAAAAGCTGTTTGAGAGACAGCAGTGAAAAGACTTTGTGCAGGCATACTTGTGAGAAACTGAGGCAGAATCCCATATGACTGGGTTGGTTGCGGGTGTAAAACCCCCCTGACCTAAGGTGGGCCTGGTCAGTTGTGGGCATAAAACCCCTCTGACTTAAGGCCCACGTGGGAGCGGAAGCTTGCAAACAAGTTTTCTGTATGTCTTAGAAATTTCTTAATTATGCCTTGCTTAAAATTGAAGTATCTGTATGTCTTAGAAATTTCTTAATTATGCCTTGCTTAAAATTGAAGTATCTGCCTCCAAACGGTGAGGCCAGCAGGGCAGGTATTCAATCCACCTTCAAGCCTCAGGCTTCATCAGATATGAGCAAAAGAAGTTAAGGGCTGACATGTTCTCCATTAAGTTATGTTAAAAGGATTGTGTTCAAAAGGATTATGTTAGATTAAGTTAAACTGTAGATTACTAGGGAGGAGCTATGCACAAGATAGTCACAAGGTGGCTGTGAGATGGATTCATGAGATGGATTATGGATTGTAATGAATATTCATGAAATCACTGATGTACAGTGAGCATGTGCCAAGGGATTGTAATGAATATTAATGAGGTACAGAGCAGCATGTACACAGCTAACTATTTAAACCAAGAGTAAAGAAATCAACTTGCCACTTGCCATGAGAGAGCAATGGTCCCTGGCTGTTTAAGCCAGGAATAAATAAAGAAGTTGTCACATGCCTGAGAGAGCTGTGAACCCTTTTATTTAAGTATACAATTTCAACATGCGGGTTTATGCTCCAGGCCGCAGCTTCTCCGTGAGACCCTAAAAACAACAGATAGCATCAGCTTCACCTGGCTGACTCCTCAGTGGGGGCTGCCCAGCCTCAATCCTAAGGTATCCCGGGGAAAGCAGCTGCTGAGCAAAGGAGGTGGGGGCTCATCCAAACCTGGGAAGATGGAAAAGCCTGGAGGTGCTGGGACAGGACTGGACTACCCCTGTGCACCCAGAGTCAACAGGTGGGAGGGGTTACGCTCTTTGAACGTCTGATACTTAATTAGACTAGGAAACCTGGTTTCCTTCCCCTGTGGGGACAGAACTAGTTTTTCCCTCCCCCTTATCTAAATACCTCTGTTAGCAACCCCCTACCCTTTTACCCAGCCTTATTTCCAGTCTTCCTGGGGACTTGGGATTCTTTCAACACTATCTTTTGACATTTCTTCATTTTGCATATGTACCTTTGTTAAAAATCGATGAAAGCCTTCTGAGGAGGCCAAAGAAGGGCTGGATTTTCTCAGTCTTACTGCTCAGCCTGAGTTCATGTAAGCCTTCTCCAAACATTCTCAGACTTTATGTTTTAAACTCCGGGATTGTTAGCGTCATTTCCCAGTCGGATTTCAAACTAGGTCTGGGTTCACGCAAGGACCCCCAGACACCTGGGAACTTATCAGGCATGCAAATTATTGGCTCATTCAAGACCTCCTCTATAAAGAAACTCAGGGTAGGGCCCAGCAATGTGTATTTAATTAAGCAAGCCCTCCCAGTGATTCTGATACGTGCTCACGCTTGAGCAGAGAAAGGGTTTAGAACTCTCACTTGCCATCTCCTTGCCTTGCCTTGGCACACTTGTGGCCTACAGACTTTAGTATAGACACCTGCTTCTGCTACTCCAGCTGAACAGAGAATCAGTGCCTTGCCAGGGAAGAGAGTGATTATCACAGTGGTATGTACTAACCAGCCGGTCTCCAGCATTTATTTCTCTGCCAAACCCCACAGGTTCACAGCCCAGGGAGGAGCGTGTACTTGCTTCTGCTAATTCCCCTAAAGACTTAATGAAACCCTGGAAAGAACAGCTGCCTGCTGGCCTGCCAGCCAAAATGTTACCACAGATTCTACATAGCCCCAGATAATCTACGGCTGGCTCATCTCTGTCTCCCCAACTTACCTGAACTGTTCCAAATCGATGTTTAATTTATGTCATTCATCACTGACCACACAGAATAGCTGTACCCTCCAGAAGAAAGTGAGTTCACTGGCCCTGAGAATGAGGTCTCTGAATAGGGGCAGATCCATTATTGTGAGGCCTGAAGATCACACAATTTTGGGGTCCATTTTATAAAAAGGAAAATTACAAACACAAAATCATGTATGAAAATATTTGCTTAGGATGAAACAAGAAACCACAATAAAATACACATTTTAAGAAGTTGACAGATATCATAAATATTAAATCAAAATTTTATTAATTGACCAGTTGTAATGCCACTATAAAACTATTTCCCTATTTTTTTTTTTTTTTGGCTTCATTCTCTTTGATCACCTCTTTGTCCACAATGCATTAGCAAAGATAATTACAATTTAATACAAAAAAGAAATTTGTCTTATTATATGATTGTTCATAATTTGTTTTTTATTATTGATAGCATACTTATGGTTTAATTATTAATAAAACATACACATTCACATACTGACATATTTTCTCCTTTTTAATTGATACAAAATAACTGTACATATTTATGAGGTACATGTGATATTTTGATACATGCATACGGTGTGTAAGTGTGAAAGCAGGGTAGCTAGGATATCAAGCACTTCAAATATTGGTCATAATTTTTGTGTTGGGAATATTCCAAATCTTCTCTTGTGGCTATTTTGAAATATCAGATAAATTATTAACCACAGTCACCATACTGTGATGTTGAGCATAGGATCTTATTCCTTCTATCTAACTGTATTTTTTTACTCATCCCTGACCCATCCACCTTCCTCACCTCTGGTAACTATCACGATATTCTCCACCTCCATGAAGTCCACTTTTTTAAAGGTCCCACATATGAGTGAGAACATGCAATTTTTGTCGTTTTATGCCTGGCTTATTTCACTTAACATAATGACGTCCAGTTCCATGCATGTTTATGCAAATGACAGGATTTCATCCAGTATGAATATGTACCATATTTTCTTTATGCATTCATTTATTGATGGGCATCTTGTTTTATTCCATACCTTAACTATGGTGAATAGTGCAGCAATAAACACAAGTGTGGGCATCTTTTTGATATAATGATTTCTTTCAAAATAACCAACTTTTTGTTTTATTGAATTTTTGTCTTTTTTTGTCTCAATTTCATTTATTATCTGGTTTGATCTTTGTTTTTTCCTTCCTACTACTGGTTTGGGGTTTGTTTTATTCT
>NW_003852398.1:44856984-44868570 GCF_000181295.1 Otolemur garnettii
AATTTCTTGTTTAATTTCTTCACTGATCTGTTCATTGTTCAGGAGCATGTTGTTTAATTTTCATGAATTTGCACAGTTTTCAATATTACCTCTATTGATTTTCAGTTGTATTCCATTGTGGTCAAAAATAGATATTTGGTATTATTTCTCTTTAAAAAAAAATTTGTTAAGACTTGTTTTCTCACTTAACATATGATCTGTCCCAGAGAATGTCCCATGAGTAGTTGAGGAAAATGTGTATTCTGTAGCAGTTGAATGGAATATTATGTAAATATCTGTTAGGTACATTTGGTGTAGAGTGTGTTTAACTCCAGTGTTTCTTTGTTGGCTTTCTGTGTAGATGATTTGTGCATGCTGAAAGTGAGATATTGAAGTCCCTAGTATTATATAATTGTATTGTAGCCAATCTCTCCTTTTAGGTCTATTATATTTGCTTTATGTATTTGGGTGTTCCAGTGTTGAGTCCACATATATTTTAAATTGTTATATCCTCTTTCTGTATTGACTCCTTTATCATATAATTACCCTCCTTTATTTTATTTTTTTCACTATTTTGTACTTAAAGTTTATCTGATGTAAGTATAGGTACTTCTGCTTTATTTTTTGGTTTCCATTTATATTGAATATCTTTTTTAAACCTTCACTTTCCAGTCTGTGTATTTTTATGCATGAAGTAAGTTTCTTGTACATAGCATATACTTAGATTTTTTTTGGGGGGGGATCCATTTAACTGCTGTATGTGTTTAATTGAAAATTTTATTCCATTTACATTCAAGCCTATTATTGATAGGTAAGGGTTTACTACTGCCACTTTCTACTTGTTTTCTGGTTGTTTTATAGATCCTTTCTTTCTTTTGTCTCACTTACTATCTTCCCTTGTGGTTAAGTGATTTTTTTCCACTAGTATATTTTGACTCCAGGCTATTTATTCTTAGTGTATCTATTACTGGTTTTTGCTTTGTGGTTACCATGAGGCTTATAAAAAGCATCTTATAGTTGTAACAGGTTATTTTAAACTGACAGTGACTTCTTTATAATTGCAAAGAGAAGTATCAAAAACAAATTGCACTTAACACCATCCCTCCTCACCTTTTGACTTTTTGATGTTTCAGTTTATTCTTTTTATATTGCCTGTTTCTTAACCATTTGTTGTTGTTATGATTGTTTTTAATAGTTTTGTCTTTTAGTATTCATTGTTAGGGTATAAGTGGTTTACTCTCCACAATTACAGTATTATTCTCAATTATCTGTTTTCTTACTTTTCCCAGTGAGTTTTATATCCTCTAATATTTTTAGTTATACATTAATATCTTTTTCTTTTGAAGTAAAGAACTCCCTTTATCATTTCTTATAAGCAGGTCCCTCAGCATTTGTTGGTCTGGGAAAGTCTTTATCTTTGATGTTCTAAGTATAAGGTTTGCTGAATGTAGTAGTCTTGATTTTTAGTTATTTCCTTTAGTTTCCAGTTATTTTCTTCAGCACATTAAATATAGCATCTCATTCTCTCCTGACCTACAGGATTTCTGCTGAGAAATCTGTTGAAAGCCGTACTGGGACTTCATTCAGTGTCACCTGTTTCTTTTTTCTTGCTCCTTTGAGTATTCTTTCTTTCTGTTTAATATGCTAATTTGATTGTGGTGTACCTTGGGGATATTTCTTTGGGTTGAATTTGGTGACCTCTGAGCTTTGTGTACCTGGATTTTTGTCATCTTTCTCCAGACTTGGAAAATATTCAGTGATTATTTCCTTCAATATGTTTTCTAGTGCTTTTTCTCTCTTATCGCCCTCGGGAATTCTAATTATGTGGAGGTTGGTTGATTTGAAGATGAACCACAATTCTTGTAGGTCTTCTTTTTGCTGTTCTGATTGGATAATTTCACATGTTATTAGCTTGCTAATTCTTTCCTTGGCTTTATCCAATCTTCTGTTGGAGCTTTCCAGTGAGTTTTTCAATTTAGTTACTGTATTCTTATTTCTAGGATTTCTATTTTTTGTAATTGTTTCTGTTTCTTTGTCCAGTATCTCATTTTGTTCCTGGAATGTCTTTCCAAATTTTATTTAGTTGTCTACATGTATTTTCTTGTGATTTCACAAACTTCTTTATGAGGATTATTGTGAATTACCCATCAGACATTTCACAGCTCATAATTCTTGAGTCCAGGAGTGTAGATTTATTAGTCTCTTTTGATGCTGTTGTGTTTCCCAGCATTTTCACAATCCTTATGTCTTTACATTGATGACTGAGCATTTGAGGAGACACCTACCTTTTCTAGTCTTTGCAGATGTTCTATGATGGTATTAAACCTTCTTCTTTAAAAAAATTATTTTATTTATTTCATTACTTGACTTTCCTTATTAACTAAAGGGACAAGGATGTTTTTGTAGGGGGTACATGTGGATGTTTTGGTACATTTATACAATGTATATATGGATAGTAATCAACTCAGGTTAATTGGGATATTCACCACCTCAAATATTTATCTTTGTGTTGGGAAAATTACAATTCTCTTTTAGCTATTTTGAAATATACATTAAATTATTATTGACTATACTTTTTCTACTAGACATTTACCTTTTAGTCTTAGAACTTAAAAGCTGGCATATTGTTACTTCTCATTCTGGGGAGGATTTATAATGAGCACCTGAGCTTAAACACTGTCCTGGAACTATATTGGTGCTCTGCTATTTTTTCCCAATCTGAAGAAGACTTAAGCAGGCATTAGAACTTATTTCTTACTTCCGTATGGGACACTGGGCTTTATGGAAAATTGGCTAGGGATTTAAGCCTTCCTTCAAATTATGTCCCCTGTCATGCTCTGGGGCCAGCCAGTCTTTTCAGTGTGGCATCACCACTGACTGGAAAATTGAGTAGCTGCTAGGATTAGCATCGCAGTTCTTGCAATCAGCACACTGCTCTTTGTCCCCAGTTCACCCCAGGTGGTACAGTCTTCCTGGAACTCTCAGTGGCTCATTAGGTCTTGGAATGAGTTGAATGTCTACCTCAAATTCCCTTCTTTCTCTTTGGCAAGTGTTGATCTAGGGAAATTCTCAGTGAATGGTGTTATGCTGGGGGTGGGTAGATGAGTACTGTTTGAAATGACTGTTTCTCTTACTTGATGTACCTTCTCTTGGTTCTGTGAGCATAGGTGGTTTCTTTATTTTTTTCCCTTGAGTTCTGGTTTATTCAGAGTATTATTCTTATCTTTGAATAGTTTCTGGTTGTATTTCTGTGGGTTGGTGGGGGGAATGCCCAGGGATTTTCTATGTCATTTTGCTGATATCATTCCTGACATGTTAATACTGCCATAGTTTTATGCCTCATAATCACAGGGTTATTTTATTTGCATGATTTGTATGAGAAAGAAAAAATTGTATGTTGCATCTGAAATAATGTATTTTGAATTTTGGGGTACATTCTTAAATGTAGAGAACTTCCATTTTCACCAGGTGTCAATAAGAAACAAACAAATTCTCATCTTACAATTTTATAATTTTTTAAAATTTATTTATTTTTTTATTAGACATGAAGGCTTACATTGCCCAGACTGGATTCAAACTCCTGGGCTCATGTAATATTCCTGCTTCAGTCTCCCAAGTAGCTAGGACTATTGGCACATACCATTGTGGCCAGGTACAATTTTCCATATCTGATGATTTTGGCTGCACCTAAAACCACTCCTTTTATACTCTTATTGCTGTAACTATAGAACACTTTCATATTGTGAAGTGACCTCTTTTATGTCATGATGCAGAATAAGTAGATACAGTGCCCTATAGAAGTATTTCTGAAGCCATTCCTACCCAGGTACAGCTAATAATAACTATACTCTAAAGTTTCTATGAGTTGTATATATTAGAGTGGAAATGGAGTGGAAAGATGCAGCAAGCTTAAGTGATGGTATCTGAGTATCTTTTGTATATTTACCATCTACTAATGGCAATGTGTGCATGAACCTTAAACTTTATACTAGTCAGGGTTCTTCAGAGAAACATACTCAGCTGCTGCAGTTTGGGTCTGGAGGCAGTCTTCTGGTACAATTACCTCTTTCTTGGATAACATCAGTTGTTTTTCTATTGAGGCCTTCAACTTACTGGAAGAGGTCCAAACATGTTATAGAGAGAAATCTGCTTTATTCAAAGTCTACTGATTTAGATGCGAATTTTGAATAAAAATATATCTTCACAGAAAAATCTAGACAAGAGTAATGTTTGACCAAATATATGTACAGTGACCTGGCTGAGTTAACACAAAGAATTAACCTTTACAATTAGCTTTATGGTGACTTTTTCTCTCCATGTGAGAAGTTCAGCTACCTAAAAAAAGAAAATCAATAAACAGTAAAATGGACTGTGATTTCATACAGAAGAGAGTGAATATGTTTTATTACTTTTGTATCTTTCAAGCCAAACATAGGCAATCTTTAACACTCAATTGTTAGTTTAAACCTGTGCCTCTGTGACCATATTTGTGAACATATGTCCAACTACACTGACAAACATTTGTTGCACACCTTAACCTGAATACATACACAGAGATGAAAAGAATGCATAAGGGGCTAACAACTAGAATATATAAGGAGCTCCAACAGCACAACAGGAAAAAATCAAATAATGTAAGTAAAAAAGAGGGCAAAGGATCTGAATACTTTTTAAAAGAAAACTTACAAATGGCTAAGGAGTATATGAAAAAAATGCCCAATGTCACTAGACATCAGATAAAGGCAAATCAAAACTATGATGAAATATCATCTCATCCCAGTTAAAATGACTTTTATCAAAAAGATAGGCAATGATGAATGCTAGTGAGGATGGGGAGAAAGGAGAGTCCTCATACATTGTTGGTACAAATGTAAATTATTGTGCAACTAAGCCCAGGCATGGTGGCTTACACCTATAATCCTAACACTCTGGGAGGCCAAGCTGGGAGGATCGTTTGAACACAAGAGTTCAAGCTTGACCTTAGCCAGAGCAAGACCCTATCTCTACCTAAAAAGAAGTAGACGAATTAGCTGGGTGTGGTGGCAGGTTCTTGTAGTTCTAGCTACTTGGGAGTTTGAGGCAGGAAATTGTTTAAGCCCAAGAGTTTGAGGTTGCTGTGGGCTAGGGTGATAACATGGCACTCTAGACTGGATCCTATTCACAGTAGTGAATAGGATCTATTCACAGTAGTCAAGATTGTGAATCAATGTAAATGCCATCAATAGATGAATGAACAAAGAAACTACACAATGGAATATTATTCAGCCACAAAAAGAATGAAATAATGCTATTTACAAGGATATGGATGGAACTGAAGGATTTTATGTTAAGTGAAATATTGCAAACCCAAAAAGACACAAGTTCTCACTCATATGTGGGAGCTAAATATTAAAAATTATTCATCTCATGGAGACAGAAAGTAGAATGATGATTTTGAGGGGCTGCTAAGGGTAGCCAGGGAGTGGAGATAAAATGGGGATGGTTAATAGGCATAAAAATATAGTTCAATAGTTATATAGAATGAACAATATTTGAAAACACAATGAAGTGACCATAATCAACAACAAGTTATGGTATACTTTAAAATAACTAAAAGAGCAGAATTTAAATGTTCCTAACACAAGGAAATGATAAATTTCTGAGGTGATGGATACCCCATGTAGCATGATTTGATTAATTCTCATTGTATGCCTTCATTAAACAATCACCTATAACTTATAAAAATATACAAATATTATGTACGCATAATAATTAAAAAAGAAAATAATTATTTTTAGTACTTGATTATGTCTTCTCATAATGAAGACTATAATTTATCATGTGATTATTGTATGCCAAGCACTGTAAACATTAAATATAAATATCTTAATCCTATACTAGAAAGTATGTACATTACAGATTGGTCAAACTGCTTACTTAAAGTCACAAAGCTAGTAGGTGATGAAAGAGTCAGATTTCAAACTACACTGACTTCAAACATTGTGCTTAATTACTGGGCCCTGCTACTTGCTGAACATAATGCAAAAGTTCTAGGGATTACTTTGTAGGTGAATTCGTAAACAGTGTACTCAATAGTGATAGCGTAGAAGAGTCCATAGTAGGTCTGTTCCTAGCATTGTAGGCAAGCCTACAAATGAAGATCCCCCACCCCTAGAAGGATGGACCCATGGGAAGATCCCATGCAACACCTAGAATAAAGTTGGAGCTATTTACATGGCGACTTTTAGGTGCTGGACACCTGGATTGTGGTGGCTGGAGGCACAGGCTTCAGGTAGCATGTCCCTTCAGTCCCATGGGGTCAGAGGACATCCTGGCTCCAGGTACTCATAGCTAAGAGATATAGTGTCACATGGCAAGTATTAACTACCAAGTTTTCACTAACTGTAAGGAAATGGGACTTTTAATGGGACCTAGACTATTTTATTGAATACATCTTATTTGGAAATTAAACACAGATTGAACACTCTTCATACGCAAATAAGCATTAAGACAAATTAACCTCACTAATAATGAAATAAATATAAATTTAAAGCAGTGACAAGAAGACACGTTTCATCTTTTAAATTAACAAGGTTGGCTCAGCACCTGTAGCTTAGTAGTTAGGGTGCAGCCACACGCACCAGGGCTGGTGGGTTCCAACCTGGGCCTGCTAAACAACAGTGACAACAACAACAAAAACAACAAAAATAGCTGGGTGTTGTGGCAGAAGCCTATGGTCCCAGCTATTTGAGAGGCTGAGGCGAGAGAATTGCTTAAGCCCAAGAGTTTGACGTTGCTGTGAGCTGTGACACCACAGTACTCTAACAAGGGTATCACAGTGAGACTCTATTTCAAAAAAAACCCTGAAAAACAAAAAACAAATAAAATAAGACCAAGCTAAATGGTGGTGAGGTGGAAGAAGTAAAGCTGTCACTCAAATGTAAAGCTAGTAGGAGAACTAACTATTACAAGATTTTTTGGAAAGTAATTTGGAGATTTTAACAAAATGTCTAAATATTTCTTTATTATTTGAGCCAATAATTTTGCTTTTGGAAACCAGCCTAATAAAATAATCTGAAATGCCTAAGTGTATGTGTATTACAGTATCATATATAATAACTTAAAATGGAAGTAGCCTAATAAGCTTAATAAATAAGGAGTAGATATATAGGATTAGCAAATATGTGTAATTAGCAATCTTGCACCATTAAAATCTGACTTATGGAATTTTTTTTTTTTTTTGAGACAGAGTCTCACTATGTCATCCTCAGTAGAGAGTGCTGTGGCCTTATAGCTCACAGCAAACTCAAACTCTTGGGCTTAAGTGATTCTCTTGCCTCAGCTTCCTAAGTAGCTGGGACTACAGGCGCCTGCCACAATGCCCAGCTATTTTTTGGTTGTAGTTGTCATTGTTTGGCAGGCCGGGCTGGGTTCGAACCCACCAGCTCTGGTGTATGTGGCTAGTGCCCTAGCTGCTGAGCTACAGGCACCGAGCCAGTGACTTATGGAAGTTTTTAATAAACATGGAAATATTTGCATTATAATTTTAAGTTTCAAAAGCAATGGTAGTTCATTAAATGTACAATATTATGTCTGTTCCATAGGTAGATAAATATTGTGTGTAGATAAAAGGCTAGAAGCACATCAAAATCATAAATAAATAAAATATAACTAAAATAAACCCTATTGTTGGTAGTCATTAAGGAAGCTGGACATTATTAAGTCTATATTGTTCACTGTTTGGTCTCCATAAAATAAAGAACATGTTGAAATTGTGATTTTTGTAAATAAATAAACAAAAATGCAATTGATACAATTGAGGCATCAAAAATAAATAATTTAACATTAATTTCCTCATATATGTGTTATCATACCTGGTGGTGAAAAAGAGAGCAGGCTTGAGTTTTATTTTTCAAACTTAAAAAATTTTTTTCCACTCAAATTTTCACAACCTCCTTGCCATTTTTTTCCCTGATAGTAATATGTTCTCAATAAGTGGTTATAAAACAGGATCTGGTTGACTCCAAAAGGGATCCCCAGATTATTAATTTCTCAGCAAGTTTGCATAATAAGTTCAGAATTTTGACAATTTGATGGTAAATACATTTACTCAAATTTCATCATGCGGCTGTGATTGTAGGAGCAGGTATGCTACTCATTCATTTAAATCAGACATTATTTTAAAAAAGATTCCTAAGTTATACAATTTTAGAGTCTAACAACATAAAACGGTGTTTTTTTAATAAAAAGTAAGTCAACGTTGGAATGTCCTTGTGAGCTTACTTATCCACAAGATACCAACAAAAAACAAAGACAAAGCAACATTTAACAAACCTCTCTTTTTTTTTCCTATTGAATTGACTTTTTCTTTTTTTTTAATTTAATTTTTATTAAATCATAACAGTATACATTTATGGGGAACAATGTGATTATCTGATACACAATGTGGAATGCTTAAATTAAACCAATTAACATAACCATCAGCTCACTTATTTTTGTGGTAAGACTTTTATAATATACTCTTAGTTGTTTTGAAATGTACCTTTGCATTGTGTATTTTAGGTGAGATCATGCCAAATACCCTCCCCTATAAATTGACCTCTTAAAGTATCATGAAGGAATATGCTTATGTCTGGTGTCTTATGACAATTACTTGGCAAAATGTCGTTTATGTTTTATTAATAACTAGACAGCACAGCATGAAAAAATTCCTTTATACATATGTGTGTGTGTGTCTGTGTGTATACATAGATGTAGTTTAACTGACATTTCAATGCTCTTTGGTATTCATCCAACTTCATTAATTTTCTCTTTTTATATAAGTAATAAACATTCATCTACTTCTTTAAATGAGATCCATTTAAAAACATTGCTGGCAGTCAATTTTCATCAATCAAGTTCTGTGCTGTCTTTTTTAGTTCTCTCCTAAAACACGTTTGTGGTTTGGATTATATAATATTGGGTTCTTTTAGGAAATGTAATCACTGAAAGAAATTTAGAGAGTGTGAAACATTTTGTTGTGATTTCATCCATGATAGGCATTAATTAGAAATAATAAGCCTTTATAAAAACTCCTATTTCTTCTAATAGGTCATGGAAGGTGATTATTATTCAAATCCTTCACCTGATACCCACATCTTTGTTTCTTAGGAGGATTATATTTAAAATACATTCACATCCTTTGCCTCATTACTCTGCAGCTGCCCCTCCACAGTTGGTAGAACGGAGTATATTCTCCTATCTTAGCAATGTTGAGATTGACTGTTTTGGCAAAGGAATGCATTAAAATTGTGATGTGTGTTTTTATTTGCCCTCTTCCTTACCATGAGAGACCATCTTCCAGTTAAGTCACTGGGCTTTGGGAAAGAGTGAAACAAGTGAAGCTTCCTAGTCTAGTCCAATCCCCGGGGCCTGAGGCAGAGCCATCCCAGCTGACTTGCAGACTGGTGTGAATAAATGATTACTGTTTTAAGCCACTGAAAGTTTGCTAGTTTGTTATGTAGCATTATTGTAGCAATACCTACCTGATATACCCATGAGTATCACTACTGATAAGTAATAATGAAGAAATTCTGGAAATGTACTTTTTTTCTTTTGGTAAGAGTTTTAAGTGGTATTCTTTTTTTTTTTCTTGTTTTCATGCATGTATGAAAAACTATTTATTTTTTTATTAAGTCTTTCGTACATAGATCATAAATACATTTATGCCATTATAGGATTCAATGTGATGATTATTTGAACCATAGAAAAGGACACTTTTTAGTATACTTTTTCCTTAGCTAGCAAGGAAAGTGGCCTTTGAAAAGTTTCTTGATCTTTTTCTACATCAGTTTCTTCATTTATGAAAATGAGGATAGTATTTTGATAACCTTAAGGCAAGAGACTCCATTGATATGTAGATCTGAATTCTATGGCTAAACTGCACAGTTTTATGAAATAAAGCAATATCACTTATTTAAGGACAAACTTAATTTTGTCACTTTGTATAGTTGTATAGTAAGTCAGAGTCTTTTAGATTTATAGGTGTTCTAAAGAAAGATTTGGCATAAGATTTAGGGAACCAAGATGAACAAAAGCACACTGATGTCTGCAATAAGATCTGAGATCAGAATTGGCAGGAGGAGATATTGTTTTCTGAACCTTGAGTGTGACTCTTTTAAAAATCAATATGTTTTCTTAACTCCTCTCTAGTCTCAGAAGAGCATGGGTGTCTTTTGTCTTTTAAGTATGTTGTAGTAGAAAAGACCTTCATGAAAGTCACATATCTGGTTCTAGATTTATTTGTTCTTTTCCTGTTTTTGTTGTGGTTAATGATAAGAAGTGAACACATACAATGTGGGTTAAACAAACTTAACTATTTCTCCAACTCCCCCCACCCCTTCCTCCAAAGGACATATTAGGGAGGCTGTTAGCTGGAAGACAAGATTCACCGTCTTATTGGTCTAATTTAACAAAGAAGTAAGTTTACACATAATTTTATGTGTATTTATTCATCCTCTATTACATCTTATAGAGGATTTGAGGCAAAGAATTGCCAGACAGTGAGGGAGAATGGGGAGTACAGGCTTTTAGCTGGGTGGCAAATTGCCCAAATAAAATGGGCATAAAGGGAGAGTGGGAATTGGGAAGCAATTAACCATCTCTGTTACAATGATAAATCTCTGAGTTTTGCTCCTGAATTTGTAGCACTATAAAAAGGCTTGATTTTTACTGACTTAAATTTCTATTAATTCAACATGCTTGTTCTTCCAGATCATAGTAATTCATGTGGGTGCACACCCTAAGGTGCTATATACTTGTCCAGCAGAGGTATTTCTTACTATGTTATACATCTGTTAAGAGATGCCCAATCAAAATACAGCAATTTAGAATCAGGATTTTAAAAACTTATTTGTAGTACACCACAGGAATTTAGTTGTGTGGTTTTCTTTGAGGTCATGTGTGTACAGCCAGAAACACAAGGAGATGACCTATAGCCATTTAGTAAATAGACATTATGTATGCTAACGGCTACATTGGCATAATGTGGGCAGAATGAGAACCAATGAACTGTTGATTTTCTAAGTAAATTGTGGAATGATTTTATAGTTGTACATACCACACACAATTTTGAAGAACTGTTCCTTACCTCTAAATTGTGCAGCAATTTCTGCAAGATAATCTTAGAAGATCTCACTTATCATACATTCTCTGGATTAGTATTATGAAAATAATGCCTTGGAACAAAAGAGTCAAATTTTAAGCAATAAAGTTACTGTAGGAATATGCTCCAGGGGACTATCAATGGGGGACAGAGGTTAGAAGAGTTTTCAGGGCAGCCTGCTGCACAGCCTTAGGAATTAAGACACCTCAGTGAAATGTTAAAAATCTGCTGTAGACTGGTTTTCACAGTTGTGTGCAAATGGAGATGAGCTGAGTCCTGCTAAAAGAAATATGACTCTAGTTCTAGTGCGATGCAGTTGCCCTGTACAGCATTGGTGAATAACATAATCCTGTTCTTACTATTTATATGAAACATTTCATTTGCTATTTACAGATTACAGACAAGGAAACCTAAGCTCCTAGAGGTTAAATGTCTTTGCCAAGATTGCATAAACACAAACCAGCACCTTTGAGATATTTTGCCCC
>NW_003852398.1:44870625-44883364 GCF_000181295.1 Otolemur garnettii
CAGACTTATGTACATTGATTTTGTAACCTGAGACTTTGCTAAGTTTATTTAACCATTACAGGAATCTCTTAGTTGAACCGTTAGAATTTTTTTAGATGTAAGATCCTATTGTCAGCTGAGAGAGATAGTTTGATCTCTTCTTTCCCTATTTGGACGCCCTTGAGTTCTTTCTTTTTTTCCTAATTGCTCAGGTGAGAAATTCTAGCACTATGTTGAATAGACAACCCACAGAATGGGAGAAAATATTTCCATGGTACACATTTGACAAAGACCAATAACCAGAATCTACAAAGAAATCAAACAAATCAGCAAGAAATAACTAAATAATCTCATTAAAAAGTGGGCAGAAGAAACTTTTCAAATGAAATATAGAAACATAGGGGACAACTTCTATGGAAAATTGTGTGGAGATACCGCAAAGAACTTAAAGTAGACCTACCATTTGATCCAACAATCCCACTGCTGGAAATATACCCAAAGGAAACAAGGTCGTTTTATAAAAAGGACCCTAGCATTTGAACGTTTATTGCAGCACAATTCACAATTGCAAAGATGTAGAAACAACCCAAGAGCCCTCCAATACATGAATGGATTAACAAAATGTGGTATATGCATACCATGGAGTATTATTCAGCCATAAAAAACTGGTGACCCAGTATGTTTTGTGAGAACCTGGATGGAACTAGAAACCATTCTCTAAGTGAAACATCATAGGAATGGAGAAACAAACACATGTACTCAATACCAAGTTGGAACTAATCAGTTAACACTTAAATGCACATATGGAAGTAAATGTCAACGCAAATCAAGCTAGTGGGTAGAGGAAGGAGGGGATGGGCAAATTTATAGCTTTTTGGTACAGTGCACATTATCGGAGTAAAGGGCATACTTACAACTTTGACTCAATTTGTACAAAAACCAAAGTATGTAAATAAAACATGGGTACTCCTTAATATTCTGAAATAAAAAATTAGAAACAAAAAACTTTCATTTTCATTGTGCCTCTCTGTTTATTCTGGAAAGAAGGATGTCTGTGGATGCAGGGATCTTCACTTTTTTTGTTCACATATTGAAAACATAATACCATCTGGACCGATTGCTCTCTATAGCAGAAATAATAATGACACAAAAATCTACTGTTTTCCTCTCATTGTAAAATAATTTAAGCTGGACACATGGTTGAATAGCCAAGATCTGTATTTCATAACCTCTCTTCTTGTAGGTGTGGCCATGTGACTAAGTTATTATTATATGAGTGGAAGTTATGTGTGTAGCCTTCTACTTAAGTTACTGATGCTAAAATTTGCTCTCCTTTCCCTACAATTGGCATATAGATATGTCTTCAAACTTTGAACATGCAGAAGAGTGCAACAATCTGGAGCCAGAAGGCAGAAGGAACTTGGGGTCTTGGAATGATTATATGGAAAGCAGATGTCCCACCAACCTGTATTGCTCAACTCGGGGGAGTTACATGAGAGAGAAATAAATTTCTCTCTTCTTTCAGTCATGTATTTGGGAGACCAGTTTGTTACAGAGATAGTCTGTACCTTAACTAATACATTTCCCTGCCTGGGTCTCAGCAGAGAACTTGGGACTCTTTTATCCTCTGCTATGCCCTATGTAAACTTGTTTCTTCATATATGTCATTCTGGTGGAGTGCAAAGGACTATATGGGAGATAACATTATTGTATTTATTTTTGCATGTTTGGAAATATCTTGATTTGACCCTTCTACTGGATGGATAATTTGAATAGGCATGGAATTCTAGTTGGGAAATTATTTTATTCCAGACTTTTGAAGTTCTTGCTTGATTTTCTGTGGTGTTCTCACAAAGTTTACTTTGATTTAGGGGTTGTTTCTCTCTCTCTATTGAGGGTTTTAAGCTCTTGTCTTTTGAAATTTCTTAATGTCATTTTGGTATTTTTGTCCATCATGTTTGGCTTTCAGCAGGTTTTTTCAATCTTTAATCCTGAGAAATTACCTTGAATTATTTAGTGGATGATTCCCCCCCATTTTGTTAGTTCTTCCCTCTGAACCACTACCTTTTGGATGTTAGACCTTCTGGATTGATTGCTCCCGCAGATTTCTTAACTTTTCTTTTGTTTTTCTCTACCTTCTGTCTTTTTGCTCTATCTTCTATGACATTTCCTCAAATTAACCTTCTCCATCTGCTGATGTATTTCATTTCTGCCTATGTGTTTTTAATTTCTCAGAGCTACCTCCTTGTTCGTTGGGTATTTTATTGTTTCTTGATCATGGATGCCATGTTATCTTTTATTGTAGTTGTTTTCTCTAAGTTTTCTTCTCTCTGCAGTCTTTGTTCTCCAACGGGCTTATTTGCATCTCATTATTATTATTATTATTACTATTTTTTGTTGCTATCTTCCCTCAGATGAGAAACTTTCTTTAGATATCTGGAAATCTGTTTTTATCTGCTCATAAAGTGAAGTTTAGAAAAGTGAATGCTCGAGTATGGGAATATGGAGGTTTTGAGTTCATGAGGGCGATCTGGACAGGCCATTAGCTGCCAAGCTCCAGATGTTGCTATTTTTATGTATTTCCTATTAGGCTGATCAGGTATCCCAGAGAAGGAGCCCCTTCTCCCCTGCCCTGGAGGGTGGATATTTGGCTTAGAATTCTGGGAGGTGAGTGGAGGGAGAGGCCTGGGGGTATCCGCATTTACTATTTATATTTCGCTTAATGCCCCTTCTTCTAGTAAGTTACCAGGCCCACAAGTTTGCTAGTCATGCCCAGTCTTGAGGGCCTCTGTTGTACATTATTCTGAAAAGTAATCTTTCATAGTTCTGTGGGGAAGAGATACAGTCACCCCGTGAAATGAACTCTGGGAGAGGATCTGGATTTGAAATGATTCTCAAAATACTTTTGCCATATTTTTCCTTACCCATCCAGAATCCCCTTCACTCCCACTTTCAGAAATACTAAAATTACTAGTGCTGCTGGCACTTAAGCATTTTGAGAATTCTTTAGTTTAAATAAATAAAGGTGTTTCCCAGCTTTTCCCCACTGAGGCTTGAGGTTTGGATATAATAAATCTGCTTAATCAGTGGCCCTTTCCTTATCTGTTTATTAATTTTAAAAATTCATACCTGATCTTCTTCCATCGTTGAGAGATTTAATATATATATAAATTAAAATACTCAAGTCATGTTTGACTTCTGCAATTACAAGAAAGCCAAGATACAGTATATAAGATAACAAACATTATTGGTATATATTGACTGTTGCAATTTTAATATAGTTATTTTGTTTCTTAAAATATGTATACAATTTTTTTGGCACCCTCTGTATGTGTGGGTATGTGTGTGTGTATTTTTAAGCTCCCATTTGGTTCTACTTTGAGAAGAAGTGAATTTAAATGGGTGTTTTCAACCTACCATTTTAATCTGGCATCCTAATGGTTACTTTTATTGGTCTTTATTTTTTTCTTAGACTAGTAGAGGATGTTTAAAATGATTTACATTTCCCTACATTCATACATTTTTTCTATGAAGAATAAAATGGAATTTTATTATGAAAGCTAAAAATAGTTATATTCTCTGATTCAAGGAATTAATGTAGGTACAGAAGAAAGATGTGCATGGGTATAATAAAATTTTAATAAGCGGAGCTGTGAGCGAGCCGTGTGTGTACACTGCTTCCATCAGCTCTGTCTGGGCTCTTTCCCCTTTCTCCACTTTTCCCTGCATCCCTAAATGCCTCAGGGTCTTTCTCTCTCTCCATCCCCGCCCCCAACTTTCTTAAAGAGATTGCCCATTAAATTGATATTCCTGGCAATGAAACTGATGCATTCTATTTTCCTCTTAAAATCAGGATAAATCACCCAGTAAGTCTTTAACGCCATTGTTTAATCTACTATTTTTTTTTTAAAAGAAGAGAGCTTATGCCAAATATATAGTTGGGATTAATTTTTTAAAAAGACTAGAAGGCTGACAGTAAACTGGCAAAGTACAGAGTCATTTACAAAACAATGATGTCAAAGAAGTTAATTGATCGAGACTTTGTGATTAAGACTCAGAAAATGTCTTTTTTTTTTTTTTTTTTTTTTTTACAGGCAATAGTACTTCCATAGGTGGCAAAATTGTAATAAGCTCTAAAGACACTGAGAATTCTTCCTGTGTTTATTGCTAATTGGCCTTCCAGCAGTAGTCTGCTGGTATACACTCAAGTGAATAAGAACCTGAGCTATTTCTTTGACTACTTTTGTCTAAATTTTGTGCCTGCATTAGTATTAGCCCCCAAAGTGCTTCTCTTATTTAATTCTGTGTTGAGTTCACTGAATCACTGACTGATGGAAAGAAGTTTTCCATATCTCCCTGAAGCTTTCAGATGAGAGGTTTCCGTAGGCATTTCGAATTATCTGACTTTCTGAAACCCATTAAAAAGCCCAAGAGGTAGAGAGGCTGTAATTGTTATCACTCAGGTCCAATATACTCCACTGTCCAACTACACGTCACTTCCAACAGCAGCACCCTACTGCCTCCTTGTTTCCAAGATGCCTTTCTGAGGATCAATCACATCTGCCAGGGCAGAGAAAGAGTGAAGGAGATTCTAGTTAGCGGGGAAACCATCCCACACCGAACAAGATCGCTTCTAATAGATGAGCTGGGGGGGGCTTCTGACATTTGCAGGGTGTTAGATGTTGGCATATTTGAAGTAGGTTCTGTGAGCATTTCTCTGTGCAAAGAAACCTAACCTGAAATCCATTTATAGTTTCAGTCCAGGGTTGCAAAGTGTCAGGGAAGCATGATTCTTCATGATCAAACTCTTCTTACAGCTGCGTTGAGGACTCACTTGGTCATTTAATAGGACTCAGCAGAATCCATACCATGTCCTATCAGTCTCTTTTTCCTTTTTTCCCCCCTCTGAAGACTAGAGTCTCAAGCTGTCACCCTGGACTCAGCAGAATCTATACCATGTCCTATCAGTCCCTTTTCTTCCCTCCCCTCAAGACAAGAGTCTCAAGCTGTCACCCCGGGTAGGTGGCCGATCTACCCACTGAGCTACGGGTGCTGCCCAGTCCCCTTTTCCTATGAGTGGTCTCTCAAAGACTTGTCTCTTTGGCCACTGACAGGAAATAAAGGAGGTATAAAAAAGGTCTCATTTGACCTTAGGAGCTCAGTACATTTTGTGGAATATTTAGAGCACAGAGATACAGATTATGCCAATTGGAGACATTTTCAACCCAGATCTATCATAGTAATTTGCACTTTTAAGTATTCCAAGGTTTGTGATTTCCAACTGTCTTAGAAGTCTTTAAAATAGTTTTAACTAGTCCTAGGCTGCATTATTTGGACTGAAGAATAAAAATGACCTGGGTGGTGCCTGTGGCTCAAAGGAGCAGGGCGCTAGCACCATATATGGGAGGTGGCGGGTTCAAACCAGGCCCTGGCTAAAAACTGCAAAAAAAAAAAAAAAAAAAGTAAATAAATAAAAATGACCTCTCTAATCAATGAGTCTAAAGTTCTTTGTCTCTGCCATTGTGAAACTTAAGGCCTGATTCACACTGGATTAACTTGAAAGGAATATGGGATATGATTAATGGAAGTAGCAACACAGAGCAATGGAGAGACCACTGGGAAAAAGGAATCTAATCCAAACTCTGTTGCTAATACATTTTATAATTTTAGGTAAATTAGTTGCCATCTCTGAGACTCTATACACTTGTTTGTTTAATGGAGAATTTCTCAAATTGTATTTTTGTATTTTTCAAACCCTTACTACAGTCTCTCTGTATCAGAGAGTTCCAAGTTCAAATAACACTAATTTTTTTTTTTTTTTTTACAAGAAATCAGTTCACATGTATTATCTCCCTATGAAGATTTGGTTAATGAATAGCATTTTGCCTACATAATGCTGGTTTCTAAAACTGTGTTCCAAAACTCTTTTATCTTGAATAATGTCAAACTTGCAAAAAAGTTGAAAATATAGTACAAGAAACATCTACATACCCTTCACCTAGATTTGCTGAATGCAATTTTCTTACATTTGCTTTCTTTATCTATATACGTATGTAAGTTGAAATAAGCTTTCTTTCTTTATGTATATATGTAAATTTTCAATTTCTTTGAAAATAAATTGCAAACATCATAATGCTTCACTATTGCATATATCCTAAGAATAACATGCTTTCTTATATGACCAAAATACATTAAAGAAATTGAACATGATACTTGCATAATAATCTCTATTAAAAATATACATTATACTTTAAAATTAATCTAGGGTGTTTCTCCTGCTATTTAAGGAGATTAGAATACTGTCTTTTCTTTTTTTAAAAAAAACTTTCCATAATTTGGATTTGTCTGACTGTTTTCTCATGATTAGAGTTAGGTTAAATATTTTTGAAAATCATGCCAAATATATGTCCTTCATCAAACATTGTATTAGAAGGCACAGAATACCAGTTTATCGGTTATTGCTGGTATTACAAGTTTGATCACTTGTGTAGAGTTTCCACCAATATTTCCTTTATAAAGATAACTCTTTTTAAACTATAAAATATTTTTTCAGTGGTTATTTGAGAGTACATAAATACCTGTTCCCTAAAAAAATTGTGTTTAGTGATCTGAGTATTCATTACTGATGCTTTCTTGAACAAGTGGTCATATTGGTAGTTACAAAATTGTGACCTTATAATTTATCATTTCTTATACATTGATTAGTTTATATTCTTCTTTGAAGAAACCATCCTAATATTTGGTATTGCAAAGGACTCATAGATTCTGTTTTATTCAATGCATTGTCGTCTATTACTATCATTTAATTATTTTTTCAAAGATCAAATTGTCCAGTGGGAGTTACTGCAATCAGGTTTTTTTTCTCCTTCTGAAATCTCTGCATTGGTTTTTAATTTTTTTTTTTAGCACCTCATTAGTTTCTAATACAAAAAGATATTTCAGGCTTACTTTGAACATTCTATACTTCACATCTGATATTAGCTATTTCTCCAAAAGGTCCTGATGAATTGTATTTAGAGACCTATACATCCAAATAGGGGACTAATATCCAGAATTTAATAGGAACTCAACAACAACTCTCCCCCCAAATAATCCCATTAAAAGGTGGGCAAAGGACATGTATAGACATTTTTTCAAAATAAAACATGAAAATGTCCAACAAACCTCTGAAAAAATGTTTAACATTACTAATCATCAGAGAACTACAAATTAAAGCCATAATGAGATGTCCTTTTATACCAGTCAGAATGGCTGTTGTTAAAAAAATAAAAATAAAAAATAAATGTTCACATCTAAACCACAAGGAGGCATACAAGCTCAACATGAAAGGATGGAAAAAATAATCCATGCAACTGGAAATCAAAAGAGAGCAGGTGTAACCATTCTCATGTCGATGAAAGTTTAAGCCAAGGTAGAGAAAGATACAAAGGACCATTATAAAATGGTAAAGGGAGCTATCCAACAAGAAGACCAAATACTCTTAAACATATATGCACCCAACACAGGAGCTCCCAGGTAGGAAAAAACAAATCTTACTAGAGCTAAGCATGAAATAAATAGTACCCTTGTAATTACTGGGAACACCACCACCCACTGTTAGAGCTCAATAAATCATCAAAGCCAAAAATAAATAAATAATGAACTTAAATCAAACGGACCTAACAGACATTTATAGAACATTCTCCCCCAAACTACAAAATACACATTCTTCTTAGCAGCACATGGCACATTCACCAAGGCTGATCATGTCTTAGGGCACAAAAGATGTCTCAACAAATTCAAACAATTGAAATCATACCACATACCTTCTCAGAGCACAGAGGAATAAAACTAGAAATCAATCCCCAAAGAAACACTCAAACCTACACAAAGTCATGGAAATTAAACAACCAGATGCTGAACAGTTGTTGAGTCAAGAGTGAAATTAAGATGGAAATAAAAATTTTCTTTGAGTTGAATGACAAAGGTGTCACAAGCTATCAAAATCTTTTGGACATAGCAAAAATATTCCTCAGGGAAAATTTCATAGCTTGGAATGTCTACATCAAAAGACAGAAAGATCACAAGTTAATAAAGTTATATTATACCTCAAGGAACTAGAAAAATGAGAAAACAAACTAAGCAGAAGAAAAGAACGAAGGTTAGAGCAGAACTAAATGAATTAGGAAACAAAAGAAAACAAAAATACAAAGGAATAAGGAAACAGAAAGTTGGTTCTTTGAGAAGATAAACAAAACTGACAGACTTCTTACTAGATTAACCAAGAAAAGAAGAGAAAGGACCCAAATAAGCTCAATCAGAAGTGAAAGAGGTAACATTAAAACTGATACTGCAGGAATGCAAAATATCATTCATGAATAATATGCAGGTCTCTACATACATAAACTAGAGAGTGTAAAGGAAATGGATAAGCTTCTGGAAACACACAACCTCCCAAGACTCAGCCAGGAAGAAACAGAACTCCTGCACAGACCACTAAAGAACAGTGAGATAACATCACTATGTAAAAAACTTCCCACCACAACCGTGGACAAGATGTATTCATAACGAAATCATACCAGATTTATGAAGACCTGGTACCAACTATATAGAGAAAACAACAGATTTATTTCTCTTGGTTCTGAAAGGGAGGAAAACTAAGATTAAGGCAGATTTGAAGTCTGATAAAGGCCTGGTCTATGGCTCATGGGCAGGGTCTTTCCACTGTACCCTCACAGGTGTAAGGGAAGAGCTAGCTCTCTGTGGTTTTTTTTTTTAAAAATAAGAGCACTAATCCCAATCTTGAAGGCTCCACTCTCATGATCTAATCACTTCCAGAGGTCCTGTATCCTAATACCATCACCTTGGGGGTTAGGATTTCAAACATATGAAGTCTGGAGGGGGGACAGTCACAAACAGACAAGGGGGGACAGACCAAGTCACCTACAAAGTACAGTTCAAGCCCGCAGCTTGTACAATGACAGTATACAGAGTATGACATTAATTGAATATCTTGAATTAAAGGACTTGAATTACTGCTTTTTTTCTTTATGGCTATGTTAATTTGACATTCAGTTAAGTTCATTTTTTAGTATTTATTTTTGTTTTTTCATCACAACTGTTTTAATCTTTTTTTGAATAAATATTGTGGTTTAAAAATAAAAAAAAATGATACATTCAGAGAATTGCTATACCCTTCCCTGTGTTCTGTATTATGTTCCCACTCCTGCTATACCTGCCTGTAGGCAGTCTACTCTACTAGTTTATGGCTTATCATATTTGTATTTGTTTTTCAAAAATATGCACACATACATAAAGATATACATATATTCTATATCTCATATATAGTTATATATTCTGATACCTGTTGTATATAATACATGATATATAACTGTATATGTTTTAATATATTTTATATGAGATTTAATATATGTTATAAGAGATATAATACATTTTTACATCTTACATGGGAGGTAGAATACACAATTGATGTTTTACCTTACTTTTTACCTTCAAAATATAGTCCAGAAATTATTTTGCATCTATTCTTAGAGAGCTTTCTTATTCTACTTTTAATATTTATTTTTAAATTTTTTAATTCACAAACAAAAGGATATATACATATGTATACACACACGTGGTTTACAACATGATATTTTCTGTGTATACATTGTAGAATGGCTAAATCTAACTATTTAGCACATGTATTACCTCATATGTTTACCATTTTTAGAGTGTGGTGAGAATGCTTAAAATATACTCTCAGCAATTTCCAAGTATAGAGATATTTTTGTTAACTATAGTCACCATGATGTGTCTTATTCTTTTATTTGACTATGGTATTTCATGTACCATAGTTTTCCAACCAGTCTCTATATTTGAGCATGTGGGCTGTTTCCAGTATTTTCCTAAGAAATCACACTAAAATTGATAAATACGTGCCTATATAATTACATATTATTACATATTATTGGAGGTGTACATTCAGGAGAAAGTCCTAAATGTGGCATCAAAATATAGATATGCAGTTTTGTTAGGTATTCTCAATAGATAGATTGAGAATTGATATATTAGATATATTTACCTGTATAGGGACTGCACAATTTTGAATTCTCCAGGAAGTAGTGTTTCCTCACAATTCAACCAAGAAAACATATTGTCAAGCTCTTGGAATTTTTGCTGATTTGATAATTGAGAAATGTGCCTTAGTGGGGTTTAAATGTGAATTCTTTTTTCTTATATGTTTATTATATGTTTCTCACATAGTCAAGGTCTATTTGTCTATATGTATAACTAACTGTTTCTGTCTTTATCTTATCAATTTTTTTGTTTTTCCTTCTCTATTTTTAAGAGTTCTTTATGTGTTAAAGATTATAGTCCTTTCATGTGATATGTTTAAAAATATTTTCTTCCAGCTTGACATCTGTTTTTAAGCTTCCCGTATTTTTTCTCATAAAAATTTTGTTTTAAAAGTTACATCGATCAATGTTACTGCATTTTATAACTTTAACTGGTTTTCCCCACACCAAGCTTATAAGTAAAGTCACATGTATTTTCTTCCAAGGTGCAACATGTTTTCAGATTTTTACTGCTAGATCTCTGATGCATTTGGAGTTTATTTTGTTGTTTGGGGTGAAGTATGCATCCGTTTTATGTTTTTCCAAATGGCTCTTCAGTGTTCACCACAGTATTTATTAAAAAGTCTGTATTATTCGCTGGTCTGTCAGTGTAGTTGTATATGAATATTGCAGTATTTTAATTATAGATAATTCCCAGTATGTTTTAATTTCTCATAAGGTTAGTTCTAGAGTTTGATTATATATTCTCATATGTTTACCTTTGCTTATACAATTACAATAAATCTAACTCCAGGAAATAAAAACTTATTATTTTACTTGGATCACATTGAATTCATATGAAATCTTGAGGAGAATCAATATTTTATATTTATTCCTAATAAGAACAAGTTATACTTTTTGTATTTTAGAAGTGTTTTCTACATATAGGTTTTAACAGATTTCTTGTTCTGTTTGTTCCTAAAAATTTTTTTGTTATTATAAATGGAGGTTTTCTTCAATTATAACTTAGAACTGATTATTGTTATGTAAACAGAAGCTTTGGGTTTTGTATATATAAATGCTACACATACCTAACTGTAAATTTATTATTTGAGTGATGTTTATCTTTGCTTTTTCTGAATTCTCCTGTTTCATATTGTCTTCAAAGGGATCATCCTACTTTTTCATTTATAATCCTTTTCCTTCTCATTGATTTTTTCTTATTTAATTCCATAGGCTAATTGCTGTTAATTTAGTGCTAAGTAGAAGTGGAGATAGTGGGCGGGCTTACTTTGTTTCTTACTGTAGAGGAATGGCTCTATTTTTCCCCATTAAGTGCGAGTACTGGAATTAGGTACTGTATTTCTATCTCTGTCTCCTTTTCTACTTCCATCTCTGCCCCTATCAAACATCACATCTTTCCCTTTTCCTCTCCCTTCTGTTCTTGCTTCCTTTCCTGTAGACAACACTCAGAGTGGGATTGTAAAATCACACTCAATACAAGGTATAGATATTACACAGTATTGAACTTATTACTGAGTAATAAATACTGAACTTATCACTGAACTTACTGTCTGCAGCTTGATACAGACAATAGCAAAATATAGGTACAATCCCTGGAGTGGTCTGAGACCACCAGCACGGTTCACCAAATGTCCTTGTTTTTCCTCATACGGATCTGTTCTGATTTGGATTTAGCATACTAAGTTTTAAGCAACGTTTGTGCAAGCTTACTTGAATGCAGAGCTGTATCGATGGAACATACCAATCTTATGCCCCCTTAGTTATAGGGCTTATCTGACTTTTTCCAATAAATTATACATTTTAAATGCACAGGTAAGTTGATATAAATGAGTAATTTATACTACTAAAAGATCTGTCCTACTAAAAGTATTTCATAGATAAAGACTATTCATGATCTTTCTGTTAGAAAATATCACTTTCTAACAGGTTTGCCAAGTGTTTACCAAGTATTTACCAAGAGGTCAACTTGTTTGTAAGGGGATTTGACTAGGTTTATTTTCAGTAAAAGAATAATGGTACACAGGGTTATTACACATATGTGTTGTGTGTGTATGTATTTGTGTGTTATTGGTATTTTTTTAACAGGATAAGAATGTAATCATCAACTACTTGTCATTGTTTCTATAAGAAATAGAAGTTTAATTATTGGATTTTGTCAAAGATCTGCCTTTAATAATCTATCATGACAATTATCTGATATTTTTCTTAGACATTATCTTAATATGCTTTCTTATATGAATAGATACCTATGTTTGCATTCTTGAAAAATAAATCATATGTTCATTGTGCATTCTTATCTACATAAATGTAGTATGGTGTTCTTATTTTATATAGGATTTTTGCATTGATATTTACATGTGATATTGATGTGTATATGTATAATATCTTAAGTTTAGATGTCAATGTTATACTTACCTCGTTAAGAGAAATTTAGAAATTTTCCTTCATTTTCTATCCTCTGGAACAATGTTTAAGGTATCTGTTCCTTAGAAACAAGGCTATATTTTACATCTGGGCTTTGTGCTATTTATGTGGGGTAGAAATTTGATAACTTTAAGTTTTCTACAGAAGGTTTGCTCAAGGTTCTATCTATATTAGAGTTAATTTTGGTACATTGTATTTTCCGAAATATCTATTTTATATGAATTTATAATTATTTGGCGTAAATTATGTAGTCTCTTAATTGTTTCAATGGTTAC
>NW_003852398.1:44889416-44936584 GCF_000181295.1 Otolemur garnettii
TCAGGAGCCTCTGACCAGGGTTGCTACCAGTCGGCCATCTTCCCAGAATCCCCGCCCATAGATTCTTAAATACTGTGTTTATATTATTATTTTTTAAGAAACGTAGGCATTTCAGTTTGCATTCCCCTTTTACTAAAGAGTTATTCCACTGACAATTTCTTTGTATAAATATTCATGAATTTATTGACTTTATTTTTGGTTTTGTGGCATTGTCATCTAAGAATGTTTTTTCTTCTATTTTGTAAACCTTGCAAAGGCTATCTATTCCTATTTGGTTAATACTTGTGAGCATTACATTCGTGTTGGAGAAGAAGGAATATTCTCTATTTTGAGGTTGCAGAGTACCTTGTATCTACCTACCTTATTGGTATGTCACAATGGTCTTCTATATCCTTACCTATTTTGTCTACTTGATCTGTTTTGAACTGAGATTGTCAAGACGATGCATCCTCTTTTTAATGGGTTTTTATATCACCCTTTCTTCCTTAAAATTTTGGCTTCATGACAGTGATTACTGTGTTTCTGGTGTATAGATTTTCATAAATATTGTATTGTGAATTGTGGCTTTTAGCATTATAAATCGTCTTTTTTACTTTTAAATTAATGCCTTTTGGTCTGAATTCTATTCTGTTTGATATCAGAAAATTGATCTCTGATTTATTATTGTTTTCATTTGCCTGGTATAGCTCAGCTCATCTTTTTTATTTTTAGGCTTTCTGAATTATTTTATTTGAAGTGGTATCTCTGTGCACAACAGGTTTTGCTTTGGGAAAATTCCATGTTTTATTAAATAGATACCTAAGCTATTGTTATTTTGTCTTAAAGCAGTGAGATATAAAAGTTTACTGGAATCAGGGTATTATCAATTATCTGTAGCAGAAAAACACTTCATCTTGCCACATTGTACTGTATCCATCCCCAGAGAGATGTTATGAAGTTGGAATTAATTGAATTACTTGAAGGGCAGAATGAATTTTTTAAAAGTTTGCATTTTTGAGTGAAAATGAGTGCTAAGAAAGAATGTAAAAAAGGATTTAGAACATGTTTTTCTAACTTTTATGAATATATCAAAGGCTTGAAATAAGAGTAAATCTCAAAGGATATAAAACACAAAATTTGAGAAATTAAGGTTCTACTTTCACATTTTCTATTTCTTAACAGCGAACTTTCAGAGAGTCACTCAGACTACTCTCTAAGCCTCAGTTTTGTTACTGAGAAAGTGAGGGATAAATTACCTTTGCTAAAATTTTTGTACCCATCAATGTTTCCAATTCCATAATCCATCCTTCATAATGCCTCATACCCTGGGAAAGTTTTAGTGTGCTGCTTGTCTTGAAAATCTCTTACAATAACTTCCCTTTGTCTTTATTATGTGTCTGAATAAAAAAAAGCTTTTATAAAATAATAGATCTTCATTTTTTAAATTTCAGAATACAGGGTACACACATTTTGGTTACATAATTTGCTTTTGTACATTTTAAGTCAAAGTTATGTGTATCCTTCACATAGAAAATATGCATTTTACCTGATAAGTATATATTTACCCAGCCCTTCCTTCCTCCACTTCGTTTCCACTGAGTTTTACTTCCATATGTTTACATAAGTATTGATTGACTAGTCCCAACTTAATATTAAGTACATCTAATAATTGTTTTCTCTTCTTCTTCATTTTTTTGTTGAGACAGTCTTACTCTGTTGTGCAGGCTAGAGTACCATGACATCAGCCTAGTTCACAGCAATCTCAAACTCTTGGGTTCAACTAATCCTCTTGCCTCAGCTTCCAGAGTAACTGGGACTACAGCCATCTGCCATAGGCACAGCTAATCTACCTTCCTTCCTTCCTTCCTTCCTTCCTTCCTTCCTTCTTTCCTTCCTTCCTTCCTTCCTTCCTTCCTTCCTTCTTTCCTTCCTTCCTTCCTTCTTTCCTCCTTCCCTCCCTCCCTTCCTTTCTTCCTTTTTCCTTTTTTCTCCTTTCCCTTCCCTCCCCTCCCCTCTCCTCCTCTCCTCTCCCTTCCCCTCTCCTCCCCTCCCTTCCTTCCTCCTTCTTTCTTCTTTTCTTTTCTTTTCTTTTCTTTTAGAGACATGCTCAAGTTGATCTGGAATTCCTCCAATCAAGCAATCCTCTTCTCTCTCAGTCTCCCAAAGTGCACCAGCCTTTTTCCCCATTTTTGTATACTTCATTTAGAAGAATGCTCTCCAGTTTCATCTATGTTACCACAAAAGTACCAGATCGTCACTTTCTTTTATGGCTGAGTAGTACTCCATATTATAGATATGCCACGTTTTATTAATCCACTCATATACTGAAGGGAACTTGGATTGCTTCTACATTTTTGGGATTGTGGATTATGGTGCTATAAACATTTACGTTCAAGTGGGTTTTTTTCTTTTTTGTTTTGCCTTTTTTGGTTGTTGTTTTTACAAAATGTCTTTTTTTTCCTTTGAGTAAATACTTAAGTAGGATTGTTGGATCAAATGGTAGGTCTACTTTTAGTTCTTTAAGATAGCTCCATACTACTTTCCATTGAAGTTCTCCTAGTTTACACTTAAAAATAAAAAAGGAGAAATCACAACTGATATCATGGATATATAAAACATTTCGACAGTATAAAAATCTCTGTGCTTATAAACTTGAAAATTTGGAGGAAATGGAGAAATTCTTGGAAACAAATAATTTCTGTAGGCTTAATCAAGAACTAGAATCCCTGAACAGACCAATATCAAACACTGAAATTGAAGCAGCAATAAAAAAAATCTTTTAGGAAAAAAAGTCCAGATGGTTCCACACCAAATTTTACCAAAAGTACAAAGAGATTTTTCCTATACTGCAGAAATTATTCCATAATGTTGAGAAGGAAGGAATCTTCCTCAAGTTTTTCTGCAAAGGTAATATCATTTAGATACCAAAGCCAGAAAAGGACATAATAAAAAAACTACAGACCAATATCCCTTAGGAATATATATGCAAAAATTCTCCGTAAAATCTTAGCAAACTGAATTCTGTGCACAACAAATAATTCATCATGACCAAGTGAGCTTCATCCCAGAGATGCAAGGATGGTTCAGCATATGCAAATCTATAGATGTAATTCATCACATAAACAGAAGCAAAAACAAAGAACATATGATCTTTTTAATAGACAGAAAAAGCATTTGATAATGTTTAGCACCTTTTTATAATAAGAATGCTTAACAAAATAGGTATAGATTAGATATACTTCAAAATTATAAAAGCCAAATATGACAAAACCACAGCCAACATCATATTGAATGGGGAAAATTTGAAAGCAATCCCACCTAGAACTGGAACCAGTTAAGGTTGCCCACTCTCACCACTTTTATGCAACATACTGCTGGAAGTTGTAGCTATAGCAATCAGACAAGAGCAGGAAATCAAGAGTATCCAAATGGGGAAAGAAGAAGTCAAACTACTGCTTTTTACTGATGATATGATCTTATATCTGGAAAACAAAGATTTAATCATGAGACTCTTGGAATTGATAAATACATTCAGCAAAGTCTGTTTCTTAGCTTATCAACTTGGACTGGTAGTTATTTTTTTCTTCAATATGAAAAGTGGGAATTAACTAAAGTTGAACACTACTTTTCCTTTCTTTACAAAATTTAATAATTATTATATTATTTTTTATTCTTCCATCTTGTAACTTTAAATAATGTGCTTCATAATAATTATGATTCATTAGTTTGTTCATGTGCTGTCTTTCTATTTTTTGGCTGTAGGCATCTAATGTGATAAGTTTCTTGCTTAAGACTGCTTTTGCAGTATCCCACTGCTTTGGTA
Source organism: Otolemur garnettii (assembly GCF_000181295.1). NCBI lineage: Eukaryota > Metazoa > Chordata > Mammalia > Primates > Galagidae > Otolemur > Otolemur garnettii. Next base: position 44,893,219 of record NW_003852398.1, read on the forward strand.
CCTTGTAGTTTCAATGCTGTTATGTTTGAGGAATTTAATAATTTCCTCCTTTATTTCTTCCTTGACCCAACAGTCATATAGCATAAGGTTCTTTAATTTCCATGCCTTTTTATGAGGATAAAAATTTTTATTTGAGTAGAGTTCCACCTTTAGTGCCTTGTGGTCTAAGGAGAGACAAAGTGTAATTTCAGTTCTTTTAATTTTGTTGAGGTTTGATTTGTATCCTAGGATATGATCTGTTTTGGAGTGTGTTCCATGGGCTGAGGAGAAGAACATATATTTCTTAACTTTGGGATGATGTATTCTATATATGTCCTTTAAGCCCATTTGTTCTAGGGTCACGTTTAAGTCCCTTGTATCTTTGTTTAGTTTCTGTTTAGAGGATCTGTCCTGTTCAGCCAGAGGGGTGTTAAAGTCTCTAGCTATTATGGTGCTAGGTGATATCACATTGCTCAGACCAATGAAGGTCTTTTTCATAAATCTGGGATCATTTGAGTTGGGTGCATAGAATTGAAATGTTCTCTTGTTGTATTGTTCCCTTGACCAGATGAAGTGACCATCTTTGTCTTTCTTAACTTTAGTTGCCTTAAATCCACTTGTATCTAAAAATAAAATTGCAACCCCTCCTTTCTTCTGATTTCCATTTGCCTGAAATACTATTTTTCGTCCCTTTATCCTGAGCCTATATTTATCCTTCAAGGATATTTCCTGGCAATAGCATTTGGATGGCTGTACTTTTTTATCCAGTCAGCCAGCCTGTGCCTCTTCACTGGAGAAATCAAGCCATAAACATTAAGTGAGGGAATTGATAAGGGTGGTGGAGTTCTATTCATCTTATTTTGTCTGTTACTTAATTTAAGTCTGCTACTTAATTTACTCCTTGGTGCCATTGTGGAAGCTAGGTTTTGTCCTTTAGTTTCTGGTTGTTTACTTTGCTAGTGGGCCATTGTGATGGTCAGTGTTGAGAAGGGGTCTAAGTATTTCCTGTGGAGCTGGTCTTGTTGTGCTAAATTTCCTCAATGTTTGCATGTCAGTAAAAGATTAGATTTCTTCCTCAATTTTGAAGCTTAGTTTAGCAGAATAGAGAATTCTGGGCAGACAATTGTTTTGTTTAAGAAAGTTAAAAGGTAGATGACCATTCTCTTTTGGCTTAGAAAGTTTTAGCCATAGGTTAGTTGGTGCTTACTCCTGGCTGCTTGCAGAATTTTCTTTTTGGTCTAAACTTTGGACAGGTTCATTATAATGTGTCTTGGAGATGCTCTGTTTTTATTATGATGACTTCGGGTTCTATATTCCTCTAAAAGAAATGTTTCAGTATCTTTAGTGAAATTTAGGCATTTGTATTTATGATATCTTCCAGCAGGACTTCTGTTCATTTGGGATGATCTTCTTCCCCTTCAGTGATCCCTATAATTCATATGTTTGAATGCTTTTTCTAGTCCTATAATTCTCTGAGAGAATTTTCTGCTTTTTCTCTCTTCTTTTCTGCCTCTTTAACTACCTGGGTTAGCTTAAGAGCTTTATCCTTTATCCTCTACCTCTGAACTTCTTTCTTCTCTGTGGTCTAATCTGTTATTTATACTTTCTATTGCATCTTTAAGTTTCCTGATTGATTTCTTCAAATTCTTAAACTCCACCATATCCTTCATGTCTTTCATCCACTTTTGGTTCTTTTTATTTTTTTACTTGCTCATAAATTCCCTTTCTTGCCTTTGCTATCCATATTTTAAATTCCATTTCTGTCATTTCCATCAATTCTTTATAGGTAGCATCCTCTGACGTAGCTGCCTCATGGTCACTTGGCGGGGGGGTTGCTCTGCTTTGTTTTTTTGTGTTACTGGGATTTTTCTGTTGGCTCCTCCTCATGTGCATTTTTATTTTTCACTTCCCCTACTTTTATTCTCCTCACTACCTCCTTTGCTTTATATTACTTTGTTTCAGAGCTTAGGTGTTGAAGTGGCTTTTTGGTATAAGGCCAAATGGAAGAGAAGGGTAAAGAGCGAGAAAAGAGAAGAAGGGAACAAGAAAAAAAAAGCCAAGGGGAGTGAAAGAGAGAAAGATAGTGACAGGAGAAATGGTGTTGTTCAGCAATTTGCTATGAGGGGCTGGGTTGGGCAGGCCCTTGACATCAGGAGCTCCTTACCTGCCTGGGCAAAAGCAAGACTTCATTTCTACCAAAATGAAAAGAGGAAAAAAAAACATTAAAAATTCAGCTGTATGTAAGAGGGGGACCTGCCAATACTGTCTTTCCAAAGGCCAAAGCTAGAAGGATACCCTAGATCATGAGCTTTTGGGCTCCTTGAACCAGACCAATGCTGTGATCCCCCCACAGGCAGATCAATGCTGTGGCCCCTCAGCATTCAGAGAAAGGAAAAAAAATAAAGAAAATTAAATATACAATTATATAAGATAAAGAAAAAAAGGGATATCTTGGCTGTTATATGAGAAATTTATGTGGAAAGGATGAGAAAAGTAGAAAAATCTCTATCAAAAGAGAGCAAAAAGGAGAGAAATAAAAAAGAGAGAGTAAAAGCAGCTGAAAAACTGTAACAGAAATGGAGAAGCCCTTGCTTTTAATGAAAGTAAAAATGAAAAAATAAAAATACATCCAACAAAGCAATCAAACAAGAAAGCCAAAGCAATATATATATTGCAATATATTGCCTGGGCACCAGTTTGCACTGTGGTGTTGGAAACAGAAAACATATGCTGTTTTGCTGTGAAAAAATTAGGGCCAGAAGCCACCCTTTTAGTTGCAGAAATTAGGTCATGTCATCCTGACTTATATGCTCTTGATCAGGGCCTGGTTGCTTTGTCAGCATTCAGTCCCTAAAGGATTAGAGTCCTGAAGCTCTTGCCAGATTCTTTAGGAGGCATGTCAGACACTGCCCCCTGACAATTCCTGCAGCTGGTCCTCTCACCCCGAGGGTGAATGCCTGAGCTCAGCAGGTGTACCAGAAATGTCCATGTATTGGGACCCTGTGAACTGTTTCTCTGGCATGGCCTTCCCTCAATGGTCATGTCTAGCTAGCAGCCAAGCTTATATGGGAGTTCCACCCCATCTGATATTCAAGCCCAGCTGGTGGATACTTTGTGCACCCACTAATTTAAGTCTTTTAAGACCACTCCAGTGAGCAGGTTTAGCCCAAAATAAAAAACTACAGGACAGCCCTATCCTGTCCCCAGTCCTCCAGGAGGGCTAGCTGGCCAGTCCCCACCCATTCCCAAACACTCACCTTCTGTGCTGGTTTTCCTCAGCTCCAGACCTTTTTGTAGGCTCCTGTAGTCCACCACTACTTCACTGTGCCCCTGGAGTGATGTCCCTGGGTGGATTCCCCCTTTCAGAGGTGGTTGGCGTTTCCCTGCCTCTCTGTGTGTGGCTAGTAAGAAGATGTTTCTAGTCTGACATCTTGCTCCATCCCTGAGGGCTTTCTTCAGTGTAGGTGATATGTGAATCTTGGGCAAAGTGATCATAATGGCATCAGACAGATATAGAGATATTTGCAGCAGAGATGAACTTCTCAATGACTTGATAAAGATAAGAAATGAGACACATAATCTAAATAAAACACAACCTGGTTGTAACTTTCTCATGTCACTCAGGGTTTTGAGTAGTTCAACATCATGCACTGTTACAGATTCCAGTACTCTTCTATTGGACCATATAAGAGCCCAGTCTTACTGAGGGAGTACAGGAGAGTGCTTGGCCCTTGCTCTTTGACAGTTCATTGACATCACTTTTTCTGCATCTATAAGAATAGTGATTAAGCTCTGGCGTGGAAATGAATAGTGTGAGTTAAATGTGTATAATGGCTCTGCCACTTACTGCCCATGTGATTGCGAAAATGTTGATTCGTCTCTTAGTGCCTAAGTTTCCTTATCTGTAAAATGAATAGGCCATGAAGTTGTCAAAATTAAAGCAGTGAAACATGCAGGGGGGCATTAGCACACTGTAAACCCTGCTTGTGTTAGCTGTTGTTGTTATCATCATCATCACCATTGCCACTACTACCTTAGCTACTTTTATTCCATGATGCTCTTGCCCTATTCAGACTTCTCAACATCAATAGTGCTTTTCATTGTAACTTCTGTATTTCTTCCTGCCCTTATAGCCTTTAGAAATGTGTAATTCCAGCCCTCTTTTCCTTCACAAAAGCCACCTCCAAAGTCAGGCCATGCTTCTTTCTTTCACTGAAGGAATAAAAGCCTCAATCCTTTGGAATGATGAACTTTCATTTCCCTTAGTGGATATATGCTTTGAAACAATGACCTGTCCCTGATTGCCTCTCTAGAGGACAACTTGTCTTTTTCCTATTAGGGTTAAAGAGCAGCTATGCCAGACTCCTCTTTTTTGAGGAGCCTAAAGTAGTAAAGAAAGGGAACAAACATAAGATGTCAATTAATATTTTAGTAATTTACACTGAACCATTCCTCTGGGAAGAAAGGTGTACAAATAGAGAGGTGGAGAGTGACAGAATATGTTAAGAGTTCACATCAGAAGCCAAAGCAATCACTACATGGAAGGCAAAGGTGTTAATGCCGTACAGAGTGGGACTTTTATTTCTTAACATAAATACAAAATTTGTGTCTTCAAGTATAATTGGTACTGAATTCTCCACTTGGGACAGTATGGGAAGACAATTTTTTTTTAAACAAATAATTCAAATGTGCAGAAAACTTGCAAGACTTTCAAAGAATTCCCATATACTCTTTACCAACATTTATAAATTATTAATATTTTGTTACATGACTTTTTTGTTTCTCTCTCTCTCTATATATATATCTATATATAATATAGATATTACATATATATATACACACATATATATATTATTTTTCTGAAAGTGTTGAGTACAAGTAGACATCATAATCTTTTCTGTTTCAATATGTCATTGTGTTTTTTAAGAACAAAGGTGATTGCTTACATAACCATAGTATTGTTATCAATTTCAGGGCATAACATTGCTATATAACTTTATGTGGTCCAAAGTTACCATCCTAATTTTTTCAGTTGACTCAATATTGTACTTTATAGCATATACTGTATATATTCTGAAGTACAGATTCTACTGCTGGATAAAAAAATTCACTCAGTTATCATATCTATGTAATTTCCTTTTAAGTGAAAGAATCTGAAGGCTTTCTTTGTCTTTTATGATATAGATATTTTTGAAGATTTCAGGCAGATAGTATGTTCTGCAGTTTGCACCTGTCTGATGCTTTCTCATGATCACATGCAAATGTGATTCCCCAGGTGAAATACTATATATGAGATGTTGCTTCCTTCTCAGGGTATCGCCTTTGGCACAAACAAAGTTTGTTATCTTCCTGTATTAATTTTCATTAGCTGGTTAAGGCATTGTCAGATTCTTCACTCTATAGCTAACTATTTATCCTCCTTGCAACCAGTAAGGAATCCACGAGAAACACTTTGAGATCATGCTAATTTCCTGCTCCTCATTAAGCTTTCTCCCCGCGTTTTAGCATGTGCTGATGAATCTTGCCTAAAACACTCTTTACCATGTGACAGCTGTAAAATCTTTACAACTCTCTCATTTCCTCCACATTTATCACATGGCACTGTACTGTTAGAAAGAATCCGGAGGGCAGATTTCCATTCTTAGTATTAATGAATATAATCACACTTATATACTAAGATTATCATATTCTTTAACATGTTATTAAATGTATAACATGAAAGTTAAATATGTGATATATTTACTATTCCATTTAATACATTGTATATTAATTCTATAGAAAATGAAATGAATTATACGGAAATATAAGAAAATATAACAATATGATTTATTTCTGTATTTCCTTCCTTGTGTTCCATAGACTATTAGAATGGAATGATCAAAAAATTAGTTGTGACTTAAGCTTAGGGAATTTTAAATAAAAAAAAAATCAAGTTGAATAATATGATGGAGAGAAGACCCATTTTTTACCTGCTTTTCCAAAAGATATGGACCTGTAGGACAAGAAAACGAGAGAGATAACATTTCAACAAATTTTGAAGAAGAAAATAACATAGGGGAGGATGTCACAGGTTAGAGGAAGTGGCAGTCTAGAGACAGCATACAGAAGGGGCATGAGGAGGAGAAGGTCCATGGTGATAGTATTCTGGCAGGTTCATGACTGTCATCTGCTGAGAGAAAATATTTTTTTCTTGTATTTAAGCTCTATTTTCTAAAGGACAAATAATCCTTGTGTATGGGGCACAACATGTTTCGATATGTTATATATACCATGGAATGATCACATCACACTAATTAGCATATTTATCGTTTCTTTTTTTTAAGGCAGAATTTTTATTTATTTATTTATTTATTGCAGTTTTTGGCTGGGGCCGGGTTTGAACCTGCCACCTCCGGTATATGGGGCCGGCGCCCTACTCCTTTGAGCCACAGGTGCCGCCCATATATTTATCATTTCTTTATGTTGAAAACATTTAGAAGTCTCTCTTATAGCTATTGTGAAAGGCACAATACATTACACATAGTTAACTATAGTACCTTGCTGTACAATAGAACACCAACAGCTATTCCTTCCATCTAACTAACTGTGCTCATTGACCAACATCTCTCTTTCCCTGTCTACCACCCTGCACTTCCAAGTCCATGGTAACTACCATTCTATTCTTTACTCTTATGAGTTCTACTTTCTTAGATTCTGCATGTAAGTGAGATCATGCGGTGTTTATCTTTCTGTGCCTGGATTATTTCACTTAACATAATGTTCTCTTGGCTCATCTATGTTGTTGCAAATGACAGAATTTCCTATTGTTTTTTTTTCCCAGACTGAATAGTATTTCCCTGTGTGTGTGTGTGTGTGTGTGTGAGAGAGAGAGAGAGAGAGCGAGAGAGCGAGCGAGAGAGTGAGAGAGAGAGAATATATATTTAAATGTGTGTATATATATATATGTTTAAAACATTTTCAAACTCCGTCAATTTTTGGTGGATACTTACGTTGTCTTTATATCTTGGCTATGGTGAATAATGCTGCAGTGAACATAGAAATGCAGATATCTCTGTGACATATCAATTTCAGTTCCTTTAGATAACTATCCAGCAGTGGTAGCTTTCTTGAGAAATCTTCGTATGATTTCCATAGCAGTTGCACTAATTTACATCACCACCAACAGTTTACAAAGGGTCCTTTTCCTTCACATCCTCTCTAACACTTGTTATTTTTCATCTTGTTGATAATTGCCAATTTAACAGGTGTGAGGTGATATTTCATTGTGATTTCAATTTGCATTCCTCTGATAATTAGAGGTGTTGAACATTTTTATCTGTTGGCTATTAGTATGTCTTTTCAGAAATGATTTTTCAAGTCTTTTGACCATCTTTTTAATAGGGTTGTTTTCTTGCTATTTAATAGATTGAGGTTTTTTTTTTTTATATTTTGGATATTAGCCCATTATCTATGTATTATTTGAAATATTTCCCAATCTGTGAGTTGTCTCTTCACTCCATTATTTCCTTTTCTGTTAGTTTGATATCACATTTGTTTATTTTTGCTTTCTTTGCCTGCGCTTTTGGTGTATCTAAGAAATCTTTGTCCAGATCATCATGGAGCTTCTGAGAGGAAATGATTTTATTTTATTTTTGAGACAGAGCCTCAAACTGTCACCCTGGGTAGAGTGCTGTGGCACCGCAGCTCACAGCAACCTCAAACTCTTGGGCTTAAGTAATTCTCTGGCCTCAGCCTCCCAAGTAGCTGGGACTATAGGTGCCCACCACAATGCCCAGTTATTTTTGGTTGTAGTTGTCATTGTTGTTTGGCAGGCACAGGTTGGATTTGAACTCTCCAGCTCTGGTGTATGTGGCTGGTGCTTTAGCCACTTGAGCTATAGGTGCTGAGCTGAGAGGAAATGATTTTTATCAGAGATGTATATTCCCAGATATTTTAGGACATGCAAACTTCAGGGAAATTACTTCCCTCATGCCCTTTCTTAAGGAGCTGTTAGAGAATGTACATCAACAGAATGTGGGCATAAACTAGAAAGAAGCAGCACAGAATCCAGAAAGCAGTGCATCTATTCCAGAGGAAAATAAAATAAAATCCAAGATGACCCTTGGTGAGCAGGCACAGAAAGAAAGTGGTTCTAGTTGGAGTTAGAGCTTGAGAAATTCTAAAAATGCAATTGCCAAAATGTAAATTATGGGTGCATTGGTGTCTGGAGACCTATGAGATAAACTCAGTCATGTATGTGGCAAATAAAAAGTTTAGATTTGTTTTGGAGGCAATGACCCCACCTTGAAGGACCTGTATTAGGTAGAAGACTTAAAATTGCTGACTTGGGAATTAAAATATCTTCTGACTTACTCTGACATCAGACAGCTAAGGACATTAAAATATCTTAGCAGGAAGGACCATCATTTTACAAATAGAAACTTCTTTTCTAACTACCTTTTGAACATTAGACACCTAAGGATATCTTATTATAAAATCAAACACAATAGAATATTACAGATACTGTATACAGTTCATAGAAGAAATGGGGTTTTAATCATGTAGTTTAATGATACGGCGGTAAACACTGAAGACATTATAAAAAGTGATGTAACAATACTGTAAGGATGGTGGAAGTTAAGTAGGGGTATATTACTGAGGTGAATCTTACATTTTGGAGCAGAAAGATGATAGATATTGTATAACATTGATTAATATAAAAGCAGCATGAGAATACTTATAAATATGAAGGTGGCCACGTTAGAAGAATTAAGGTCATTAAAATGTTTGCCTTTTTTGAGCAGGTGTGGGATGGGGAACACTGGGCCAGTGGATGGACTTTATATACGGTTAAAATTTAAAAATCATGTTCACTTTGCTAACCATGTTCACATTTTTGACAAAATAAAGCGAAAGCAGATCCTTAGAGTAAATTTCACAGTGAAGTAGGGAGCATTTTTATATTTATTTGGATACAACAACTTTTTTTCAAGAACTTTTTATTGCAATCACAGCAGGAGCAAGTTTTCTGTGTAATTTCTAGAGATACATGTTTGCTTACCAACTACCAAATTCAGTAGATGTAGTTGAAAAAAAATCAAATTAGGCATATACAAGTTATGACTTAAGGTACTATTCTGATTTCACAATCTGAAAATAAAAAGGAAATTTTGACATCTATGGTTTTATTTTGTATTTCTGCATATGTAATAGCAACAGAATTATATTTTGTGTTAGTATTGATTCCCAGGCGATTGATATTGCATATGTACTGTGATCACAGTGCTGATATCAGTAATAATGCACCTGCCCTACAGATATGGGGTGAAACTTGTGATGGGTAGTAGGTAGGTAGGAGACGTAAATTGGACATCTATTTAATTAAGTATTCAGATGAAAGTTTCCTATGTTTGAATCTAATCTGTTTAAAGTTTGCTCTAATGTATTCTGTCCTACTTATTTATGAAGTGTTCTACTGAGGCTAGACCCTCTGACATACCTCCATTCCTTGCAAATATTAGGCAATTTTTTACCTCCGCTAAAGGATTTCAGTGTTTGTGTTATCTCATCAGTACTGCAGTTCTTTTTCATCACAATTCCCAAGTTATCTAATCTCTCGTTGTTCTTTATTATTTCTGCACAACATGCAGACAAACCTAAATCCACTTACTTGATACCTGAATGTGAAAGCAGACAAGAAGTCAGGAAGATTGAATGTATAACAGTGAGAGTGTTTCACAACTGCTTATTTTAAAGGAAGACTGCGTTCTTCCTTCTTTTTCATTTACTTTTATATTCCCCTTTTTATTCTTAAATTTTTTATTGGCATATAAAATTTTTATATTTTAAATTCTTGGGAATATATAAATTTTTCTTTTTAATAATTAATACTTTTCATTTTTAAATTACAACATAGAAATTGTGTATGTTTATTGTGTACAACATGATGTTTTGAAGTATACATACACTGTGGAATGGCTCAATGCCCATTGACATACGAATGGATAGAGACCATGTGGTCTATATATACAATGGAATAAACTTCAGCCTTAAAAAAGAAGGAAATCTTATCATTTGTGATAACATGGATGAACCTACAGGACATTATGTTAAGTGAAATAAGCCAGGCACAGAAAGACAAATACCAGATGATCTCACTTACATGTGGAATTTTAAAAAGTTGAACTCAGAGAGGTGGAGAGCACAATGTTGGTTATAAGGGGCTGGAGGCTGGGGAGATATTGGTTAAAGAATGCAAAATTTCAGATAGCTAGAAAGAGTAAGTTAAAAAGATCTACTGTGCAACATACATGCTGTAATTAATAGCAATTCTTGAAAATTTCTAAGAGTAGATTTGAAATGTTCTCACTACAAAAATACACATATAACAAAAGTATGTGAAGTAATGCATATATGTTAATTAGATTGACTTAGCCATTTGTATCCCTTTTTAATTTTCATTTTACCCTTCATTTAAGACACCCAATTTCTTTGCCATCTTGTAAAGCAGTAGTCTCCAGCTTTTTTTGGCACCAGGGACTGGTTTCATGGAAGACAATTTTTCCATGAACCAGGGGTTATGGGATGATTCAACTGAATTCCATCTCCTCCTCAGACCATCAGGCATTAGATTCCCAGAAGGGGTACCCAGTCTAGGCTCCCTCCCATGGGCAGTTTACAGAGGGTTTGCCATTCTATGAGAATCCAGTGCTGCTGCTTATCTGATGGGAGGCAGAGCTCAGACAGTGACGTGAGTAATGAGGAACAGCTATAAATACTGATGACGCTTCATTAGCTTGCCTGTCCCTTACCTCCTACTATGTAGCCTGGTTCCTGACAGGTCGCCGGTTGGTGGAAGTGGTCTGCAAACAATGGGTTGGAGACCTCAACTCTAAAGGACTCTCCTATCCATTTTGGTTTCTTTCACTTTTCCACAGGAGAAATAATATCATAGAAACTTGAATAGTGGCTATCTTAAAATGATCATATAGTTTGCCTTTTATTTACTAGAATAATTTGACACTACTTACTTTTCTCCTCTTCCCTCTTTTTAACTGGAGTGTTGGTAAATCTTTGTATAGAATTTTAGGAATCCATTGTTTTGAAGGGCAGGAGTTATTTTATTTTGCAAAATACTTAGCAAAGCTGTTATAAGAGATGACTGGGGAAAGGATGGTCATATTTATAATATACCATAAAATTTGCGTGCAATTAAATTGAATTAATTTGCCCACAAACTTTATGGATACCCTGTTATAGAAACTTGGAAGCATTAGGAATTAATTTGTGAATTAATTTATAAATTAATTTGTGAATTAAATTGCACATAGACTTTATGGACATTAAAAGTGAATATGGCTGATTTTAGATTAATTATGGATCAAGAAGGGCATTTTTCCATTGAAATGTTAGACATTTAATTTCAGAAGTTTGAGACATCTTAAAATCTAACATGATGGCTCTAAAAAATCTGAAGGAAGACATAGGAACCAATTCTAATACATTGTATTTAATAATTCTGCACATTAACTGTACGATTGTTCTGGAAAAGGCTAAATTATCTTTAAAACAAGATAAAATACACAATGACAGGTACCTCAGTATGTCTAGCTGAAGGTCAGATACAAAGTATATATTATTATTATTAAATGTTCAGTGTGAAAATATTCCCCACTCCTCCTTCACCGAAGTCATTGCTTGTTTGATGGCCCGGCTGCACTAGGTGAAATAAGTGCTTATAAAAATCTATTAGATAAGAAACTGACCTCTTGATTCCCCTGATTCACAGAGAATGGTAACAGAAAAATTTACTAGAAAGCAACACCATTAATTGTGCACTCAAATGCCTTGGGATACACCGTAGACTGCCAAAGGTCATCCCAAAAAGCATACATCAGAATGCTACCTGATAGCACTTTCTAGCCTATTGAATGGAAATGGTTACCTATTTCGGTTAAGCCACAAATTCAATTCCCTACAGGAATTTCAGATAAATTTCTTTAGTGCTCTCATGTATTTGCCTGAGTCAATTTGTCATTTAGAACTAAGTGAAGAGGAATAGTGTATATACTGAAAGCCTATGCAAGTTTAAAGTGAGGCAATGTATGTGATTATTCCTCCTCCAATTGTATTACTGTCTGGGCAGCAAAGATAACACTCTGCTATTTGGGACTGCGAATTCAGCCACCAGATGATAGCTGCACTAACCAATGCCATCATTATTTAATAGACCAGTCACCCAAACCTGTGAAGGGACAGAAACATCTCTCACCCACAAGGTCTTTGAAACTCAGTAGAGTCACTTGCTGAAGGCATAGAGTCCACTGCATTGGTTCAGGAAGAAAGATGTCTTTCTCAAGGATGGGATGGGGAAAGCTTATCTGAGGCACAGTTATCTTTCCCACGGCCACTGAAGAACTGCCATCTGAAGGAGGCAAGTAAGAGAAACCTGGCAAGAATCCATGCCTTTGTTTTGTAACTTTCAAAACAAGATGGCAATATCTTTCATTAGCTGGCAGAGAGTACCTGCTGCTGCTCTTTTTCCCTCTCTTCATCTGGGTTCAAAATAATTACAATTATTTATCAGATCCATAGTGTGTTGAACTTATAATTTTCTTGTCTGCAGTCAGGCCTCCAGGGCTGTGCTCTGGGGAGGAATGGTTATCAGGTATTACCACCTTTATAAGTATCTGTATACGTTACAAGTTCAGAGATTTCCCTCTAAGATTTTGCAGGTCATAATTTGCAGATAAAATTTCAAGGATGGCTACTCAAGCATCCAATAAACACATAAAGGCATGGACTCAGGGACTATCTGAACTGATGATCTGGACACATTGTCAGCACAGACACACTGTCCTGAAAGCACTTCTTGCTCACCCACATTGACTAGTCTAGACACATTGACAGGCCTAACCCACTAATTACACCCGGCATCCAGGCTCGGTATACCCTTCATCAATTGACCATCTCAGATAGATCCTACTGCACTGACTTAGGGCAGAAATTGAATCTGAGACTACTCAAAATTCCCATCAGGGTGGTCTCTCCTGTGGTTGTAAAAAATTATGGTTCTTATTTAATCACTCCAAGCTCTGAAGTGAAAACATCCAGGGATCACCTAAAAAACAATTCCTGCTTTTCTTTCTTTCAGCCTCTTTTTCACAAAAGGCTGCTGCTTTCATGACTCTTGTAAGTAGTGATCATCTTGAGGCATGAATACAATTAGATTATTTACTTGATATTTTAAAAATCAATATTGGAAGTTTTATAATGTGAAACATCACAAAGATGTCTTTTATTTTAAATGTAATGGTGGCTTAAGTATAAGAATTGTACATTTTGGTAGACTCTCTTTCTATAATTTTCAGTAATGGAAAAGTACATGAAAATTTCAAAATTTTAATCATTGTATTCAAATGTGATATCTTAGAGGAATTATGTTGTCAATTGTGTTTATAATGACGTATATTCATGTACTATTTGATTAATTAGTAACAATAATGACCTCTAGTATGGTATAATTTATGTTTAGTACAGGTGGCTCAGGTAAACCAATTTGAGTCACGATTCCTTCACATTTGCTGCAGTATCTCTCATTCCTTTATTACAAAAAGAATATGGATACCTGAGATACCTTTGTCAGCCTCACCTATAGAACGCTGGCTACTGTGCATTTAATTCTATACTTAACATGTTTGATAAATTTTAGCAGTGACAGTTATGGTTTTATGTACCTATAAAAAGGAAGGACATTTTAAAAAGAAAGAGAATCTGCTCTATTAGAGAAAGGAAAGACAAATGTTTTTGCAAAGTCTGATTTTTATTTTTGAGTGGGAATGAAAAAGAGTTGCATAAGAAGGTGTGTGATCAAGGAATACAGCAGCGTCTCAGGATACAAGATCAATACTTATAAGTCAGTAGCTTTTATATGTGCCAACAATAGTCAAGCTGAAAATATAATCAACGACTCTATTCCTTTACAGTAGTGCCAAAGAAAATGAAATATCTGGGAATATATCTAACAAAGGATGTGAAAGATCTCTATAAAGAGAACTATGAAACTCCAAGAAAAGAAATAGCTGAAGATATTAACAAATGGAAGAACATACCATGCTCTTGGTTGGGAAGAATCAACATTGTTAAAATGTTTATACTATCCAAAGCAATCTATAGATTTAATGCAGTCCCTGTTAAGGCACCATCATCATACTTTTTTTTTTTTTTTTGAGACAAAGCCTCACGCTGTCCCCCTGGGTAGAGTGCTGTGGCATCACAGCTCACAGCAACCTCCAACTCCTGGGCTCAAGTGAGTCTCCTGCCTCTGCCTCCCAAGTAGCTGGGATCACAGGTGCCCGCCACAACGCCTGGCTATATTTTTTGGTTGTAGCTGTCATTGTTGTTTGGTGGGCCCAGGCTGGATTTGAACCCACCATCTTAGGTGTATGTGGCTGGTGCCTTAGCTACTTGAGCCACAGGCGCCAAGCCGCACCATCATCATACTTTAAGGAGCTTGAAAAAATAGTGCTTCATTTTATATGGAATCAGAAAAAATCTCAGATAGAAAATACACTACTCCAAAATAAAAACAGATCAGGAGGTATCATGTTATCAGACTTCAGGCTATACTATAAATCTGTAGTGATCAAAACAGCCTGGTACTGGCACAAAAATAGAGAGGTAGATGTATGGAACAGAATAGAGAACCAAGGGATGAACCCAGATGCTTAGAGTCATTTGATCTTTGACAAACCTATCAAAAACATTCAATGGGGGAAAGATTCCCTATTTAACAAATGGTGCTGGGTGAATTGGCTAGAGACCTGTAGAAGAATGAAACTGGACCCCCATCTCTCACCATTAACAAAGATTGATTCTCACTGGATAAAACATTTAAATTCAAGACATGCAACTATAAAATTATTAGAAGATAGTGCAGGGAAAATGCTTGAACAAATGGGCCTGGGAGAATTTTTTTATGAGGAAGACCCCCCGAGGCAATTGAAGCAACACCAAAATTATATTACTGGGAGCTGATCAAACAAAAAAGCTGCACAGGCAAGAGCACGGTAAATAAAGCAAACAGAGAGCCTTCAGAATGGGAAAAGATATTTGCAGGTTATGCTTATGACAAAGGTCTGATAACTAGAATCCACAGAGAGCTCAAACTAATCGATAAGAAAAAAACAAATAACCCCATTACTATGTGGGCAAGAGACATGAACAGAAACTTCTCTGAAGAAGACAGGTGAATGACTTCTATACACATGAAAAAATGCTCATCATCTTTAATCATCAGAGAAATGCAAATCAAAACCACTTTGAGATATCATGTAAGTCCAGTAAGATTAGCCCATATCACAAAATCCCCAAACTACAGGTGTTGGTGATGATGTGGAGAGTAAGGAACACTTGTACACTGCTGGTGGGAATGCAAGCTAATATGGCCTTTTTGGAAAAAGTTTGGAAAATACTCAAGGAACTAAAAGAGGATCTACCATTTGATCCTTCAATCTCCCTACTAGGTATTTACCCAGATGATCAAAAATCGTTTCACAACAAAGACATTTGCACCAGAATGTTTATTGCAGCCCAATTCATCATTGCCAAGTCATGGAAGCAACCCAAGTGCCCACTGACCCATGAATAGATTAACAAATTGTGGTGTATGGACACCATGGAGTACGATGCAGCCATAAAAAGATGGAGACTTCACATCTTTTATGTTTACCTGGATGGAACTGGAACATATTCTTCTTAGTGAAATATCTCAAGAATGGAAATAAAAGTATCCAATGTGTTCAATACTACTATGAAATGAATATATAATCACCTATACATTCATAGGAATGATAAACCATAACTATAGTCCAGAAAGAAGGAGAGAAGAGGAAATAGAGGGGAGGGGAGGAGGAAGGCTGGGAGGAGGGAAGGTTTCTTTTGGGAATCCACCTACTGTGCACGATGCAATGATACATTTCTTTTTTTTTTACACCCCCCCCCCAGTGCAGTGATACATTTCTATACTATTAAGAATAGAGTATGAATGTTTTTGCCACAACAAATAAGTAAGCAAGGAGACGTTATGCTAATCAGTTAGATGTAAGCATTCCACATTGTATATCACATCAGCATATTGTACCCCATAAATGCATTAATGTACATAGTTACGATTTAATAAAGAATTTTTAAAAAAGTGCTGTTCGTATTATACGCCACTGTTATTTGCTTGCACTCAGACTCTGGTGTGGCCATATGTATATTCCTTGAATGTGAGTCAGTATCACCTAGTTGAGTCCGGCCTCTTGTACAATGCAGAGCTAAAATGACCTGTTTTCATTACCGATTTCCTAGACAAGAGCATAAACACCTGCCATAAATATTCAGGAGGAATTGACCTTCACGAAGAAACCTCCACGAATTAATGCCTGATATAGATGTTCTGAATTTAATGATTGGGTGATTTATAGCACATAAAAAAAATACTAGACCATGGTTAAACATGAGAAAGCCCTTTATCAATTCTATTATGCTCATTTTTCTTTCTCATCCTAAGAACAAATAATTGAATGTATTCTTACTCCAACTTCTTTGCTACAATACGATTTCTAGGGTATCTACTTTTATTTCACACATAGCAATATCTCTCTCACAGGAATGAGGCTTGAACACGTCAAAAAGTATTTTCTACGAAGCTTGGTGACAAACATTGTCATAGAAATTCTGTTAATATAATCAGGATAACAGACATCTTCTAGTTGACAACTCTGATGTATTAATGGGAAAATGAATTGTGATTTGGAATACATGGAGTTGAATCAGTTGCAGATTTGACTTCTGCTTGCTATGTCACTACATATTATTTTCAAACAACGTAAATTATGAAGAACAACTAAAAGTTTAAAAAGGATTTAATGTCATGCAGTGTCAGAAAAAAACGTATAATCACACATTAATTAATGCTGAATTCAAATTGAATTCTATGAGGATCTACAAATGCATCAGGGAAGGTGGTTTTAATCTATGCAACTGCAGCGAATAAAATAAATTAATAATAAGGCACAGAGGATGCTGTCAAATGTGTTATTCCTTCTTACAGGAAAGCAACTGCTTATGAGAAATTTCTCTGCAGGCAAAGTGAAACTCATAATTGACAGGAAAAAGGTAGAAAGGAAGACAGTGTCTTAAGTTTTGTGGAAGCGTTTACCTAGAACACTAAGTTACAAGAACTTTCCTTCCACATTTTGACCTCAAGGAAACGATCAGATCCCTTTCTGTGTGTGTCTGAAGTTCAGTAATGGCACAGTGTTGAAAAAGATGGAAATTTGAACACGAAGCTCTTTCTTTGGGAGAGACTACACACGTGCGTGTACAGCAAACAGAACGCCTCACGGAGGCATGCCTTTAAATGCACAAATAGCTTTCTTTGATGGCCTCTGTGAGCCACCCTGGCTATCAAGACCCACTTAGAGGCCAGTTCCCCTCCAAGGAGCAAACTCATCTCATTGACCACAACAGTCCTGATTTATTTAATTCTGTCAGCTCCTTAAATGATAACTGACAAATCGTCTCCTCTCCTTTCTGCATTCAGATTCCTGGATTTTAACTTGTTATCTAGTTCTCTCTTCTCCCTTTCATTGTTGTTTTCTCCTGAAAAGCTTTTCTCTCCCTTACCTGACACAAACGTATCCCTTCAGACCTGACTCCTCCTTATCACGTTACCTCAAACTCTGGCCCGGAGGTCTCTACCCTCCTCTGTGAGATTACACAGGATGGGGGTTTCTCAAAGCCTTCTTATCCTACTTGGGTCTCGGTAGCTCTCTTGAGCAAATTCTAAGGCTTACTTGGAGCTAATCCCAATTACACAAGGGTGTATCTGAGAATGAGAAGCAGCTAATATGAAAATAAATGGTAGAGAGAAAGATGTGCAGATTCATTTGAAAATGTTAGGCAAATGTCAGTTTATATTTTAAGCTAAAATGCAAATATGTCCAATCCTTTTTTATAATTTCCAGTTTAAAATTATATGTATTTACCATACATAATATGTTTGAAGTATATATACATTGTGAGCTGTCTAAACCTAGCTAAGTGACATATGCATTACCTCACATAGTTACTATATATATATATATAATTTATTTATTTTTTTTTTTGGTGGTCAAATATATACCATCTTGATTTCTCCTGACCACTTACTAAAAGGGAGTGAAATTATTGGTGTGTCAATGGATTTTTCTGGCAGGTGTTTTTCCTCTTCCATGTAATAAGGTAGGTTATTAAATCTTTCAGCAAATGATTGTGAGTCACAAAGGTTCAAGTATGAAGAATTATAGGTTTTTCTTATTCTATACAGACTGCATGGAGATACACATATAACTGGTAGTTTAGATCTTCCATGAATGGGTCTTTTATGAATTAAGACAAAAATAGGCCTTTGAGCTTTGAAATGGGAATAAAGAAGCAAATCTCACATTCAACCATTGTCTCTCACTAGTGAATTCATATGCTTAGCATTTTGTAAAAATAAATAAAAGCAAAAAATTTGATTTGTAAACTAAAAATAAAGTATTAAAAAGGGGCTCAACAGAGAGGAAAATGTATGCTTCATCTTAAAGAAATATTTGCCTTTAGCAAATAAGTGTTGTATTTTCTTTCTTGTAATAAATGTGTATAGTTTAGGGAGTTTCGCAATTTAAATCCACCACATAAAAATTGGAGAATATTTTGCAAACTGATTATCCCTGGAATGTATCCCAGGGTACTGCATACTAAAGGCTTCCCAGGCAGCAAATTCATTTTGATTTAAGGCTATACCCAGTATCAGATGCTTTTAAAGGCTATAAATAGACTCATTATTTATCAGGGTAGGATTTTTTAGAAGTTATTTATACTACATAAAATATCCCATTCTTAATACCTAAACCTGAACTAAAACTAAACCTGCAGGGTATTCATGACAGTTCATGTAAAGTCAGGATTATGCAAAAAAAAAAAGGCAACCTTGCATACTGAAAATGAAAAACAGTGTCCCTAACCAAGTCACTACTTGCTTATTAAAATAGTCAGGCTTCAGCAATAAAAAGCTTTCTTTCAAGAAACTCAATATGCTTAGGAAGCATCTGCGCCTCATTCCCCCAAGGGAAAGTCTACCTTCCTAGTCTACTTCTGTCTCTGCTCTTCAAATTCTTCACTTCTTTTGATTACTCTCCGATTACTTTCCCTCATTTTCCTAGGGATACGCTGATTTGTCTGTCCTGCATCCTTCTCAGACCACATATCATGACAGGACCCGCTAATATTTTATCTCTACCTTGACGCCCTGGCAGATCACCCCAATCTTCCCTCCCTCAAATGATTTATTGGTATACATCACTTATTTGGCCTCTACCATTAATGCCCAATTGTCATTAGTTTTATCTGCATTAGTGTTTCTTTCCATTTATATAGCAAACTCACTGAATTGGGCAGAGACCAAGTTTTAAATATTCTCATCTTCTGTTATAGTGCCTTGTGTATTATATATACTGAATAGATAACAGGTTTTTTATTGGTTGAATGGATATATCTAAGGGATTAGAGATACCTTGAACATTTCAACAAACATTCATATTCTGGGAATCCAGCTTGGGCTTTGCTTAGACTGAGATACTAGCTAAGTGTTCAACCCTTTAGCTTTGGAATACTACTACTTAGCTGAGACCTTGCAGACCCCTGTTGGAACACGAACTGTTCTTTCCTGTGGGCGTTTCTAGACCACACCACCCCTCTTAAATGTATACTATATACATAGAGATATAACTTAAGGGCTTTAGCTACTGTTTAATTTCATGCAGCCATCATTAGCTATTTATGATTATCATTCTGTACACGGACTCCTGACCATCATAACAGTCCTGCTTGGCTCTTCAGAGCAGGAATTTGACTTCGTATTGAAGCCCATTAGTTAGAATAGACTATGTATTATGTAAAAGGAAAGATGGCTTTCTTTGCTAATCCAATGAAATTTCTTTAATTTTAAAATTTATTCACATGAAATCTCTAGGAAGTGAAATCTGAATTTATCTCTATTTTACAAAATTGTTAGAAAATTTTTGGAAAGTTGTCATATGCATATATCCATGTGATATTTCTCCCTCCTTGCATATTACATAATCTGGAACTATTAAAAACTTAATTTTACAAGTTAATTGTCAGTTAAATGGTAGGATATGAGAACCTCTTAATCAAATGCTAGGATGAAAGAAACTTTTAATTTCTGTTTTTTAATGCTTAAAAATACACTGTTTTTGAAGACATGTAAATAAATTATTGAAATTATTTTCCATATTTTTGCCTTTAAACTGAAAGGTTTTTGTGTGTAGATTCCATCCTCGCTACTTGCCTTTTCTATCATTGAGACATACATCATAAATTCAGAATTAGAGTATCCTCACAGAAGATGCACGATTATCTAGGGCTTGTATCGAAAAGCATGAAAAAATTAGTATTAATGTTGGCATCCTTACTGACAGTTCAGAGAAACACAGAAAGTAGATGTTGTCAGATATGGGCATTAATGTAATCATGTGTAATCTAATAGCTTCAGAATTATGTAATGCTCGATTAAATGTCATATGTAAGACAACAAGGAGATAGCAAAAAGGATGAAGTATCTGCTTTTTCGTTGTTAATTAGATAAAATCATAAGAAATTAGGACTTAAGTAAGGGAACTGTGGGCCAGAGGCCTTAGGCTGAGGTGAAGGAAGCAGGCTGATTAGAATATTATATCTATTTGTTGGGCCTTCTACATGCACACTGCTAAGCACTCGCAGCCACTAAATTTTTATGTTTCATTACTACTAAACAAAAACTTAAAGAAAACAGGAAGTTATTTACAATTCCTACTAAGGGCTCTTCTTTGCCTATAAATAGAATCTAAGCTCAAATGCCAGGCCCGTGGCTAGAACCCTAGGTCACTTCATGCATCTGAGAATTTCTGTGCAGGTGTGTGTTCCAACATCACTATGGAAACATATGTCACACAAAGAAACCATGACATGCATGAAGACAGTTGTTTCATGGTGTGTTCAGGCATAAGCAGGAGCACAGTGAGTCATCACTGGGTGATGAGTGACGGAGGGCCATTTGGAGGATGGAGTGAAAGTGTGAATCATCTGTGGGTGTCTTGGAAAAGGCAAAACACATTAGCTGAGGTTCTAATTTTGAGACCTGGAATTTTACCATTGCAGATGTTGGTGTCTTTCAGCATTCACGGTGGACTAGTGCACTATGCTACAAATCCAGATGGATTTCATTCCTCAGTTTTCAATCCTGAGATTTGCGCTCCAGCACACAGGATTTCTACTCAGTCTTTCCTTGGGTCTTCAGTCCCTTTGCTGTCTAGTTCTAGAAAGTGCAGAGGAAAATCTGGAAATTGTTTGAGTACTGTCAAGAGTATAGCAACAAATTTGGGAGATTGACAATTTTTAAACATAATGTTATACTGGTTTAGCCAGTTCAGTTGTAGAGTAATGACTAATGCATGTAAGCGTCTCAGTCAGTAATCCCACCCATGGGTACACATAGGGGCATTATTATTTATATTTCATGTTTTGTGACCCATTTGTCCATCTCGTCCTTTAAGTTAAATGGCAGATAATTTATCTTTGTTCCACAGCTGCCAATAGTGACATTGCCCCTGCTGTTCTTGGCATCTCTGGAGTGTTTCACATGTGGGCCAAACCAGTGGCCTCGGAGGGAGATTCCTCTCATCAGCACTCCTCCCCTTGCTGAAGGAGCCCTCCCTCAAGGCTCCCACTCCCCAGGTGCTGGATAATCTGCCATCCTATTGTCTTTCCTCTCCCTGGAGCTGTCTGGCACTGCACCCTGAATTCAGAGTGCCTGTTCCCACATTAGGGTTCAACTTGGTTCTCAAGTTCCAGAGCTGCAGGGCTGAGGCTCCCAGTCTCCTGTGGAAAATCCCCTTCAGCTTTTTCTTTCTGCCATCTCTTGGGCATCAGATCCAGTGTGGGGGACCAGGACACACCACTACCCTCTCCATGGCCTGGCTTCCCCATCTCTTAACTGCAATATAGATAATAATAAATGGTTTCACCCACAGACCGTCTTACCTCATTTTTATCAAATGAAACCAAGCTGGGTCTGGGAGATGTCAGTCTGACACAGTAAAATGCTATTGCTGAGCAGCAACAAGATGTAAAAGTTCATAGAGCCATTTGGGCCGGTAATCTTCAGTGTGGTTGGGATGAGGCAAGTATGGAATGAGTGAGGAAAGAAAAATGACAAAATATTGGACACAAAAATGAATTACTTTGGATCCAAACCATTAGGGCCCTTGAATACACATACCACACTCTTTGAATGTTATTTGTCGGTAAACAAAATTTTGAAAAATTTTTAATATAGGTGGGTAACAGGGTTAATCCTTTCTTTTTATTTTATTTTAATTTAATTTTTTCTGACAGAGTCTCTATTACCCTCAGTAGAGTGCCATGATATCATAGCTTATAGCAACCTCAAACTCCTGGACTCAAGCAATCCTCTTGCCTCAGCCTCCAGAGTAGCTGGGACAACAGGTGTCCACCATGGTGCCCAATTATTTTTAGAGACAGGGTGTTGCTCTTTTTCAGGCTGGTCTAGAACTCCTGAGCTCAAGCAATCTACCCACCTCAGTCTCCTAGAGTGCTAGGATTACAGGCATAAGCCACCATGCCTGATACTTTTATTTTTAAAAGATGTGTTTGGCAGCAATGCAAGATATAGCAACCTAGGTGCGTTTAATGAAACTAGTGCAAAGACCAATGCAACAAAGTAAGAGATGATGACAGCCTGATAAAAGCCACACATCTGTGTTAACAAGAATGCTAATATTTATTGTTTACTACATGGAAGGGACCAAACTGAAACCTAGAGAGGTTAAAAAAAAAGGCATGAAAAGCATGAACACCTCATTCAGAATGTCTGGGTTGGGATCCTGGCTGAATGTTTACTACACTTATCTGTGTGACGTTGGATGAGTTATTTAATCTCTGTGTTTCTCAGTTTTCTCATCTATAAAATAGGAGCAATAATAGAACCTATCTGATAGGTTGTTGTGATAATTAAATGAAGTGATGCATATGAAGTCCTTTGGGTAGTGCTTGGCCATGGACTTATTCCTATTCTTATTCTCTCATTGTCATTATTTTCTAGGACCATATAGCTAAAAAAAATGGAGCTAGGATTTAAATTTCGATGGTATGACCTCAGAGTCCACACTCTTAAATGCTCTGAGAATACTACAGATAAGAACATATTAGTGTGAGGATTAGAGAGATGACATAAATAAAATATATGAGGTTGGACAGTTAAGTTTGTGAACTCATCCTAGAAAATATGCTACAGATTTCATTGCAGAATATCACCAAGGTCACCTTTGAATACTCCCCATGGGTATGCGCTGACACCAGTGCCTAATCCGCCCTTCAGAGCAATTTTGGAAATCTTTTTCTAGAATGTCCTAAGAGGTCTGAGAATTAAGTGCACAAACTCCTTCCAGCAAAAGTGCTTTGGAGGGTGGACTAGGCCCTGGCATTGGTGGGTAGCTCTCCTAGGAAAACACTTAGGAGGTGATGGAGTGATATTCAGCAATGAGGTATGCTGCACTTTTCCTAGGATGAGTTCACGAACTTAATTGTCCAACCTTGTAAAGAGTAAGGCAGAGAAAAGTGTCCAGAATGACTTTGGAGGTTTCTTATTTGGACACATATCAAGGAGAGAGGGGAAAATAGAAAATTAAGGGAAGAAAAGCTTCTCTACATAGTAAGTGATTAATAATGTCATATGCAGTGACATATGGCAGGCTCAATTAGTGTAAACTAGTGATTGGATTTCCAAAAGGGATAGGTGGAAGAATCAGTACCCTCGATCAAAGAATTACAGTCACTTAGCTCAGAAGTTAGAATTTCTGGGCAGAATGTGGCACTGATGGGGAAGGGAGGGAATTCTTACCTAGCCTGGAATGAAACACTGTGACTCCAGTGATAAATGACACAGGTCATTAACTGCTTTTCTCTTTGCTTTTGGACAGATAGACTTATATTAAACTCTATGAATTTTAATCTTATGATTCTAAATTTGTTTTATAGAAGCCCAATATTTTTGCAGGCTTTTCACATTTCCAAATGATTAAGTTGACCTGAGAAAAATGTTGAAAATATTGACCAAGATGAATTTTATGGATTGGTTTATGAGATTTTTTTCAAATGAGCTTTAAAGTCAATGGTATACTGATGTGAAACTAGAGCTTTATTTTCTCTCTGTTAAAATAACAAGCTATTCTTTGATTATTGGTTAGCTTTTTAATAATTGGTCAATAAGAAGTTATAAAAGGCTTTTCATTAACTTTTGAGTAATTCACCTATAAGGCACAAATTCTATACTTTATCAGAATAACTTCATGTGCTGTATGTTGAGATCAGTCTGTCCTTGATTATTTAAGAGAACCCAGACTTAACACTTGGAAATAGCTAAATATTCACATCACCTCCTATGTTTACTTTTGAAACCTTTTATTGTCACTTTGATTAAATAGATAGTAAAATATTATTCCTTAGTGATTTATGATCCTTATTAAGCAACTGTTCAAACCTCATGGCAATTTTTGATATTTTTGTCTTACCTAAATAAAATTCTAAATGAAATATTCTTGATCTCAAATGAACTTTCAGGGATTCTGGAAAATCACAAAGGATATTTTATCTTATAAAAATACAGGTGAAAAATGTAATTTTAGTTACCTGATAGGCTGAGTGGCATGGGAAACATTGTCAAATAAGAAATGTGCAACTTTTCCTGAGTTGAATTTGTATGAACAAAACATTATTAATATAAATGTGTAAGGCTCCTAGAAATTTGTCATTGGCCCTATGTGACACTTTACCTGAAATTAAACAACAGTGTAGCATTATGTCATAATTCTAATTATTATTTTTTAAAATTGTAAAAATAACCAAATATAATCCCCTGCCCCAATTTCCTGCCTAATTGCATTTTTTGGGGAAATAAATTCCTCATCAGATCTTTAAGCAGGGCCAGTTTAAGTTCATCAACCATGGGTAGTTTTTTGTTACTCTAAAGCAGTGGTTTTCAACCTGTGGGTCGCGACCTCTTTGGGGGTCGCCTAAGACCATCGGAAAACACATATTTCCAATGGTCTTGGGATGACTGTAGCAAAATTACAGTTACGAAGTAGCAATGAAAATAATTTTATGGTCGAGGGTCATCACAACATGAGGAACTGTATTAAAGGGGTGCGGCATTAGGAAGGTTGAGAACCACTGCTCTAAAGTGTCCCTAAAAACACTGGCAATAAGATAGAGCCCAGAATGCTTCATCTTCAACATAAAGAGGATGTTTACAAGATCTGTGAAAAGGACTGTAGCAGATACTTGACTCAGAGTTTGATGTCATCATTTAAATAACTTTCGGACCCATATCCCTGGACTGAATCAGAGTTTCTATACTTCCTGATAAGTTCATGAGACAGCTGATAAGTTCATGAGACAGCTAACCCCTGATGAAGCAGAAAAGATATATTACAATATATTACATAAGACTGAATGAAGTAATGAAAGATGATTATGGGTCTAGTTTGGCATATTATTAATGTTTTAATAATAAAATGTTCTATTCTCTGGATATAAGGAATTCTTTCCCCTTTTCTATTAAGTCATCTATAAATTATAACAACTTTTATATCATATTTTTGTAAATAGAAATAAAACATTTTTTACTCCCTGTCTGATCCTTCCAGCATTCAAAAAATCTTAATAAATATTCTTATTTTCATGGTAATATGCATATAATTATTCATATAGGTTGAATAAGAATCTGTCCTTTTTTTTAACAGGGCATAATTGGAAACATTGCTTATATAACAAAAACTTCAACTGGAATGTTATATTTGAGAATGATGCATAGAATCAGATATGACCAGATAGTTTTAAGGAAATCACATTGACTTTCTGGAGTTGTTTATAAAGCCTACTGGGGAAAACTGGCTGAAATGGAGGGTTGCTTCCTGGCAGACTCCAGAATCTTAGAATATTTTGGGACCTAAAGAAGAGGAGTGGTCACATAAATCTCTAGATATTGCAGGTGAAATCTTGTGATGAGTAATTGGCTTGGCTTCATAGCCAATGGGCTTTTAAAAGTCAAATTTGAGATTATTTGTGAAATCTTCCAGCAAACTCAAAAAAGGTCTATGGGGTCAATTACCATTCATGTGGCACCTACATAAATAATTAAATTTAACAAGAATAGACTTATTTTATGATTGAGAAGAATCTTAGTTTGATTATCTCTGATCAAAAGAAGAGGGACAGTAGAGAGAAATTTTGTATTTCATTTAAAAACCGTAGCATACCCTGTGGATTATCACATGCTTTATTTGAGTTATTTACCTATTTGTATTCGTAAACTGCATAGTTTTGTTACTTACCTATAAATTACACTCCATCCTGTCATCTTGCACACTTGTCAAATCTTATCAAATAAAATTTTGGAGGTTTCCTTCAGTGTCTGGTTACAAGTCTCCAACTAAAATTTCCGATTTTATCCCACCCTTCTGATTTGACATCACTGAGAACTAAAACCTAACTGCACAGATTTTTCTTGTTTCATGATGGGTCTTTTCCACCAGGATCTGAAGAAGCCTGTGAGCTAAAGCTGGGTGTCTTGAGATTTATGTCACAGAAGAACCTGTATGGGCAAACTTCGTGCCTTGAGCTGCTGCTTTGTGGGCTACTTAGACAACTCACTGGAATTCTGGCACTTCCCTACTCTGTTGCTGGAAATAACCAGGCCTGTGAAACCTCTCTGATTCGACACCACTTCCAAAAACATTCAGATTGCAAAGTAGGAAATCTATTGGATTGCCACTGCCATCTTCACTCTATTATCGAAATACACTTCAAGCTCAACGTCTAGGAATTTCACCTGGCTGCCCTTTGGTTTCAGAAACTAGACTCAAAGCCTGCACCAGCCATGAATCTTTTCTTTTTTTGTTTATTTCTATTGGAACCTCCCACACTAAACGACAGATGGCTTGCACTATCTAGCAAATATTTTCTACTGCCAAGTCTCAGCAGATGGTTCAACTAGTCCACAACAGAAACCTGCTAATATCAGTCAACTTTCCTGTTATTTAATGAGCAACTTGGTTTGTCTTGAACAAAAGAGGGAACTGACCAAGACAACCTTCACTTTCTTCTTGGCTTGATTCCCTGAGTTCTCTCTTTCTGTAGGTCCTTAATCTCCTTTTCCTTAGAACATTTGCTTTAGAAAACTTGTAATTGCAAAATATTTCTCCATCTACCTCTTTGAGGTGTAAATCTTTTTTACAAAAGCTTTTTATCAGTTTTATACCCAGAATTGTCTTTGTCAAAAGCCTGGAGATCTCTCTGTGAAATGCAATCATCAATGAAAATAGAGCTCTTATCTTTTAGTTTCTGTGGTAGGGTAGGAACCCGACATAAGTGGGTACCTTAATCTAAGTTGTAAAGCTACTTCCTGTCACAAAGGGAGGAGAGTGTTTACTTCTCCTTTGTGTAAAGCCAGTTAGAAAACACGGGATGGCCTATATTCTCTGCTCACCCAGCTTTTAAAAACCCTCCTACTCTTTGTTTCAGTGGGATTGAGTTCAGACTGTATTCTGGTCTTCCTCTCCTGCAGCAGTAGGCTTAAATATTCAGTGTTTCTTGATTGCTTAGCAATGTCAGTTTTTGCTTACCCACAAAAACATTTTAATTGTCCTCATATATACTCCAATATATCAAATATGGACTTTTTTTGGACCCATACATTTGGAGTTAAAAATTAAGCAGTCTACAAGCAGTAAACCTTTTAAACCCAACTTAAAAGTAGGATTCACAATGCAGGTAAATATTTTTAAATTTACCTAGGGCTTCATATTACAAGATGGATTGTTGTTTTTTTTTCCAATCCAAGTAGGATTCTTAGTGATTTGGACAAAAACAGTGAAGGTTTATTTGTACCTTTCCCCCCGTGAAGTGATGAAGTTAGGCGTCCTGAAAACCTGAATGCTGCTTCCTCCTATAAACATTAGCACCTGCCTAAGTTACTGAAAGTTTTATTAAAGCTAGAGCTTCGATTGAATCCTGGACTCCTGCCTTAGCTAGCTGCAAAGGCATACGTGAGCCCCAAGGTTGCATTTTACTCTTTATTTTAATTCTTAACCTGGAGGCAAACTCATGAGGTCTGTTTAATGGTTTAGCACCATTAAAATATAAAAGAAAAGGAAGAGAGCAGGTGGAATGACTCCAGAGAGAGGCATGGGAGGACGCAGACCACAGACCGGCCATGAAGAGCATGTTTGCATTAACTCAGTTCAACTTACAATTCTTGTCCACTTCCCAGTAAAAGTTTTATGCGCCCTTCCCTTAACAGCCAGGAATAATTTCTTTTCCTTAGGCGTAAAGCTTGGGCTGCATGGAATGTGTCATGAATAAAATTTGGACAATTTTTCATGAGAAATTTCTTCTGACCCTAATAACATTCATTTGCTGTTTCTAGTGGTTTCTACTACTCTTCAATGTTTAATTTTCTACCTTAACTCAAAACCTCTTATTTGCTTATATTTTTTACTTGTTGTTGGCCAGCTCCTGAGTGCAAGATTTTCCACTTTAGTTACAGTAATTGAATCCTGAAATTCAAAATGTGTTTTTCTTACATGATATCTAATGTGAATGTAAAGTTAGTATTTCCACAGATTTGAAAAGAAAAGCTCACACGATCAATGCCTTAAATACGAATTTCAGCATAGTAAGATAGTGAAAGGCATTCTAATAGGACAGTATGCCGGTGATTTACTCCCCCAAGGCCGGAAGTCTTCACAGAATTCAGCAATGGCAGTGAGAGAATCCTGAGAGCCCTGGTTTTGTTCCTTTGTGGCTTTATTTCTTCAACTGGACAAACTCCTTAAGCAATTATTTGTTATTTGTTGCTTCTTTGCAGCCATTTCCTTCTTTATGAACAATTGACCTATGTGATAATTTCAGTAGTCACTGCATTTTAATGATTTTTTATGGCTTCTATACTATGAGGTAAAACATGTATCCAACTTGTATCCACAGGTAATGGATCTGCTTTGAGGAATCTATAAAGAACAAAGAAACAGAAAATAAGTTTTCAGTAATGAACAAACTTCTTTTTACAGCCTTGCTTGATTGTTAGGTCACTCTCTTCTTATCCTCTTATTTTCTTATCATATCTATTTCTACCCTGTGTTATAGGAAATGGACGTGAGATATCAAGGCCCAAAGTCGATTAATATAGTGCCAATTAGGAAGTCTTTCTTAAAGAAAAGACCGAATGGCTGGATGTTCCCCTAAATGGAGAGCAGCCCAGACCATAGGTAGAGTTCAG
Organism: Otolemur garnettii; assembly: GCF_000181295.1. Lineage (NCBI taxonomy): Eukaryota > Metazoa > Chordata > Mammalia > Primates > Galagidae > Otolemur > Otolemur garnettii. The sequence continues at coordinate 44,922,605 of NW_003852398.1, forward strand.
CTTATATAATGTGGGCTGATGCAGTCTTGGGTGAGTTTTTGTGATTAGAAAATGGCGAGGCAGGTATTGTTTAAATGCTTACAGGGTATACAATAAAAATAATCACAGATACCCAGTCACATTGGTTTTACTCATTCCTTCTAACGATATCTGTCTAGCCACCATGTCTGGTTGGTTCTCTCAGTATGGTGAGGCTCAGGGAGGGCAAATTGGGGAAGTACGGACTAGTTTCTGCACCTCAGACTTCTCAATACCACGACCTCTGCTCCCCCCTACTTTTTTCTGTCTCCTTTCACATTTCATTAAACAGTAAATAGTTTAGTATGATTTCTTACACACTTATACTATACTTAATGTCTAATGCTCTCTACCGTTTATCATTCATTAATCTTTTTGTTATCTATTTTACCTTCTCCTAAACTATTGTTCAGCCTTAGTAACTTCCCTAAAGTACTGTTAAGCAGTCTCCCTCCCCCTCCCGCTATTGATTATATCTTGCTGATTTAGCAAGAATTTAAGGGGAAAGCAAAAAAGAAGGCAACAGAGGGGGGTGAGAGTGACAGGATTTTTATTCCATCTCACCTGAAGTGATAGTATTCTAAAGAACGCACATATAGAAATATTGAATTAGATATAGACAGTCAAAAAATGAAATGGCTCGAGGCACCTTTTTTCATTAAGATTCCTTTGTTAAAAATATACAAGTTCAAAATTGTATACCACATGATAGTCTAGCAGCTCAGGTAATAAAGAAAGAGAAGTACACACTGCATGTGTCTTGGCACCGTGACTGAGTGTATAGGGCTTCTATACTTTACTGGATCTAAAAATTGATCTTCAGCTTTGCACCCACAGTGGTTCAGTTTTATCAGCTGTAATCATATGGGGTAAAATGAGTCACATGACCAAGCTCCAGTTTACAGGATGACTTATTTATTCATAAATAAGGATACATCTTTCTTTTCTTTTTTTTTAGGATATATCTTCTAGCTAATGAAAGTATCTTATGTAACATTTTCCAAAATGTTTTACTGCATTGTGATTTTTCTTTTCTTTTCTTTTCTTTTTTAAAATTTTTTTGTTGCCCTTGGTAGAGTACTGTGGCATTACACAGCTCACAGCAACCTCTAACTCCTCGGCTTAAGCGATTCTCTTGCCTCAGCCTCCCGAGTAGCTGAGACTACAGGTACCCACCATAATACCTGGCTGTTTTTTGGTTGCAGTTTGGCCGGGGCCAGGTTTGAACCCACCACCCTAAGTATATGGGGCCCGCACCCTACTCACTGAGCCACAGGCACCACCCAGCATTGTGATTTTTCTAAGAGGAACATAGAGTAAAAAACTTGACAAGTTGAATATCAAAATGGACAATGGCCAGACCTTATGTGAAAATGAAATTTAGACATATACTCTTCCCAACCAGCTTGGGAAGGCAGCACAACCTCTATAGCAAGGATGTCTAATCTTTTGGCTTCTCTGGGCCACCTTGGAAGACGCATTCTCTTGGGCCACACATTAAAGACACAAACACTAACAAAAGCTGATGAGCAAAAGCCAGGTGTAATTTTTATGATATCTGCCACCACAGATTAGCAAAAACGTCCTCATATAATAATTCTAATTATTTCGTGCCCCAACTGATCAGAGTCTTTTAAAATCATTGAGCAGGTCTCAAGTTTGCAATCACTAATATAGAAAGTATATATTTCTAAGTAATAAAACATCTTTGTTTTTTGCTATTTTTATTAGAAAGTAAAAGAAAAGTGCCATATTTGACATTGAATTTGAGAAACTCATGCATCAATATCTGGTTGGAGGGAAGTAGATGCGAGTCTCAGTGCTCATTCGATGTTTTGGTTCTAATTTTACTCTTAACATGCTTCATGTTGGAAAATAGTTGCTGGCAAAGTAGGTGCTGACAGAAGGTGATGACATAAATAAGGCATGATTGTGAAGTGAGGGATATTTGTCTTTGGGAAGAGAGGACCCATGGACGTCCAGTAAAGAGACACGATCACATTTTTCTTTAAGTTGACTGTCAGATTGCAGCTCTATGCATTCCATTGGAAAATTGATAAGTAACATTATGTTGACCAAAAATGGAGTCGCAAATGCACCATAATATTATTTTTGTGGAAATCTTGAAATTTATTTTTAAATCGAAAAGCAAGCCTGCATATTTTTAACTGTTCATAGGACTGTGTTTAGTCAACATGTGGTAAAAATTGTTTGCCTTAATTTGAGCTTGCCATAAGTTCAATTTCATTTGGAATGCTGTTATGGTTTGAAACATTGTATTGATAAGTTGGTTTTCACCCTGAAGATGCATTTTTAACTCGCTTAAATAAGCAATTAAATCCACTAAAAATGCTAAATGTGTAAGTCAGTTATCATTGTCAAGTTCTGGCACAAATTTAGTTTTTGATGCCATAAACAACTTGATAAAATGTCACAAATCATACACTCCTTTCAGCGTTTGGCTTCAACTTAGCCATCTTATATCCCAACAGTAAACAATGTTGCCATAGGCAGCACCAATACTTCTAAGAAAATCTGGGGATTAGTGAATGTTCAATACCTTGGCCCTTATGAAATTCACAGCCTTGTTGATGATTTACATGATGTTATCCATTTTTAAAACTTTAGCACCTATATTTTCTTGATGTACTATGCAGCGATACTTCATCAAACATGAGTTTGAGGTGACAATGGCATCATCTGTTACTTCTACAAGTCCCTCTCTTTTACCTACCAGCAGTAACTATACCAGCTATGTTGACAATGGGCGTATTTTTTACTGCTTTAAATGAACATCTTGATTTCGTTGTGTTTATTAATGACACTAAAGAAAGCATTTCTTCAGTGATATTATATTCACCATCAATACCTCTAATAAAAATGATGAGTTGAGCTGAATTTGTAGTGCCAGTGCTTTCATTTATTACCCAAGAATAAATTTAAAATTATCAGCGTTACTTTCCAAACTTGTTTCAAGTAGATTTTCCAGTTCCTTAATTTGCCTGGCTATTAATTAGTCTGGTGAAACAAACAGATTTTAGAAATGCTCCCCATTTTCTCCTGAAAAATTGTATCTCCCATACTTTCCACCCATACATTGCTTAATATACTCACCATCAGTAAATGGTTTTGCTATTTTTGCTATTAAATATGCTACCAGATAAATAATTTTTACAATCGAATCCATCTGAGCTGTAACTTTGTAAAAACATTTTTTTTGTTGTTGTTGTTGAGAAGACTTTTTTCCAGTTCTGCTGTTTTGTCCTTATGACACAATCCTTCATTCGCAATAGAGTTTGGCAGCATGTTTTGCAAATAATGCCTTTTCAAATTATAATCTTAGAAAACTTGCACAAATTACCTACCAATTAAGGTAGGTGCTTTCCTATCTGCCTTGACAAATAGCTGTCATCTGTCTGCTTTTCACTGCACACTCTTCTTTCACTCATGATTTTTCTTTTGGGGGGTTCTGTTTTCTTTGAGACATTGTAGAAGCCATGACTGAGATTTAGAAAGTAATAATAGGTAAGGGACTATATTTACTTTTATTATGAAAATCAGTTGACAGGAAAATGGAAAGCAAGGTTTGGTCCCTTTCATATCTTGGCTGCCAATGCAGGGTGAGGGGGAAGGGCTGATTGTAAAGCATGACGGGCAAGTGACGTATGAGGTGGTGCTGAGGTGTGGAATTATCTTCAATAATCAAATAGGAAGGCTTACCTTCCTCCTAAATAACATTCAAGGCCTCAGATTGCAATGATAGGTTGAAAGATTTTTCATAATCACTGCCTTGCCAAGTTATCAGAAGCCCTTATAATTCGACTGTTTGCGCTTGGAAGGGAACACAGGGAAGCTACACACTGCTGTAAAACTGAAGCCCTGTGTGCTTGCACAGAGCAAGAGTGTATATGTTTATTTTACATGACATTGTGACATGACCTTGTCATCTACAAAGTTCACACTTGAGAACTACACAATTGAGTTCCACCCAAAAATCTCATAATGTTTGAACTAAGTTCATGGTTTTGTGTTGGGCTGCACGCAGCCCATGGGCAGATCAGACGCCCTTACTCTGCAGCAGTTGGCCTGATACTCTATAGTAAAAGAGGAAAAGGATAAAACTGTAGGAGGTTGTTGTCAATAGTCTAGAAAATACCTTTGGGTATTGGGGAATTAAAGAATGTACCAGTATAACAGCAGGCCTTTATTCTTACTTTTTCAATAGAATTAAACCTGAAATCAGAGACCTAATTAGAAAACAGAAATTGTCAATAGAATGGAAAATAATCTTTCATATGAACTATAAATCTGGAAGAACATTGTATTTTTAAATGTCCCTAGAATACAATAAGAAACATCCCTGAATAAATTTATGGTCTAACACAGGAAGGGGCAGGTGGCTCACTTCCTAATAGACCACCTATTAACAAGGGCACATGTAAAAATTACAAATAAAATGAACACCAGAAAAAAAATGCAGATTCATTTTTAAAAGGAAATCAAGACAAAGAAAATCCCCCTAATTCAGATCAATGAGGTGCTCTGAGAAAAGAGAAAGCACTTAAACACTCGTGGTGAGTCAACTATAAATGTAGATGATAAATTTCATCAACTCCTGGTAGATACTGGGAATATTCTTTTTTTTTTTTTTTTTTTTTGGAATATTCTTTCTACATCAAATCCACCTTTCCTCAATTTCTTCCTTGAAGTAAACATATACCATAGGTAGTAGATATTTCAAATAACCACATTTTCCCTTTCTGTAACTATAACCTTGTTTCCCTGTCCCCAAAACATTTCTTCCTTCTGTGACACAACTCCTGGAAATTTATTAGGATGGACTTACTTTGCACATGGAATTGTAACATTAAATGCACACCAGAGTTCTTGAGGTTCAAAGGCCTTGTCTGTTAATAACCAAGTATACCTGTTCTGGATAGACCTTTGAGTCCTCCACTATATTTGATTCATGGTTTTTATCTATCTATAATGGCTCTATTCCTCTTTCATTTTCTCTTTATATTGTTAAGTTGGAACAAACACATTCTAATGTACTTAGATTATTCTAAATAGTAGCTACTGTTCTCAGTCTTCTAGAACACTGTGTATGCTTTCTATCTCCAGACTCTGAGTGATTCTGATCTCATCAAATAAGACTATATAGAATTATAGCTAATGAAATTCCTACTTGCACCTACACAGATAAATGACATTGAAAATCAGTGTGTGACTTTGATAGCTCCTCGTTCTCTCAGGAAAAAAAAAAAAACTAATTATTATACTAGATGAACCAGAATTTATTTAAATTTGAATTTAACAACCTTTGTTGGATAATGGGCCCAAAATTTGCCACCTAAAAGAGATTAATAGAGATCCAAATATGTAACAAAGCTAACATAAGGCCTTGGTGCTGATCTCCTGTTGTGAATAACTCCTTCTTCTTGTGCCTGGTCTACTCCCTGCCCCTCGGACTCCCATCCAGTGCAATTTAGGAATATTATTCTGAAACCAAATTCTATACGTTATCAACATTGGAATTTTACATATCATCTCCAAAATGAGGCTAGCCTTCATTATTTAGGTACTTTATCTGGAAATATTATTGATTTCAGTCTTTCTAAAAACAATCTGTGTTCCTAAGATTATAATCTTACAAATAGAAGAGATTGAAACAAACTTATTACTAATCTGGCAGAAGTTATTATAATGCCACCTTCTCCTTAGATGGACTACAGATCATTCTGGACTTGTTGGCATGAGTAGCTCCTGATTTCTTGTTGGCTACATCTGTGCCATTAGTAATATTTCTTGCTCTACTTGGATCAATAAAACAGACAAAACATAATAGGCTATTTCTCATCTTAAGGAAGACGCTACTGGGCTTTCTAAGTAGCTTGATTTAGGATAATCGGGGGGCTAATTCTACAGTATTTTACCAGGATTATAGTTATTCTTGTTTTGTCACAGCAGTCATGAAGCCTATTCCTTACATGCTATCGGGAGTCATAAATGCTTCTGTCCTGACACTCTCTCTTCAGATGATCTCCATGAGAATGTAAGAACAAAAGATGAAGAAGCGCTCACTGTTCAGCAGGCTTTGGTGACAACTGTCTAACCTCTGAGTGATTATCTAGTGCAAACAATTTTTTTTTTTAAATCTCTAGTCAGTGCCCACTCACATCTCATGTCAGTCCTTACATTCTTGGTGGAGTTGTTTATATTCCACCCTGTGTATTTACAGCTTGAAGGTCAAATAGAGATTTAGGAAGCGTTTATATAAGGTACTATGGTTTGCCTTCTCAGCAGCTCTCCTTTATGGGATCCCTCTCCCTTTCTGTGGTTGCTTAGATGCTTTCCTCTGAATGCTCATGCCAGAAAAATGTTTTCTCTATCAGACTTTTAGCCTTTCTATATCCTGTTGAGGCTGCACCCTGCCCTCAAGCTAGTACTATAAAAATGAGAAATTTACTGAATGTCAGCTTTTTCTTCCATCCTTCCATGATTCATCCCTCTCCCAAATCTGCCAGCTCTTTTTATTTTTCTTCACTTTCCAGAAGATTCAGGTTGTTGCTTTATGCTTTTCTTCTCCCCCATCCCCCAAAGTTTATTGCTATTACTTTTAGAATCAGTCTGTTAGGAGCTTACTTTGTCATACTGAAGGAAGAAAATCCTGGAATGTATCATGTGGATTGGGGAAGTCTAGGTTGATTATTTTTCCATATGTGGTTCTCAATTACATATCTTAAATATGGAGAAGAGACCATTCTTTCCTCACTACGTTGGAATGACACTGCATGGAATGGCTCTGTGTGTATCTGTGTTTTAGTTTTTCATTCAGTTCTTTATTCTCTTTTATTGGCCTATTTATCAATCCTTGCTTAATACCACACTGTTGTGATTACTATGTCTTTGCAATAATCTTGATATTTTAAAAGTTTTGATATCTATCCTTACTTTGGATTATCTTTGCTATTTTTTTCTTTTTGCCCTTATAATTTTTAGAATGAGTTGGTCAATTTCTATAAAAAAAATTCTACTTGAATTTTGATTGGGATTATATTGAATCTATAAATTGATTATAAGATTACTGCCATTTTTTCATTATTGAGTCTCTCAATTCATGGTATTCATCTAAGACTTCCAAAGTTTGTTTCTTTTTTAATTTAACTATATCATTTCTCTCCCCAACAAGTTGCTTTTATTTTCCTTTTTGTTGACGGATTGTTATATCTGTCTCCCATTGCAAGTTTAAGAAGCTGATGGAAAGTTTTCCTCTTTCATTTTCTCTTTATATTGTTAAGTTGGAACAAACACATTCTAATGTGTTGACTTTAACCTATTCTGGTAGAGTCATCAGGTAGGTTGTTTGAGGAACTTCAGTATCCAGTATCTTTAGATATTTTCTATTGGCTGATGACTTTTCTTAAATATAAGGGCTTTATCTTCTCTTTGGAGTGTTAAGTTCCATCTCCCAGAGTTCTGGGAAGTAAATAAAAGAAAGAAATTGGTGATCTTAGTATAAAATCTGCATAAGATCACTTAACTTACAATCTATCAAGGTTTTGTTACTCTAATGATACCCTTAATGTTGTCCTACATCCCCCAAGGTAGATACCATGTTATTTTATTCTCTCCCATCCTGAACTATCATGGGTAGGATAGATGCTCAGAAACATGCCAGTGAGGGGTTTATAAAAATCTTTTCATATGATTTACATTATATTGGTAGTATTTCACATTCCCGTTGTCCTTCATTCCAGGGGCATTTGGCACTGTTAGTTTCTAAGGCTTTGAAATCCTGTAGTGAAAATTAGGTTGCTCTCAGTTTTCACTCTTACTGGCTTAGTATTCAGCTCTGTGCTCTGCTAAATGGCTTGACATTTATCCATCTCCTTTCCAGCTTCCAAAATTTTGTGTTATATTGAATCTTTTTTTGTAGGTTAACTTTTTAAATCTCTTTTTAAAACCCATTACTGTAGTTTTAGTTGCATTTGGGAAAGAGTAAAAGATGATGCAATGAACCAAGCATCTAATTTGGAATGTGATAGCTCTATTATCAGAGACGTCTTCCCTAAGAGTCCTGAAGATATATTTAACACCATAGTTATACCAGGATTATGCTTACAAATAGACATTTCAGTGGGCTCTGTTCTAAAAAATGTGTTACACAACCATTCATCTTATGATTCTTAGGCTATATCTAAAGGGACAATTTCTAATCTTTTTCTAAAATTTCAGATTTACAAGTATGATGTTTATAAAATATGTTTTCCTTAGCACTGTCTACACATCTACACCCCCTCCCCCATGGATTGCAATTTTTAGTTTTAATTTATGATATTAGAACTGTTTAGGATTACATAAAATCATTTTGGAGGTAACCTAAGTTTTAACAGTATTAAAAACAGCATTATATTTGAAATAAACAAGCAATTGATTAAATTCTTGTGGCAGTTTGTGACCTGAAGCCTATGTGTGACCCTCTAGGATCCCTAAGTGTGGCCTTGACACCCAACCCAAACTTCACAGAATAAATCCCTTTACTTAGATTCAAAGGCTGCACGTTCCATACACCTCAAGAATTTGATCAATTGCTTTTTTACTTAAAAAATAATGTTGTTTTGGGCAGTGCCCATGGTTCAAAGGAGTAGGGCACTGGCCCCATATGCCAGAGGTGGCGAGTTCAAATAGAGCCCTGGCCAAAAAAAAAAAAAAAACAAAAAAAACTGCAAAAAAACCAATGCTGTTTTTAATACTGTTGAAGCTTAAGAGACCTTTGAAATGGTTTTTATGTTATCCCAAATAGTTACTGTAATTGAGTTATAATTATTCCCATAGTGATAGTCTCAGTTTATGAGGTAATTTTATTTTCCCTACAATTTAAAAATTGATACATATTTAATATATTTAAATAAGTGGGATCCTCTCACATTTTAATTGATAGTTCTTTATATTCCTCATGATATTCTTCTGCTTAGAATCATCAAATATCATAGTTATGAAAGCTTTTTCAAGAAATGATGATATAGTGGTCCCCACCCAGGTGATATGACCTGAGTCACTATAGGTGTTTATTTGCTGAGTAGCAGAGAATTTTGAATTTTCTATCCTAGTTTGGGACTTTTTTTTCATTGCACCAAAATCACCTCCTCTAAGTCAGTCTAATCAGAGTTTTGTGCACTTAATTTTAGGTTCTTACTCTAGGGTGACGGGTATGAATAACATAAAAGCTTCTGCCTGTCCTGAAGACTGAACTTATTCATTCAAGAAGTCATTCATTCAACATGAATTATCTATTTGCCTAAGCACTGAGGCGATAGCAAGACCCCTGTTTTTTTAATGTGTACATACTATTTACATCAGGGGTCCTCAAACTTTTTAAACAGGGGCCAGTTCTCTGTCCCTCAGACCATTGGAGGGCTGGACTGCAGGCCCTGGGACAAGTTGGCTGCTAAGCAGGACAGGCAGTCACAGCAAAAGCACCCGGCGGGCTGGATAAATGTCCTAGGCGGGCTGCATGTGGCCCACAGGCTGTAGTTTGAGGACCCCTGACTTCCACAGTCAGAAAGCATATGTGTATAAGTAACATTAGGTAAGGTAATTTTAGATGGAGATAAGATATAGGGGTTGCAAAATTTAGGATGGTCATGATAGATTCTCTGAGGGGAGGAGGAAAGCCTAGCTATGGTGCATCACCTACATCTTCCCCCACCCACACTCCCAACACCCCTTCCCCGCCCCCAATTAGGACTGGAGTAATCATCTCCAAGCTTCTTGGAGTCTTGCCTACCAATATCCCTCAGAAACTGTCTACAGATGAAAGGGATGTCTCCTCCAAAATTACAGCTTGCACCCACGTTTAGAGATTAAGCCCTAATTCAGGGTCATCCTCACTCCAGAGCTCTTTGTAGCCTTGAGGCCTTTGTTACAACTGCCTGTAAGGCAGTTCAGGTTCTCTTTCTGTCTACCCTGCTTCTGTTATTCTTGTGCCAACTACTGCCATATACAGGGGTGGCTATAAAGTTCATGTGCAAATTAAAATAGACTATTTAAAATTATATATGAACTTTATGGCCACCCTGTACATTGTGCAAACAAATCTCTCTCTTAGGGTCAGTTTACCAAGAAATCTGACCTCTACAAATGGTGAGCCATTCTTCTATGAATAAAGAAAAAAAATACCCAGAAGTAATGGTGAGTATAAAGTTCCAGCCATAGGAAGGGGTGGGTGGAGCATTATGTGTGAGGGTATGAGCTGAGGTCACAGAGAGAGGCAGAAACTGTAACACAGGGCCACACAGGTCAGGGTATAGAGCCTGGACTAGACTTTATTTTAAAGATGAGAAGAAGTATTTAAAAAGTTTTAAGGAAACGGTGTAATGATTAAAAGAATGAAGTTCGCTTTTTGTGTGTGTGTGTAGAATGAATTATATCAAAGGTAGAGTTGAGGATGGAAATAAAATCAGGAAGGCCAGGTAGCTATTGTAAAGATTTGGAAGAAAATGATATTGGATGGATTATGATGGCAGTTTTGGACATAGACAAAGACAAATTCAAGAAATATTTTGGAAGTGGACGCCATAGTATTTGCTGATGGATTAAATGCAGAGGGTGATAAATAGTATAAAACATGATTTCTAGTTTTTAGTTCTTGCAATTAGGTGGGTGGTGCTGCCATGTATTAAGATGGAGCAGACTGGATAAAGAAAAACATATATTTAAGGTGAATTTGAGACCTATGTGTAAATATTGCTCTTAGAAGAAAGATTTTATCATATGTATATACTATTTTGTACACATATGATAAAATCTTTCTTCTAAGACTTTTAGTATATATGGAGAGGAGGATAGAGAGATTTTAACATATAGACAGAGATTATTAGGGAGAGAGGTAAAATACAAACTAGATGTCACATAGAGAGATACTATATAATATGTAATGTGTATAATATATAATATGTACATATATACTATTTTGTATACATATGATAAAATCTTTCATCTAAGACCTATATTTACACATAGGTCTAAAATTCACCTTAAATATATAAGTTTTCCTTTTTCTAGTCTGTTACATCTTAATACATGGCAGCATCACCGTGCATATAGATACACACATGACAAAAATCTTTCTTCTAAGACCTATATTTACACAGAGATCTAAAACCCTCCTTAAATATATGTCAAAAAATTATTTATTCTATTTATATATGTTCTATTTATTGTACATATAGCATATATATATTTAAGTTTATATAACATTTGCATTATATATAGTATACACATTATATATTATATAGTATCTCTCAATGTGACATCTAGTTTGTATTTTACCTCTCTCCCTAAATAATCTCTGTCTATATATTAAAATCTCTCTATCCTTCCCTCCATATATATGAAAATTTAGAGTTATTGGCTGGGATGAAGTTCTTTAATAACACAAATGAGCAAAGTTAAACTAAAAACTAAGCTTCAGACACTCCAACATTTACAAGTTAGTCTGAGGCAGAAAAATAAATAAAGAAGATTAAGAATGAGAACATTATATAGGAAAAATCCTGGGAGAAAGTAGTTTCTCAGAATACTGTACATTAAAATAAAAAAACAAATTCACTAAAAAATGAGTTATCGTCTGTATTGAATGTTGCTTATAAACTCAAGATGAGAATAGAAAAACGATCACTGTGATTTTGGTGACAAGGAGGTCTTTGATGATCATGGAATGAAGGGGATGAAAATCCAGTTGGGGTGAGTGAGAGAAAATGGGAGAAGATTTAGAGAAAGTGACCTTAGATTCTTGAGAATTTTTGTCATGAAAGGAGGCAGAAAAATGGTGCACAGAAAGAAAAAAAAGACACTAAAGCCATGTAGTGAGAATGCTAATTAGAGCAAAGAAATTTATGAGGCAGGGCTAGAAGGAACAACTGTGGCAAGTAGGTTCTTGAGAAGAGAAGAGAAAGAAGGGATTCAAAGTATTGTTAGGAAGTGAGAGCCAGAGAGTCTGGGTTCAGATGCAGAATGGATGATATATCTGTTGGTGGAAGACAATGGCAAACATTTTATTCTATTTACTTCTATAGAGGTACTGAAGTGGAGTCAGCTGAGTTCAGCAAAGAGTGGATCTTACAAGTGTGAGTAAAAAATATGGTGGAATTACTTATCAGTATTGAGATTTATGGTTCTAAATCTGCCATGAAACCAGTAAGCAGGTTAATGTAATTTTCTCCATGTTAATCAGATGTAGGAGTGGAGGAGTTGTTGATAAAACAAAGAGATGACCCTGGGAGTGAGTGGTTGAAGTGGGAAGTTAAGTAGGAAAAGAGCATTGATTGAGAAGGAATTAAAAAACAAAGAGATTATATGTTGGAAGGGTCATCCTTAAGAATATTAAACTTACCAAGTAGAAAGACGAGATAGGACAAACAAAAAGAATAAGCCAGAGACTGAAGTCAATGAATATGAGCAGGAGGTCTGTAGAGAACAGCATTCAGTAACTGGTGGCGAAGACCTATATGATAAGCATCCGTGGATGATGTTATTGAAGGATATTTTCGAAATGGTTTGGATGTGGCAAGTAGACCAAAGCATACAACTACCCTGACTTCGCACCATTAAAACTTTAGGGTATGAAGGAAAGGAACCCCCATATGAGAGAGATGAAAGGGAGGACATTGTGGTGATATTAATAGTTAGCTCAATAGTGAATGTGCTGGTAGATGACGTTGATGTAACTCCAGTTGAGATTGCCTGAGGATGCATTTTAGTTACACGAAGACAGAGGAAGATTTGTAAGGACAGACATTTGGGGACTGGAATGTGCAGAGCTGTACAGAGTTGAAGATTTGCCTCCATACCCTGAAATATTTAACTAGATGTAAATCATTCTCTGTATGATGGTTTAACAGCAGGAAATCTTGTATGGTGGAGTTAAAAAATAGAGATTGTGGAAAATTATTTGGATAAAATAGGGACTTAAAGAATTAATCACAGGAAGAAAACTACACTACATTGTCCAATGTATTGAGCACAGTATGAATTACATATTTAATTGGAATTGCAAATGGTAGTTTGCCCTCTTGAGACCTACTGTATTTATAAAGTGTTTCCTTTTTAGTAATTTTTCCTTTCTTTCCTTCTTTCCCCGTCTTTTAACAAGCTTATTTCCACTTGGTAGTCAATTAGTCTCCTGGAGAATGCATGGAGATCAATGCACTTCATTAAAGCGGAAGACAGGGCTTGAAACAGATCCATTAGAAATCCTAAGGCTTACACACATACTGGAAAGAGCTGATAGACAAGAAACTACTCTCCTGTGTACCTTTTTATTTAATTAATTAATTTATTTTTAAACACAGTTTATGAGAAGCCCTACCAACCTAGTGTGAAAACGGCTGTTTAGATTAGGGAGCGGCAAATTTTGTAGCTGTGTATAGAAGCACACTAGGAGAAATTGTCCCTAAATAAATCAAAGATTGCTTTCCCCAGTTCCTTTTATTCGTGCAATAATTTGTCAGAGAGTTTAGTGTCTACAACTCCATCTTTTTTACAGGAGCATCTTTTTATCTCAGCCACAGATCGAGAATCTATAAACACAAACTAGGAATGTGTATATTCATTTAGAATATTAGAAACTTGTAAAGTATTAGTTTAATCTTATAAATTATTACTATTTGTAATGTTATTTGGTAGAGTAATGAAGTCTATTCCTTAGTTAACTTCTTTAAAGATCCTTGTGTATTTAACCAAAGAATGTTTATTGATAGCGAACAGTGAAATTATGCTTTTATAATTTATAGCATGCATCTCATATTATTAATTATAATGATAATAATAATTATATATTATAGCTCCCATTATAATTATAGCTCCCTTCTCATATTATTAAGTAATGCAAAGTATTAGTCAAATGCCAGTTAATGCAAGGGACTGTGCTAGGCATTGAGATGCTGCAGTGGACGCCTT
>NW_003852398.1:44936719-44938938 GCF_000181295.1 Otolemur garnettii
TTGATTTTATAGAAGCTGGGCAGATACCATAAAGCCTCTCGGGAGTCCCCTACTTATCCCATACAGTGCAGCTGTAGAGTAAATATAACTGCAAATTCAGGGGAATTCATCAGCTGTTTCCCTCATTTGATTGCAGCAAGGGTTAATGATCACTAATTAGCATCAGTAAAAGGTATGGCCAGAAACATTCGGAATTATTTCATAATGGGATACTTGATATAAATCAATACTGTGACTATGTCCTGCCAAATTCATGCTTTTTGCTCTAGTTTGAAGCACTGTGGGTTTGGGTGGCGCTTAAAGTAACGGTCTACTGTGCTAACCACGTAGCAAGCTATTTCCCATTCACAAAAGCACTTTTCTTTTCCAAAGGAACTGAGGTAGCTACCCCAGGAGTGAGAAATCTAGCGGAATTCAGTTTTATATTATAATGTGGAATTCAAGTCACATCAGCAGTTTTGACACTTGGCTTCTCAAGTGTCCACCACTGTGGTAAATACATTGCTTCAGTCACCAAGTTATTCAGGAAGATTTTTTTAAAAATCTATTTTTCCTACTGACATTTTACTTTTTTTGGATAGTTTGAAACAGCCAATGAACAGAGATGAATTTATCATTTTATTAATCGTCCTTAGTAAACTTTTCTAAAATTATTAATAAAATAAAGGAGAAAGCTATGATGTTTCAGATAGTTCCAATAAAACAGCTGTTTCAATAGAGAAAAAATGTAATTATTCTAGTTATTTTTTTACCGTGCTATAAACACACTGACTTTAAGGTAAGATTTGTAAAGATTATAAACATTACCTTAAACTTCTGATGTTAAAGTGTTAAAATTTTGAAATTTATGTCTTAAAGGAGTAGATTTGAATATTTTTCATCACTAATAGAATCTTTAAAGTACGTAGAAAAGTGCTATTAATGTCCTGGAAATCATGTACAGAAACTCTTCTATTGAGAAGGATGTGAAATAATTCTAACATTAATTTTTTTTCCACGATTATGCCAAAATTAACACTTTAGTTACACTTGGAGGGTGAAACATGACTTAATTTTGCTTTGAGATTTAAAATACAGGATTTAAATTAAGCAAGCATTTCTGGATTATTGAATTGTGTATTAGTCATACATTTTAAAAAATGTTATAACACTTCAAAATTTCATCTCAATGAATAATAAGGTAAATTAAACTAATTTTAAGAACTATTAGTTTATAACAATATATAGTTTTTCTTTATGAAAAATGAAACATATCTCAAATTTAATAGTCTGTTATTTAAAACTGCACCACATGGCTGAACACTCACAAAATGCTGATAGCAAAGCAAGTTTCAGAAAAAGAAACTTGGTATGAGTTAAAAAAAAGCAAAACTAAGAGCTGCTGTGAGTCATTGTTCTGGTTTCTGAAGAGTAGTATTCTAATTTTTGGTAAGCAATTAAAAAAATCATCACATTCAGAATATTTAGGAATTGCTATTCGTGATTTCATTTACAATGTATGGTATGTTGGCTGTTTGTTAAACATGTTCTGTTCAGAACATTGTCCCTGCTAAGTATGAAAAATCCACTGACATCCATACTGAACCTGAGAGTCAAAGCATTCTATAATAGACATACTATTATTTGACAATGTGAATGTTACTTTCTTTGCATTATTATTATTGCTTAATATTTCGATACAGCAATCATCTGATTTCTTTTCTGAATGTATTTATCTTCGTTCGTTCTTTACGAGGTTTTTGTTTCTAGTCCTTATCTTAAACATTGTTATTGCTATTAAAAAAAAATCTGCTGACATATGTTTTACATTGAATGCCAAATCAGCATTTTAATAATCCTAGTAGTGACGTTGATGGCTGGAACCAGCACCTTAAGAAAGAATAATACATACATTTTAAAAGAGCAAACTCAAGTCTGAGCATTTCAATCATGGTTTCTTTAGCTTATTACCAGGTCATATGTGTATCACTTTGAATTGATTGGGTGGAAAATAAAGGTTAGGTATCTAAAAGTTAGAAAACCTCACTATGAATGTGTCTGTTAAATCTTTTTTCTTTTTTAGGATCTATTAAGAAATCTCCAGAAAATAGTTCAAGAAGGGCCATGGATAGGACCAAATAGGTACTTTGAATGATTCCCTACATATTAATTTTGATGATGTCTCTACTTCAGGATTTTCATAAACATATAATTATACTTTTCTCTATTTTCCCATTATA
>NW_003852398.1:44939927-44940744 GCF_000181295.1 Otolemur garnettii
TTTCCCCTATGTTTTCTTCTAATAGTTTCATAATTTTAGATCTTACATTTAAATATATAATCCATTTTAATTTAATTTTTATATATGGTATGAGATAAGGGTCTAATTCATTCTTCTGCATTTGGATCTCCAGTTTTCTCAATATAATTCATTGAAGAGACTATCCTTTCTCCAGTGTATGTTTTTGTCTGCTTTGGTGAAAATCAGTTGGCTATAAAGGCATGGATTTATTCCTGGGGTTTCCATTTTGTTTCACTGGTCTCTGTTCTGTTTTCTACCAATACCGTGCTATTTTGCAGTATATTTTGAAGTCAGGTAGCATGATGCCTTCAGCTTTGGTAGTTTTGCTCATGATTGCTTTGGCTATTTGGGGTCTTGTTTTTGTTCCATATGAATTCTATAATTGTTTTTCTATTTATGTAAAGAACATTGATATTTCAATAGGGACTTATGATGAATCTGTAGATTAATTTGGATAGTGTTGGCATCTTAATAATGTTAATTCTCCTAGTCCATGAGCATGAGATATCCTTCCATTATTTGTATTTCCTTCAGTTTCTTCCATCAATACTTTCTGATTTTCAGTGTACAGATCTTTCTTTCAATGGTTTAGTTAAATTTATTCTTAAGTATTTTATTTTCATTTGCATAGCTATTCTTGATTTATTTTTCAGAGGGTTTGCTGTTAGTGTATAGAAATGCTACTTATTTTTGTAGGTTAGTTTTGTATCCTGCAACTTTACTGAATTTGTTTACTAGTCCTAACAGTTATTTGACAGAATCTTTAGAGAGTCTATATCTATATCTATATCTATCT
>NW_003852398.1:44940764-44942550 GCF_000181295.1 Otolemur garnettii
TAGATGTGGTAAAAGTGCTCATTGTTGTCCTTTTTCAGATCTTAGCAAAGGTTGTCAACTTTCCTCCATTATGTAGGAGGTGAATATGTTAACTGTGAATTGTCATATATGGTTTTTATTGTGTTGAAGTAATTAAGTATATTCATTCTATAACCAGTTTGTTTAAAGTTTTTTTTTTACCATGAAAGTGTGTTAACTTAAAAGAAGACTTCTTTGCATATAGAGAAATGATAATATAATTTTTCATTCTGTTAATGTGACGTATCATATTTACTGATCTTGCATTTGTAATATTAATTCCATGTGATTATGATATGTGATTTTCTAAAGTACTATTGAATTCTATTTGTTAGTACTTTTGAGGACTTTTTTCATCTATGTTTATCAGGGATATTGGCCTACAGTTTTCCTTTTTTTTTTTTTGTAGTGTCTTTTCTGGTTTTGGTATCATGGTGACACTGGCCTTGAAAAAAAATGCATCAAAAAGTATTACCTTCCCATCCATTTTTTAGAAAAGTTTGAGAATTAGTATTAATTCTCCTTTAAATGTTTGATAGATTTAATCAGTGAAATTCTCAAATTCTGGATTTTTCTTTGATGAAAGACATATTATTACTGATTCACTTGCTCATTCGTGGTGTATTAAGATTTTCTATTTCTTCATAATTCAGTATTGGTAGGTTGTATGCATCAAAGAATTTATGCATTTAATCTAAGTTGTCCAATATGTTGTATTGTTCATAATGGTCTTTTGTGATCCTTGGTATTTCTGTTGTAATGTCTACCTTTTCACTTATCATTTTACTTATTTGAATCTTTTCCCTTCTTTTTTTTGTCAATTAGGCTATCTAAATATTTGTCAACTTTATTTTTCAAAAATACTTCTCTTAGTTTTGTTTCTCTTTCCTATTGTTTTTTCTAGTCTTTATTTCATTTGTCTCTTCTCTGATCTTTATTATTTTCCTTCTTCTGCTCACTTTGGACTTAGTTTGCTCTTGTTTTTCTTATTCCTTGAGATGCAATGTTGTGTATTTTAGATTTTTCTTTTTTAATGTAGGCATTTATTACTATCAGCTTCTCTGTTAGAGCTGCCTTTACTATGTCTCATAGGTTTTTGTATGTTTATTTCCATTTTCCTTTGTCATAGAATTTTTTAAAATTATTCTTTTATTTTTTGACCCAGTGGTTATTCAGCAGCATGGTGTCAGTGCTGAATTTTCAAAAGTTCCTCCTGTTATTGAATTCTGGCTTATGTCATTGTGGTCAGAAAATATACTTGATATGATTTCAATCTTCTTGAATTTAAGACTTGTTTTGTGGCATAAGATATAACCTACTGTGGACAATGTACCATGTACAATTGAGAAGAATGTGTATTTGCAGCTGTGTAATGGAATATTCTGTATATGTCCTAGACTGTATTTAAGTTTGATGTTTCTTTGTTGATTTTCTGTCTGGATTATTTGTCTATTGCTGAAAGTGGGTGTTGCCTTCCCTTATATTATTATGTTTCTATCTTTCTCTTTCTTCACATATAATTTAAAAACATTTGCTTTTATATTTAGGTGTTGTGGCCCCTAAAGCTCTGTCAACATCATCACAGGAAGGTAACAGGTGTGACACGGATAGAAGTATAAGCTTGCATGAGGTGTGCTAACCATAAGTGCAGGGTAGCCCTGAGCAACCTCTGCAAAAGTTATTTATTGAGACAATACATGACAGGTGAGGGGAGTATTAGATAATGACAGCGTGCTTAAGGATTGCCACGGGCTTGGGTTCTCCCCCC
>NW_003852398.1:44942746-44943768 GCF_000181295.1 Otolemur garnettii
TTTTTTTTCCTATCCCTTTACATTCATTCTGTGTCCTTACAGGTGAAGTGAATCTTTATAGAGAGCAAGTAGTTGGGACTTGTTTATAATCCATTCATCCTCTCTACATCTTTTGAAGAGAGAATTTAAATTTTCATTCAAGTTAATTATTGATCAGTGAAGACTTATTACAGTCATTTTGTCAATTGTGTTTTAGTTTTCTTGTAGATCTTTATTTTTCATTTCTTCCTCTTTTACTATCTTTCTTGTGGCTAAGTGATGTTATCTTATGATATGTTTTGCTTTCTTGATTTTTACTTTTTGTGTATCTTAAATTTTGCTTTTATCGTTATTCCAACTTTTATAGAAAATATAGTTGTAAGAGGTTTATTTTAAGCTGATGACAAACTGTTCAGAAAAATTAAAACTTAGATACTTTATTCCACTTTCCTCTCAAACTCTTGAATTTTTGATGTCATATTTGACATCTTTTTGTCATCTCCTTTAACAAATTATTGTAGCTATTATTTTAATAGTTTGTTTAACTTTCATACTACATATATAAGAAATTTACACACCATTAGCATAGTATTAGAGTTCTCTGAATTTGACCATGTACCTATATCTATGGGTGAGTTTTTTACTTCCAACTGTTTTTGTGTTATTCATTAGCATTCTTTTCTTTCACCTGTAAGAATTATCATTCCTTATAAGACAAGTTGGGAGGTGTGAACTCCCTCAACTTGATTATTGTTTTCAAAGTTTATCTTTTCTTCATTTCTGAAGGATTTGGTGGGCACAGTATTCTTAGTTGACAGGTTTTTAAACCTTCAGCAATTTGAATACATTGTCCCAATCTCTTCTAGTCTGTAAGGTTTCTGCTGAGAAGGCACTCACCTATATGTTATTTGCTTTTTTTGTTACTTTCCAAATCATCTATTTTCTTTGATATTTGGAAATTTAATTATAATATGTCTTGACATAGATTGAATTTGGGAGCTATGTAATACAATATTCTGTATATTCTTGGACAAGCCAGAGCT
>NW_003852398.1:44944082-44947008 GCF_000181295.1 Otolemur garnettii
GGTCTACATGATGCTACCGGTTTTACTGTGGTCAGTGCCCACTTGCTTCTCCTTCCACTATGTGGGCAGTATCTTTCTCTACAATGTGTCGGGGGAAGTGTGATGCAGGTAATTTCATCTTTTTTATCCTCTTCAATGTGTCTTTTCTTATTGTTGTGCTACAACTTGGTAGTGTGGTTTCTCACTTGATTTCCTTAGCTCTTGTGAAGGTATTTTTGTGCATGGATAGTTGTCCAAATTGATGTTTCTGTGGAGAGATAATCATTGAATAACCAATGCAACCATCTTGCCTGAAAATTATCAAGAATTACTTTTGAATACAGTGATATTTTAAGGAATCAATTTTCTGGGATTAAGGATTCCTTTGAGTGATGAGGTTTAGTGTTTAAAAAACTTCAAATAAAGTAAAGCAGAGATTTCTGAATATGATGTAGCAGTCTCTTTCTGGTTTGGCCCAACTGAACGTAATTTGGGAATAGCCTTTTTAAAAAAAGTCAAGTTGAAATGTTTGTTTTTTTTTTTTAACATCCTCCTTTCCTTTGTGGGATTACTGTGCTCATCTTACTATCCTTGCTCTTTTCTACCACAATGAATATAGAATCTGATAAATCCATTTATGCTTATTCATTTACCTACTGATTATTTTACAGTGTGATTTTTTTTCTGCGTAATATATCAAATTAATGTGAAATTTTCACATTAGGTCTTTTTTTTTTACTTATAGACTAAAACTTCTTATTTGTCTAATAATAATTTTAATCAGGAAATAAGGACCTATTTGGGAGAATTGGGGGTAAGGATTATAAAATCATTTATGGCTTGCTCATATATATTCTACTGAAGGTAGAAATAATTTTAGTTTTCAGGGTGGTTCCATTTTCTGCATGATTGACTGGTTGACAGGTCTAGTTTCAGGCTGTGGCAGTAGATGGCTATTTCTGGGAATTGCTTAGGGCAAAAGAAGTATAACCACCTATTGTATGCTTCTGTGAAGACTAGAGTAACCTCTTGCAATGCCTTTCCCAAGAGGTCCTACCTCTCTGGATAGTAAGACTTTTTTTTTTTTTTGTAATCTTGACATCTCTGTAGTCTGGTCCATGAAAGGCTTCCATTTTCCTCTTGCTTTAGAAACTTCAGGATGTGTATTTGGAACCTTTCCATATTTTTGTGTCAAAGAACATATCTATTTCAACCTCCTGTCCTCTCACATCCATGCTTAAGCTTCTTTATATAATTTAAAGCAGTAGTCCCTAACCTTTTTGGCCTCAGGAACTGGTTTCATGGAAGCTAATTTTTCCATGGACTAGGGGGAAGATGCTATCAGGATTATTCAAGTACCTTGCATTTATTGTGCACTTTATTATTATTGTTATATTGTAATATATAATGAAATAATCATATGACTCACCAGAATGCAGAATCACTGGGAGCCCTGAGTTTGTTTTCTGTCAATTAGATGGTTTCATTTGGGAGTGATGGGAGACATTGTCACTCAAAGTGTGTTGCTATGTCCAGTTTATACCGTAATCTTGTTTTGGTTGCTGTCACTACAGAAAATCCTGCTTCACAAATATTGGATGCTGGAAATGCAAGCAGGGTTTCCAGTGTGTGGAGAGCTCAGGATATTCTACCTTTACTTTAATTTAGAACATATAGTGACTTAAGTTGTTTCAAAGATACTTTTAAGGTTACTGTCATTTGTGATCTCAAGCAGCTCATTCTTTTCTAGCATGGACAAAGTCACTTTATTCAGTTTATTCATAAATGGGTCATGGATCCATTCATTCCCAGTTCAGGGGTCTTCTATGGTTGGGACATAATGCTCAAATTCTTTTGAAAGGTGAGATAGGTAGGTGGTGATTCCTTGCCTTAAAGAAAGAAAGCCCTGCTCTGTCCCTTTCAAAATCTCTGCTAATGTTTGAAACATGTCAAAAATCCTAATGTTCACTTGTCACCCCCATAATTCCAGTTTGGCTTTGAATTCAGTCACTTTATTTACTGACTTGAACACAGTTGTTACTCTCACCTGAGGTGACAGATTTATTTCATTGAGCAGGTTGAATATGTCACACAAGTAAGCCAGTTTTGTGACCCATTCTGTGTCACTGAATTATTTTGTGAGAGGTGACCATTTTTCTAAAAGCAATATCTGCAGAAGTCATAACTTAGAAGCTCTGGCCAGTGATCTACTTTTAGAAAACTATCTCACTTTTGTGAATAAGAGAAGATATATATGCTTTGTGTCCATCTCCTCACAGATGTGTGTGATTTAAGGCCTGTATTTTAATGTGGCTAATTTTAATCACATTTAATCCTGCAAAACATCGTTTAGTTAAGATGACTCTTTTTGGCTAGCCAGCATTTCTCTATGGATGATACAGTGTATAGACTCACATTCAGAAGCGACCTCCTTGACCTGAGTAGTGAAAGCAGAAAGCTGTCCAGTCATGACAGCTGCTCAGTCCAGGCAAATACCAACACAGTTTTTCTCATATGTAAAAATTCAAAGACTTGAATAGTTTTGCAGCTTATGGGTTGTTTGCAACAAAAGTGAACATAACATATCCCCATGCACATCATTCTGAAACATATCACTCAAAGCCATGCATTGTTGCCTTTTTGTCAACATCAGTAGACTCATCAACTGGGTTTTCATACCATAGTGATTTATTAATCCTCTCTAACAAGTGTGCCTCAATGTCCTTTGCTATTTCATCAATTCCTCTGGTTATGGTGCTAGCTGAAAGAGGAAAATGTGCCACCTTTTGAACTGCAGCCTCTCCTAAAAGTTTATGGCAAATGTCTTTAGCAGCAGGCAGGATCAACTGTTCACCAGTAGTAAAGGGTTTCTAAGCTTTAGGCACTAAGAATGATGCTCTCCATGCAGATGTATTTGATGAAGTGGTGGCCTTCAATAATTGCTCCT
>NW_003852398.1:44947513-44949291 GCF_000181295.1 Otolemur garnettii
ACAGATGGAATTGGTAAATAAAATAATGGGCAGAGCATGTGTGAACCAAAAGAAGTTTTAGTACACATGTGATCAACTATACAATTGAAGTGGATTGACTCACTTGCCTCCCTATAAAGCCTGATACCAGATGCAGCTTGTCACTTGCTGATAGTGTTTTGATATGAATCTACAAGCAATTGATATACTACAGTCTCTGTACAGTCAAATCTCTCTGCTAATGACATAAAAGTTGTACTGTCTCCATCTTTTTATGGCTGCATAGTATTCCATGGTATACATATGCCATAATTTGTTAATCCATTCTTGGGCATTTGGGCTGCTTCCACAACTTTGCAGTTATGAATTGGGCTGTAAGAGATATTCTTGTGCAAATGTCTTTCTGTGAAATGATTTCTGTTCATCTGAGTAGATACTTAATAATGAAATAGGATCAAAAAGTAGTTCAACTTTTAATTCCTTGAGAATTCTCCATACTTCTTTCCAAAAAGGCTGTATTAGTTTGCAGTCCCACTAGCAGTGTAGAAGTGTTCCCTTCTTTCCACATCTTCACTGGATAAAAGATTTAAGTTTACATGAAACCATAAAATACTAGAAGAGAGTGCAGAGAAAACACTAGAAGATATTGGCCTGGGAAAATATTTTATGAGGAGAACCCCGCTTCTGCCCCAGGCAACTGAAGCAACAACAAATAAGTATTACCGGGATCTGATCAAGCTAAAAAGCTTCTACACAGCGAAGGGAACTGCAAGTAAAGCAAACAGATAGCCTTCAGAATTGGAGAATATTTTTGCACATTATGGTTCTGACAAAGGTCTGATAACTAGAATCTACAGAGAACTTAATCAATAGGAAAAGAACAAACAACACCATTTCTTTGTGGGCAAGAGAGCTGAACAGAAACTTCTCTGAAGATGACAGGCGAATAGCCAACAAACACAGGAAAAAAGGTTCAACATCTTTAATCATCAGAGAAATGTAAATCAAAACTGCTTTGAGGTATCACCTA
Source organism: Otolemur garnettii (assembly GCF_000181295.1). NCBI lineage: Eukaryota > Metazoa > Chordata > Mammalia > Primates > Galagidae > Otolemur > Otolemur garnettii. The sequence continues at coordinate 44,948,523 of NW_003852398.1, forward strand.
TCTCCAGTAACATTAGCCAACATCACAAAATCCTAATCCTTATTTTGTCAGTAAACTTTTTGCTCATTTCTCCTGAGCAACTACCTCTAGTTAGTGAGGGAAAAAAGCCATCTATGAAGTGGTTCAAGCTTAGTGAGATCTAATAATTTTAAAAGATACTTTAGAATAGTAGTAGTCAGATAAATTTTTGATAAAAATTCTTTGATTCTCTGAGAGTCTCATCACTATTCTTAAATAATGATTTCAAAGAGGTAGAGAAGACTCTGAATTCTTGTTATGACACTCTCAGCTCTCTGTGATTTTCTGGAGGGCCCCTTGGGTTTTACTTGTCCTGTTGGGTGATAAGTGTCCAAGTGTTCTGGGCCCTTGTGTTTTGGTCAGGGCCATTCCACATCAGCCACAATCTCAGTTCCCACCAATATTTCCTAAGTCTGGCTGGGACTTCCAAGGGCTCTTTCCTACCAAAGTGGTCTCTATAACCTTCATTATGCCTCAGTCCAATACAACACAGTGGTTGTTTTCTCAAAAAGACCCTCAGGTTCTTTTGGGAAAATAGCTAAAGTTGAGGTCTATCTCTGCCAGATTCTCTGGTTATGTTGATGTAGATTTTCCTCAGGTAGGGCAAAGGCATCCTATAATAGAAACTTTTGTTGTTAAAACCCTAAAGACTGTGTGTGTGTGTATGTGTCTATATGTGTCTATGTGTATATGTGTTGGGGTGTTAAGACTTCCTCTACCTTTGTGTTACCTTCATTTATCCAACACATCT
>NW_003852398.1:44949660-44952812 GCF_000181295.1 Otolemur garnettii
TCACAGCTCACAGCAACCTCAAACTCTTGGGCTTAAGTGATTCTCTTGCCTCAGCCCCCTGAGTAGCTGGGACTACAGGTACCCACAACATCTAGCTATTTTTAGAGGCAGGGTCTAACTCTGGCTCAGGCTGGTCTTGAATGCATGAGCTCAGGCAATCCACCTGCTTTAGCCTCCCAAAGTGCTAGGATTACAAGTGTTAGCCACTGCACCTTGTATTCCTTTTCTAATGGATCCTAATGTCCACTCATAGGGATAGATGCTTGTTGTGGTCATGTGCTCATAAAGGCAAAAGAAAAAATATACTCATAATTCTCAAAATATATTTCCATTGCAACTATGATCCTGACCTTCAGGGCATACTGCTTTATTACTGTATTGAGTTTCATTTTCAGCTGATAAAACAGAACAGCTTCTCCTTCATCAGTAAAGCAATCTAAAAACAGAGTTGTTTTTAGGAAAATCTGAGAGCTTGAAGATTTGGGGCTAAATAAATATTCTGTATGTTAATCCAAGTCTAAAATTCCATTTCTTTGATTCCAAGAAACAGGAAGTCTGTGTCACATTTCTATTCCAACTGATTAAACTGCATGTAAGTGTGCTCCATTTTCAATTGCTTATACTCTTGTTTCCAGATAATCTATTTTCTGTGTAGCAGCACAGATGATCGTTCTAGAATGTAAATCAGATCATGTCTATTTGGTTTCAAAACTCTCAAACGGATTCCCACCACACTAATAATAAAGCCAGAGGTTTTAGCTTATAAAGCTCTGCAGGTGCTCCTGCGTGAGTCCATCTCTCTGACTCCATTTCTTTCCACTTCCTCTCACTCAGTCTCTACTAGCCTCACAGAATTTCTTGCTGGCTCCCCAGGGTGCCAATCCTCCCCATAGACTTTTTACTTGCTATTCCCTCTGCACCCAACAGTTGCATGCTTCGCTCCATCACTTCATTCTGATCTCTGCTTGAATGAATTCTCCTCATAGAATTTGCTTTCTCACTCTTTTTTTGGTATGTCACATAGAAAGGGACATGGTGAACTTCATGACTTTAGTATATACAAGTGTATTGAAAAACACAGTGAAGGAAACATCTTTTGAAAAACTGTGTTTACTTTATGCAATAAACTAATAATATGCAATATTATGCATATTATGCAACTAATAATATGCAATAAACTTCTTTCAAACTGTTTTTACTCTATTCCATGTGTTCTTTAATAAATTTTGCCCCGATGGACTAAATTTATCTATTACCCATAATTTGGGTAGCAACTCACACTTAAAAAATAGTGTCTTAAAGAAGACTCTTTTTACAACTCTAAAATATAGGTCTTTTCAGTCTCCATTTTCTTATTTGGTTTAATTTTCCACTGTACTTATCAATGTAACATTATATTATACATGCTTTTTTATTTAAGTTTTGCCCATTACCAGTGCCCACTGTAGCTTTTACTAGGAAATAAGCCTCATGAAGGCAGAAGTTTGAAGATTCTGTTCAATGATATATCTGCAATGCCTAAAATAGTACTCGGGATACAAAAATGTGAAATAAATATTTGTTAGGGAAATAATGAATCATATGTAATTAATACAATAGTTATGAGTATTAACCTTGAAGCCAGACTACTTGGGAGCAAATCTCAGCTCAGCAACTTCCCAAGAGCTTGATCTTGTGCAAGTTACATAAACTTTCTGCACTTCAGCTATTTGTGGATATTATTCACAAGTTTTTATGAGATTGTTTGAATTTACATAAATCAATTTATGCAAAACAGAACAGTAAATGGTATATAAGTTATTGCTATTATTTACAAAATGTGATTAAGACACATGGTTATAGATCTGAAAGCCACTTTAATGATATCATTACCAATCATCTCAGTTAATTAATAACACAAATATTTAATTGACCAATGTGTATAAATCTTTTGAAGTGTTTTTATGGTAAAAGATGCTACTGACACAGATACATCTCAAACAAGCAGTTCTAGTATGTAAAGTGATAGGTAAGTGAAGATCTATAAATCCTTTTCAAAAGAACTAGCTTCCAATGATTAATTGTAGGAAAAACAAAGTCATTCAGAAGAGGGAGAGGCCTCAAGGCTTTTCTAGTAGGCCCCTGTGGGGAAATAAAATTGCCCTGAATTTCTCAGTGTTCTTGTAAAAAGCTCTAGCCCTTTGGGATTCTTCACATACCACAAGAATTACAGCTGTAGTCATTTCTTTAGCATATTTCTCTGATTCAAAGTATAATAAAACTTATCTTGACCAGAGGGTCAATGGCTATAGTCCAGACTAGGTTCCTATGTTCATTCCTCAAGGTACCTGGAAGCTTCTATCTTTCTAGGCGTCTTCATTTCAGGAAGGAATGGGGCCCAGGAACTTGAAAATAGTCTCTAGCTTCAGGAGAGATTGTTTTCTTCATACCAAAGAGCTGGGAAAAAAAGCAACTCTCTCAGGAGGTGAGGGAACAGCTGTCTACTTCCCCTTTATGAGCCTAGAAAACTCGTTTTTCTCCTTTCTCACTTATGAATGGGTCTGGTAAATTAAGACAATTGGTTTGAATCTTACTGTGTTACCTTGGAGGGAGAAAGTAGGGCAAAAGGAGACTGCTACATTATTTACTGCAAAATATTTAATAAAAATCTAGCTCTGATCCACAGTAAATAAGAAAAAATTGACACATATGAATATTAAAAACCTGATAGTACCTAAATATTTTTTCCATTTTTTTTCAGATGAATAAAGCAGTTAGGTTCCCTTTAAAGTAAATTTAGATTTTACTTCCTCTAGTAAAAGAAAATGTGGTAAATATTCAAAAATTCTCTTTAAATTAGGAAGCGTTTTAATCATAGTGGTTAAAACCACAGATTATGGCATTAGGCTTGAGTTGAGTTCCTATTGTGCCTTAGTCTCCTTATCTATAAGACAACATTAATAGTATTTCTCTAATAGAGTCATTGGGAAATTAAATTAGATATTTCCATCAATGTTAATCAGATAGTGGCAGATAGATCCTCCAGTCTTCAAAGAACAGCAGCCTTGGCTGAAGCTTTATTCTAACCTTAAGTGAGTTCCTGACCACCAGCTAAATGGTTCCCTGTCAGGGCCCTGGACTGGCCAGGTCTTGGGCCCAGCTTAGGTAGGTTC
>NW_003852398.1:44953257-44958816 GCF_000181295.1 Otolemur garnettii
TATGGGTTGCTACAGTTCTCAAATCTCTGAACCTCCGAAACTGTAAGAGGTAATAGGTGTTCATTGCTTTTAAGCCACTAAAATTTGGGAGTAACTTGTAACAGAAATAAATAATGTAGATGCTATACACACATATGAAATAATGTTTGGCATATATATTAGTAAGTACTGGCCAGTAATACCATCAGCAATGTCTACAGCAAAGAAATGTGAATGTACAGCAGGTGCTCATGAATGCCAAGACAGGAGATTTCAATAGTTAAAGTCATCCTAACAACTACATAGAACTCAAAGACAATATTCACAGTATAACAATGATTTCATCTCTATAAGCACAGAGCTAATGTAGGTGCAGTTCTTGCTCCAAAGGCAAGAAGAATGCACCAACTTTTACCTGGTTCTCACTCAAAGAACCTCTTCTCTCAAGTACTTGCTATTTCAACCTACCCTTGAAATATCAAAACACAGAGAGAGAGGTCTTCATCTTTTCCAGGAGATAAGAATAAGGATTTATAAGACCATAGGGTATAAAACTAAAATACTTTCTGCTGTGACAGTAATAAAAACAATGTGTTAAATAAGGACACACATAAATGGCACATGCCAAATTTGTACAGAGGAGCATCTGTGTTCTACCCTCAGAATTTAATAAGAAGTTCAAATTGCCTTCTATGAGCTAATAAGTTTATATTTCCATATATACATAGAATAATAAGGGTATGGGGGACAGAAGACAGAGACCAAACTGCAATTGGAAAATAATAATGCATAGACTCAAGATATTTCCTTATAGGTGAGCAGCATAGTCAAATGGTGTTCTCATCAATCATTATCTGGCTAGAAATCCAAGTTAGTAAAAGTGACCAGGATAGATGAGCCATGCTTGTACATATGCCAATTTATTTCAAAGTGGACCGTATCCTTGTGATAAATCATCATTGTCCATGTATGTGCAGTTTAATAATGAATGGAATATTTCCATGCCTGTCAGTAGGACTGTGAGTAATAAGCACTCCCTTCTCCATTTACTCATTTTAGAAATCATTCAATCTACTGTGATCAGTCATCTCCCATAGCCCAAAACAATATTCAACAAATCATAAACTTGAACTGTCTAAAATATTACAATGTCTGACATTTATTCATTTTTTAAAGGAATATCTGATACATCCTTCTTAGGCTGGCATTCAGGACCTTCTGAAAATTAGTCTCATCCTCGATTTCCTGACATTCTGATTACCACACCACCTTACACATCTTAGGTTAATGGATGTTTTTGCCCTTTATCACACTATTCCATCTGACCTGCGGCTCTTCATTCCAGCTCTACATGTTTAAAGACAATCAACATTTCAAGACTGTCACATTCCATCTCTGAATTGCCACAGTACCTTTTTGAATCCAGCAGACAATATGAGTGCAGTGCAGAAAATCCATTGGCATTGGCCCAAAAAACTACTGGAATTAATGAGTTGGTAAAAGCTGCAGGATACAAGATCAGTATACAAAGCCAATTGCATGTATATGTATATTTTAAAAAAATCAGAAATTAGAACAAATCATTTACAATAGCACAAAAATCATAAAACATGATGGGATAAAGCCAACCAAAGGAGTTTAAACTTTATACACTAAAATACATAACACATTGGTATAGCATATACTGGGTTTTGAAGACTGAAAATTGCTAAATATACATGCTTTTAAGTTTATTCAGAAATTCAGTGTAATCTCAATAAAAATCTTAATGAGACATTTTGTAGAATTTGACAAACTGATTCTAAAAATTCATCTATGAATTCAAAAGACCTTCAATTAGTCAAAACATTTTTTAAGAAAACAAAGTAGAAGGATTACCTTTATCTGATTTCAAGACATACTATAAATTATAGTCATCTAGACAATGTGGTATTTGTATGAAGATAGACTGATATATCAATGGATCTAAATAGAATCTCTAAAAATAGACCCATACATAGATGGAAAAACTAATTTTTTTATTTTTTTATTTTTATTCTTTTTCTAATTGTTTTTTGCCTTTTATTAAGTCATATACAAACAGACATGAATACATTTATGCATTTATGAGGTATAACATGTTGATTTTTTATACAATTTGAAGTGCTTACATCAAACTAATTAATATAGCTTTCATCTCATTTACTTGATTATTGTGTTAATACATTTATGTTCTAACTTGATAGATTTGACTTGTACCCTTGCAATATGCTCCACAGGTGTGGTCCTACCATTTACCCTCACTCTATCAAACCTCCTCCCATTTCTCTCCTTCATCCTGGGCTATAGTTGTGATCTATCTTTCATAAGGAAGTATGAGTAAATATAAATTGGTTTCATAAAAGACTGAGTACATTGGATACATTTTTTTCTGTTCTTGAGATACTTTACTAAGAAGAATATGTTCTAGCTCCATCCATGTAAACATAAAAGAGGTCAAGTCTCCATCTTTTCTAAGGCTGCATAGTATTCAATGGTATACTATACCATAATTTATCAATCCATTCATGGGTTGATGGGCACTTGGACTTCTTCCATGACTTGGCAATTATGAATTGAGCTGCAATGAACAATCTGGTGCAAATATCTATGTTGCAAAGTGATTTTGGTCTTTTAGATATACTCTTAGTAGAGGAATTGCAGGATCACACAGCAGGTCTATTTTTAGATTCCTGAGTGTTCTCAACTAACTTCTTTCCAAAAGGGATGTATTAGCTTGCATTCCCACCAGCAGTGCAGAAGTGTTCCCTTTTCTCCACATCCATGCCACATTTGTAGTTGTGGGATTTTGTTATGTGGGCTACTCTTATTGGAGTAAAATGGTATATCAAAGTGGTTCTGAGTTTGAGTTCTCTGTGGATTCTGGTTATCAGACCTTTGTCAGAAACATAACCTGCAAATATCCTCTCCCATTCTGAGGGCTCTCTACTTGATTTACTTACTGTGTTCTTGGCAGTGCTGAAGCTTTTTAGTTTGATCAGATCCCAGTGATAGATTTTTGGTATTGCTTCAATTGCCCAGGGGATCCTTCTCATAAAGTTTTCTCCCAGGCCAATTTCTTCAAGTGCTTCCCCGGCACTCTCTCCAAGAATCTTTATAGTTTCATGTATGAAGTTTAAGTCTTTTATCCAGTGAGGGTCAATTTTTGTTTGAGGTGAAAAGTGTGGGTCCAGTTTCAGTCTTCTATTCCCCACCTTGCTCACCCTTCACCACCGGACTCTGGTAACCCCACCACCAGTCTCTGTTAACCCAGTCTCTGTGGCCCAGTTCTGACCAATAAGCAAATGTGCAAGGGCTTTGTGCCTGCCAGAGTCAAAGGAAAGTCAATCCCTCTTTGGCCCAGCCACCATCTTCTACCACCAGCCAGCAGTGGGAGCTGAAGCCTGCCTGCCTCAGGTAGTCAACTGGGGAGGGTTCTACCTGAACTTAGTTCAAACATGTAATTTGCTTCCTTGGAGTCACAGCTTGCCTCAGCCACGGTGACGTGCAGTTATCACTCTTCTTTTTCAGCTCAGCTCCCAATCATCAGCTTTACTGGGTATTTTCTGGTCATTATCCTTCCCTATGAATGGGAGCTTCTGCCAAAGCAGCTCCAGTAGGCCATCTTCCTTCCTCCCCCCAAAATAATTTTTTTAAATGTGTAAAAGAAAATTAATTAAAAAACCATTTTTAATTGTGTAAAAGAAATTCAAAAGAGAAAGGATCACTTTTTAACATATGGTGCGGGATCTATTGGCGATTTATATACAATGAACTTCAATCCATGTCTAGCACCACATATAAAAATCCACTCAAAATGGATCATAGCTCTAATTGTAAAACCTAGAAGAAAACAGAAAATTCTTATTAACTGGTTTTGACAAAGATTTCTTAGATATGGCACCAAAACATGATGCATAAAAGAAAAAATGATAGACTTTATCAAATTTGAAAACATCTGCTTTTGGAAATATTGCCATTTGACAAGCCAGAGACTGCAAAGGAAACATTCTCAAAGACTGGTAAAGGATTATTTAGGATAAATAAAAACTCACAAAATTCAATAATAAAAAAGACCATTGAAAAGTCCATTTTATAATTTGAAATATCTTAAACTGAGCAAAAGATTTGAACTGCAATTTTCTAGGAAGATGTATGAATTATAATTAAGGACATGATTTCTTAATATCATTAATCATTAAGGAAATATAAAGTAGCACCACAGTTAATATCACTACAAACCTATGATAATATCTAAAACTAAAAAGCTTGACCAGTTTTGGGAAGGATATTCAAGAACTGATATTTTCATATCTTTGTTTAGAGTGTAAAATGGTATGACCAACTTGGAACTAAGTTTGGCAGTTTCTTAAAACATTAAACATACAAATTACAATAGTACTCAGCCATTCCACTCTTAGTTATTTTCCCAACAAAATGAATCATGTGTCCACACTAACATTTATTCATGAATAGTCACAGCAGCCATATTTGCTATGGCTATAAATTGGAAACAACTCAAAAGTCTCTCAATAGGTGAATGTTTAAACTTATGGTTATATATCCATAAAATAGATAACTCTAAAAAGGACAATTCTATGCAACAACTTGCATGAGTCTCAAAATAATTATGCTGAGTAAAAGAAGCCAGACAAAAGAAAGTACATAGCATATGGTTTCTTTTATATGAAATTCCAAGAAATTCAAGCTAATTTATACAGACAGAAAACAGATCAGTGTTTGCCTGAGCATTGAGCCAAAGAAAGAATGGATTATAGAGAAACTCCAGGAAACTTGGGGGTATATTAGAAATGTTTATTGTCTTGGTTATATTGTATGCAAATGTCCAAATTCATGGGATTGTGCAATTTATTCTTGAGATACGTGCAATATGTTGTTCATCAAGTATACCTTAATAAAGCTGTAAAAGCCAAAAAGAAAGAATGTCAGTATGTATTGAAAAATAATCCAAGTATATAGTGTTTATAAAAGATATGTATAAAATAAAAAGTTTGAAAGCAAGGAAAAATAGAAAAGATATACCTCACTAAAAACAACACAAGAAAGTTCTGTAGTCACATTAGTATAAGGCAAATCAACTTTAAGGCAAAAAGCAATACCCAGAAGAAAATAGGTAAGCTTCATAGTAATTAACATTTTATTTCTTTAGGAGGATGTAAACATTTATGTACATATAAATAATCAATCTAGAATTGCAGACTTACAGGGAGAAACAGACTAATCAATAATTGTAGCTAGAAACTCTAACATTCTTAGTCTATCTGATAGACAAAGCAAAAATCAGTAAAGATGCAGAAAGTTGAAAATATTGCCTTATAAGCATATCTTTCACAATTTCATTCACTCAGTTTTGTTTATTAACCCTTTCTGCAACAATAATAAATTGCATTCCCTGAATTGAAAAAATGTTTGTGTTTTGTCTCATGTTTTCTTTTTTATTATTTCTGCTTTATGTTCTCCCATGTTTCCATGAGTTTTCCTTCCACTTTTCTATTGATATATTTTTAATTTTATTATCATGTCTTATATTTCCAGTAAACC
>NW_003852398.1:44961512-44962904 GCF_000181295.1 Otolemur garnettii
GTCTATTTCAAATAAAAATACTACTTGACTTTAATGACTTACCTTAAAGTACAAATGTATACTGGTAATTTTCAAATTTTCCTTACCTGAGTAATATTTAGTTCTATATCTAAATGATGTCCCATGGTAGGAAAAAGACACATCACTACCCAGTATTCAAAACAGGTATGTGAACTGATACCCAAACAGATAGGTGGGAGAAAATTAAGTGTATTAACTAGTTTTTAATTAACTGTCTAAATTCCTTTCGAACAAGCATTTTAACAATATCTCAGATACACATGGTGGTGATCTAGGGCCAAATACTAATTTCCTAACATTCAAATCACTCTCATACATGTCAGCACTTTGCCACAGACAGGCAGGATAATAAACAGCATTGGAATTCCAGAGGTTAGGACCAAGACAAAAAGGGGTTACAAAATGAGAAAGACAAGCTGTTAAGGAGTGCTTGGAAGGAAACGTTGAAAGCTTAACAAACTGTGATATAAGTAGTTGTAAGTTACTTCTGTCTCTTTCTCTATGTATATGGATATGCACACTCACACACTCATTTCTAGCCTGTTCTATGATATTTACTGTTAATCTAGTTAAAATTAAAAGTAATTTTTGGGGAAAGCTGGACTGCTATACATAAAGGAATTATGTTTCTGGAGGAATAAGTGAGAAAATGTTGTAAATCAAGGTTGGTGAAGTAAAAGAGCAGATCTTTTTCTATGTAATTAGTGATGGTGCTGGAAAGTCAACTAAAGGCAAATAGTAGGAAAAATCTTGCATGGAGGCTTCCCACAAGTGAAGTCATCATGATGTCGGTGAAGGAAGTGCTAGAGCACCCGGAGATTGATGATGAGGGCACAACTGGGAAAGAGCGCTATAAATTAATGGGATGATGTCAAAATTCTGACAGGTAGAATGAAAAATGAACATGAGATTTAGAGTCAGAAAATCACTTAGTGTCTTACTCCTAGCTTCATCACCTTGTGAGCAAGTCCTATAATTGTTAGAAACTCTGTTTCTTGAACAATCATAACGTCGCAAATGCTATCTGTATTGCCTTACCTCACAAAATACCGGCAGCAATGACCTCCACCCTGTTTCAATGGGAGGTAGATTTTTTTCTTCTTGGTTGCTATGCCGTTCATACCATGGCAAATGTTTCTAATTAGAGATTTATGAAATTGACATTTTAAAAAATATTGGGTACAAGTAGTTAGTAACCACCATTAGCTCCCTACATTCACGTACCCATGTATGTGGTAGGGCTGTTTGCTCTGGCAGGACTACCTCTTTTAAAGCCTTGCCCAAGCTTTTACTTACTTTCTGTAGCGTACCACCCAACTTAATCCTGTAGCTCAATTTCTGTATATGGACCTGTGACACAATTTCCTAATA
>NW_003852398.1:44974318-44988664 GCF_000181295.1 Otolemur garnettii
GAATTACTCTATGTAGACTAAATTAGAAAAAAATGGATATTTAAAAAAGATTTCTCATCCATGAAATGTGTTATCTCTCTATTTAGTATTTGACATATTTCTGAAAATTTTTATAAGTTTTGCACATAGGTCTTGCACATATTTGATATTTAATCTTATATATTTTTTACTTTGTTGCCATTTTGAATGATACTTTTAAAAATGATATGTGTGAATTGTTGCTAATTTATAGAAATGTTAGATTGCTAAAATATAGTATATATATACATATATACTTTTATTTTATTTATTTTTTTGAGACAGAATCTCTGTCACTCTGGGTAGACTACTGGTGGCATCATAGTTCACAGAAAACTCAAACTTTTAGGCTCAAGTGATCTTTTTTTATTTCAAATTAATATAAGGGTACACATTTTTGTGTTACAATGTTCTCACTTCTAAGGTACAGTTCAAGTTGTAGAAGAGCTCTTCTTACAAGGGTGTGTTGAATACCCTTGCACTGTGTACATTAGGTAAGATCCCACCAAATGCCCTCCCTCCTCCCACATCACCCTTCCTTCCCTCCCCATTTCACCCCTCCCCCTTTTTGTGTTTTATCACTTGTATGAACATGTAATTGCTTATATCTTGGTTTTATATTAGTATTGGGTACATTGGGTATTTTTTCCCCATTCTTGAGATACTTTACTAAAAAGGTGTTTCAACTCCATCCAGGTAAACATAAAAGATGTAAAGTCTCCATCATTTCTTATGGTTGAATAGGGTTCCATGGTATACACATATCATAGTTTGTTAATCCATTCGTGGGTTGATAAGCATTTGGGTTGCCTCCATACAACTCAAGTGATGCTTTGGCTCAGCTATCCAAGTAGCTGAGACTAGGTGCCCACCACAGTTCCTAGCTATTTTTTCTATTTTTAGTAGAACTGGGGTCTCACTCTTGCTCATAGTAGTCTCAAACTCCTGAAATCAAGCAATCCACACACCTTGGATTCCCAAAGTGTTAGGATTATAGGCATGAGCTACTGTTCCTAGCCCATATATATTATTTTAGACTTTCTATGGAGACAGTTATATATCTGAAAATGATAGAGTTGTATTTCTTTCTTATACTTTATATATTTTTATTGTCTTTTTGAATTAACTAAGACTTTTGAGTAAAATATATTGAGCAGATGTGACAGTAGTGGACATCTTCTTTTGTTTGTAGTAAGATACATTTTTATTTGAGCTTTTATTTTAAATAAATTTAAAATGTATATAATAAAGGCCTAATATATGTTTATATGTACATATTCTTTGTATATATAGTCCTATATGTGTTTATACATACATGTATATATATGAAATTTTCATTTTTAAAATATATTTTGCCAAAACATTTAAGTTACAGGTATCATAACTTTGCACTCTTAAAATTTTGGCATACTATTCCTAAGAAAAGGAGAGTCTCATAAATAACCAAGAAAAAAATGCTCAAATTGAGGGAACTCAATATTGATATCATACTGTTGGATAATATAGATTCCATATTCAGAAGCTCCTCATTATTATTACAGAATCCTCTATAAAACTTTTGCAAGCTATCTGTGAGAGAACCTTTTCTGATGCCTGAAATTCTCTTCCTCATTTTATCTAATAAAAGTCTATTTTTCTTTGTCCTCTTTCCCGCCCTTTTAGACTGACTGACTAGTGTTCATTATCATTTCTTCTTTGTCATTCTATTTATTTGGAAATATGCTTTGTTCCTATATTTTCCTGAGACTTGAAACATGCAAATTTACTTAGTAATATCTGATTTTATTAAAAGTTAAAAATACAAAAGGTATTGGAATGGTAGTGGAATTTATGGAGCCTAGAAATATGAAATTTAAACAAGGATCTTGGATGATTTTTATTCATGATAAATTGGAGAACTAGATTAGGAAACAATTACACCAGAAAAATAGCCTAAATTAGGCTAAGGCAATTAAGCTTAAATTTTATCTTTTTGTTGCTTGATAGCCAAGGCAAAATTGAAGCAAGCATTACTGAATTCTCATTATCTAGCGAAGGAAATATAGCAGATGATAAGAAGAAACATATTTTGTATGAACAATGAATTTGAAGACTAATTTTCACTGTCAGATTTTAAATACGCTTTCAAATAAGTTTTTAAGTAAGAACATTGATCAACATAATGAACTGTGTCATCAGTAGCTATTCTACAAAAGATAAAGAAATGTTTTTCATATTATCTATTGCTTAAAGCCAAAACCATTATATTTAAATAATATTTCTGCAGAGAATTGTCTTTGGCAATGCTGAAATAATCGTTCATGCATATGCTTTTCTGAACATGCACAAGTATAGAAGAAGATAGAGAAACCCGTGCTTTTAATGTTACTAACGTAAGGAATAATTTCAGGATTTACTCTTTGCTCAACACTATCCATGCATTGAGCACACAGAAATGGCTAAGATATGGGCTCTGTCCTCAAAGAATTATAGTCTAGAGGAGAAGAGAGATCAATATAAAAAATAGTATACTGTTCTATGATACATGTTCACTTAAACTTGTTTCATAGATATATCGGAAGAACAAGTAGGGAAGGAATCCTAAGGGGATAATACTTATTGGTCCTTAAAAGATGTTCGGATGGAATAGATATGCGTTTTTGTCTGTTTATTCTTTTTGAGACAGAGTCTCACTATGTTGCCTTCAGTAGAGTGCTGTGGCATCACAGCTCATAGCAACCTCAAACTCTTGGGCTTAAGTGATTCTCTTGCCTCAGCCTTCCAAGTAACTGGGACTATAGGCACCTACCACTACGCCCGGCTATTTTGTTGTTGTTGTAGTTGTAGTTGTTATTGTTGTTTAGCAGGCCTGGGCTGGGTCGAACCTGCCAGCCCTGCTGTATGTGGCCAGCACCCTAACCTCTGAGATACAGGCGCTGAGCCTACATGTTCATTCTTAATTTTCTCTTTCTTATAGGAGAATTCTTCTATTCCTTATTAGAACTACTCCTCTTCTATCTGGCTAGACAATTACTGAATTTTGTCTCCCTGCCATATAACTCATGACAAGATGACAACTTCAACGAGAGTACTTCATCCCCATGCATTCAGTCCAGAAATGGGAACAGCCCAGGTAAGGCCACAGTTTTTTTTGTGTAGGAATTATTTTGAATGTATTAGAAAGTAAAAATACTCTATTTATGAGAGTTCAAGAGTGTTAAAAAGACATCATTTTTCTGGAACTGTCCAGTGCTATCTTTGCTGCTGTTTGGAGGCAATAATGCAATTTATCTGGAACCAAATTCCTAGGTTCATGTCTCACAAAGATGAGGAGAAAGACCATGCCAGGAAAAGATAACACTCTGTGTATGACTATGTGTCAAAAGAACTTGAGAATTTTGTTTTAGCAGAGAATAATTTTCAGAGATGAAATTAGAAAGTTTCAAAGGAAAGTCTTGCTATGCCATACAAGGAAGTGGAAACTTTGTCTTCTCTGTGATGAGAAACTATCTGGATCACAAAAATCTGTGATCATATTGTCTAGATTACCTCTACTGAAGACCGGTTGTCTTAAGGAGATTTCCATAGGAACGATAAAAAGATAATTGAATGTTGAGACCTTTGCAAGATGGTGAAGTGTCGATAATGTACATTGTTGAATTGCTTTATATACCTTAAGTAGAAGGTGTTTAGAGAGCAAAGAGAAACTTTATAAAAATTAAATAAAAAAGACTCATTTGTCTTGCTGAGGTAGAAGGGAACATTCTCATATGGACAGGTTGCAGAAATGCCTATAGACAAGGTCAAGACTTTTTTATAACATTCCTGTACCTTCCACATGGATTTGACTGAAGGTCCAGCATCTCACAATATGAATTATTTTTAAACTACAGACATGAAGAAATTCAAAAAATGATCTACCAAAACAGACATTGTCTGTGGCTTTGATAAATTCAATTTTTGAGGACTATATATAGATGGGACAAGCAAAATGATAGTGCCAGCAAAGGCATATACAAATAATCAGGGAAGATTGTAGAAGGGAGTTGTTTAGGATTACCTACCTAGAATTCAAAGGATGGACAATGGCTTACGTTTGGCATAATTTATATAGGAACATGTTTATAATAGTTATGTATAGCATGAGCTGTGTCACATATGATATAAAGCTGTGCCTCATTCATCTATCAAGATAGCATATAGAGATTTTAACTAAAGTTGTACAAAAAATGTAGACAGAAACTGAAAAAAAAAGATTTGTAATGATTTATGTCAGGTAATGATATGGAATATAAAGATAATTTTAATATAATAGAGAATATGTTTACTGTTTGTGTTTTAGTCCATTTTATTGCTTATAATAGAATACTTGAAACTGGGATAGTTATAAATAAAAGATATTTTTTATAGTAATGGAACTTGAGAAGCCCAAATTTGAGGGACTTCACCTTAGGAGTGCCTCCCTGCTGGTAAGGACTCTCTGTAGGTCTGTAAGCTCCTCAGGCAGTGCAAGGCATCATGTAGTGCCAGGGCTGAGTGTGCCAGGCCAGGTCTGTCTTTTATGAAGCCACTAATGCCACTCCCACGATAACCCATTACTCCACTAATCCACAAATGGACTACTCCATTCATGAGGTCAGCTATCATGACCCAGTTACCTCTTAAAGACCCCACTTCTGAGTTTAGGAGGGGACAAATATTTAAACCATAGCAACTGGTAAACATTTCTCTGGTTTTGAAACACAAGTATGATTTTCCTTTTTGTTATTTAAGCCCTTTGTCTCATATCTAAAATGGGTATATTTAAACTTACTCCATAGGTTTATTCTGAAGCTTAAAAATGAATGCTTTTAAATTCTATTGTGAACTATAAATTGCTATAAAGTATCAATACTTTTGTTAATGTATATCTATACAGTTCTATATGTTTTAATAGAGAATTGACCCTAAATAAAAATTGATGTTTTCCCTCAAAATTAAAAGTTAGCAGTCTTGTGACACAAGAATATTTATTCCCATTTTGGTTTATAAATGTTAACACTGGAAATTTTATTTTTCTTTGCTTTTTATCCTTCTTCTTAACTTACCAAATCACCAGAGTTTAACTGAGTTATAGTGATAAATATTTGCAATCAAACAAAATAAAAATTTTAAATTCAGTCAGTGTTCAAACATTTAGATGATTATAGAAATACTATAAAATATGAAATTAAATTTACTATGGTACTCATTGGTAACTATTGATTTTAGTTTGGTAGAAACTGCAGGAGACCAATCACAGGTTGAAAGCATTACTACGATTCACAAAGCCATTAAATAATAAGTTTCTTCATAATGAATTTTGAGTGGACCATTCTAAATTTCAATAAAGCTTTGGTAAAAACATTAGATCAATAACTAATACTGATTCTGAGATGAATTTTTTATGCATAATTTTTGTGAAGATTGTTTAAGCACAAATCCTTATCAATGAATAGGTGATCAGTTCTAAATTGTTCATTCTGAATTCCATTTTTTTGTGTGTATGTGTTTAAATATAAAATTTATGTATTCATTATTTATCAAGAGTATGTGTGTGTGTTTAGATCTGAGATTCATCCCTAGATCAAATTTTGAAAATCTTCTCATAATATCTCATCCAATTATCTTTTAATGAATAACTGTTATCTGATCTGCCAAATAATTACACAGCGGATACTCATAATTTCAAAGGTGCTTAATGTATTGTGTATTATTCTGACTAATAACATCTCAAGGTCAACAGTAACCCTGGGTAGGGAATGTTAATAGCACTACAAGTAATGGCACACAAATATTTTTAAGTTTTCATTCATTTGTCCCTTTCAACAAGCTAGGTGGGAAATGAGAACAATAATGGAGAGAAAATAGAAGGTATTAACTCCCTGGCCCACAAATTACTCAGTTTCTGTGACAGTGGCCTGTCCTGTTTCTAATGACATCTGTTAGTGGATGATGTAATAAGGCATTGGAGTTTCCTTATGGTGAGTGTGTTACAGTCAACAGCCACCTGAACACATTCTTGAAAGATATATATATATATATGTATATATATATATATATATAGCATATCTTAAAAAAACCTAAAAGTTAAAAACTTGTCTTGTCACCCTGCATTTTACTATTTATGATTCATATTTGATTTATATGATTTATTTCCTGAATGCCTTATATTTTCATATTTTCTTTGCATCCTGTTCCAGATGCTGGATATGTTCTAGATATGTTGTGCTTTCACAGTGAACTATAATCAATTTGTGTATAGTGTTTATTGCTTTAATCTCTAGTACATTGCATGTAATATATACATATGAAAGTTGGAGATTTCATGCATATTAAAAAGCTTCATGTTTAATATGGCAGAGTGGCCACTCCTCTCCACTCTTCTGTCACCCCTTTTGAAAGGTTTTATAGAAATACAAAAAAAAGAAAGAAAGAAAAGAAAAGAAAGCAAAGAAAATGAACCTAAAATAGCAGGGAGATTGGGAGGAAGTAATTATTGAAGCAATTTTAATGTTTTTGGAAGAAGACAAGTGAATTGAAGTAGGTTTATGCACAACCCAAACTAGAGCCATGGCAGAGGTGATAGCAACCCTTTCAAGCAGAGTCTTAGTTATGAGTCTGGGTCCAGGAGTTGGCAGAGGAATAAAAAGTGGACATTAGCAGGTCTTTCTGAATGACAGTTATGTCAGTCGGTTTCCATTTCCATACATTTTCCTTTTCCTTCTCCCCACTCCTCCCACTACCACCCCATTTCCTTACTCTTACCACTAGACTATCTTAGAGAATGAGTTTTGTCCTTATGTGGAAAACCTGAGGATTTTTCCTTTTGGTTTTTTTGTTTTTTTTGGTTTTGGGTTTGGTTTTTTTTTTTTTTGCAGCTTTTGGCGGGGCTGGGTTTGAACCCACCACCTCCAGCATATGGGGCCAGTGCCCTACTCCTTTGAGCCATAGGTGCCGCCCCCTGAGGATTCTTTAATGGCTTCTAATGTGCATATAGTGTTCCCAGAGAAAAGCCTTCCTCATTCTGCAATTCAGGAAAAGCGCAATCTGATGTTGTGCTACAGGCATATACGCCCTAGATGACCTTCCAGTGGAGAAGGGTACCAGGGCCCTAGCTCTATCCAAAAACAGCAGGGAAGGAAATACACCTCCATTTTCTAGAACAATGTTGTAATATTATGATTTAGTACCATATGAACAATCAAGAATCACCAGAGAGAAGGAGAATTATCAGTGAGAAATAGAAAGACCAGAATAAAAGGAATAGCAACTCTAAAAGCAATATTTATGTATTAGAAAAATACAAGGGTTTAGGATGTATGTTAATGATAAAAAGGAACAGAATGCAAAGATAAAGGAACATAGAGTAACATGAAAAAGTTATCAGGCATTGACAAAATAAAATAAACTTCACTTGATGATAAGATGAATTTATGGAAAACCTCAGAATATGTAATATAAGCGTGTTAAAATATTGAAAAATTCCAAAGTGTGAAGGAAAACGCAAACCTTCAGATAAAAAAGGGTTAAAGATTAATGAGGAAAAAAAAGACACACATAGAGAGATATTCTCCAGGTATTTACTAATACCAGAGTAGATACATGTATCTCTAAATAGATTAGCTACAAAAGACTTAAGTTATTTTATAGACCTAGCCCTCTGGTTGTAATGTATATATGTACCTTTTTTCTGCAAAAGACAGAAATAGGTTTCTAAACTTTTTTTTAAGGTTTTCAAACTTTTGACAATAAGATAAAGACTAATATTAATTTGGGGATTGTAGCATTATCGTTTTTTAATCAGAAAAAGGGTAGACCATGAGGTGTTCCAGAAAAATACCAATAATAACTTAAAAACCAACTTATATAAGTTAATATTCTAAAAAGAAAAGTTGGGCATAATTCTGAGGAATTTGGAAGCATGAGGAAAGAAAATCTATTGGATTTTGTGACCCATTTTTATTTCAGACTTACTGAAAAAAATTTTAAAGTACAGAGATTCCTGTGTTTTCTTCATTCAGTGTAACTGATATCAACCTCTTGCCCAACCACAAAACAATAACCCAAACCAAGAAAATTATTATCAGTATGATGTTGTTAACTGAGCTGCAGAGTTGAGTAGGCTCCGCTGGTCTTTCCCACTCACGTCCTTTCTCTGTTTCAGAATCCAGTGTAGGATCTCAACATTGCACTTATTTGTCAGGTCTCCTTAGTCTCCTTCCATATGTGATAGTTCCCGAGTCTTTCAGTATTTTTCATGACCTTGACATTTTTGAAGAGTTCTGGTCAGTTATTTTGCAGAATGTCTCTTAATTTTTGTTTGATGTATTTTCACAATGGGATTGAAGTGATGTATTTTGGACAAAATGCTACAGAAGTTAGGGTCTAGATGTCACTTCAGTGCTGTGAGGAAAGGACAGACTTTTCAACAAATTTTGTTGGGTCATTTCAATAACCAGATGGAGAAATACAAACTTTACTTCTTTATACTATACACACCAATCAATTATAGATGGATTCTTAGTATAAGTAAAAGGTAAGATACACATTTGGAAGAAAACATAGGATGCCTTTGGGATTATTTTTTAAATAGAACACGTAACTAAGAAAGAAGGAAAATAACTTGAGCTACATTAAATTAAAAACCTCTATTTTTAAATAATTTGGTGGTATTAAAAGATACTCATAGGTGAAAAGGCAAATCATACAGTGGAAAAAGATGTTTGAGTTATTTATCAAATCCAGAATATATGTATACTACCCGGAATCCGTATAAACTACAGCAAACTGATAAGCCAAAAAACAAATATGCAAAAGTTTGGAGCAGACATGTTATAAAAGGAGAAATTCAAACGGTGATAATCACATGGAAAGTGTTCAACATCATTAGTTATTAGCCAAATGCAAGTTTAAATCATAATATGATACAGATGCACACCCGGCAGAATGCCTGACATGCAAAGGACACGTAATACCAACTTTGGGGGAAGAACAATGATTTGTAAGAATTGTCTCTCCTGAGTCTTGTCTTTCTTCCATTACTGTTTAGCACAGTGATCTTGCAAGGGTCAGCACAATTAGGCATTTGGAAGGTGAACTTTAGAAAATGCCTAACTCCTGAAAAATTAGAAGGAGAAATCAGAATCTATAATTCAGAGGTCATAAGCAGTTGATGTCAACCCTGTAACTGTGTTTACTTGACTAAGCAGAGTATGGGTTAAGCTGATTCATCCTAAATCTCCATAGTGGTTGTGAGAATTGTTACTGTGCCTACGATTAAAGACTTTAGAGATGATGCACCAGATTAAGTTATAAACTTGAAAATCTGTTGAATCAGCTTAAGGATCTTGACTTCAGAACTGCAGCCTAAGCATACAGTAAGGATGAGAAATGGGATCAGAAACATCATAAGAAATGTCTTTCTGAATATTTTTTTTCTTTTGTGAACAGAAAATATATTAATTGGTACGTTGAACATAAGGAATCACGGAATCAGATGGGAAAAAAGTCACATCTTTACCACAAACCTGTTTCTCCTCCATGGTTCTGTATCTTAAACTCAATGCTACTTGAGACCTTTGTAACCCTGGATGAGGAAGTTAAACTCTTCACTTGAAAAGGAAGAAATAATTGTACTTATCTTCTTAGATTGTTGGGAAGGTTAAACCAAGAAGGGAATTGATAGTGCGCATAAAGCATGTAGGAAAATGTTCTTATAAAACATTTCAGCCAACAACGGACATACAACAGTGGTCAAATAGGATTATAATGCCATGATTTACTGTACCTTTTCTACGTTCAGATATATTTAGATACACAAATACTTACCATTGTTTCATAATTGCCTGCAGTATGCATTAGAGTAAAATGATGTCCACGTTTGTCACCTGGAAACAATAGGGTGTGCCTATTGTAGCCTAGGTGTGCAGCCGGCTGTGCCATTACCCTAGGTGTATAGTGGGCTGCACTGATAGCCTAGGTGTACAGCCGGCTGTGCCATCTAGCCTAGGTGTGCAGCGGGCTGTGCCATCTACCCTAGGTGTAGAGCAGGCTACACTGATAAACTAGGTGTACAGCAGGCAATGTTGTCTAACCTAGGTGTGCAGCGGGCTGAACTGATAACCTAGGTGTACAACGGGCTGTGCCGTCTAGCCTAGGTGTGCGGAGGGCTGTGCCGTCTAGCCTAGGTGTGCGGAGGGCTGTGCCGTCTAGCCTAGGTGTGCGGAGGGCTGTGCCGTCTAGCCTAGGTGTGCAGAGGGCTGTGCTATCTAGGTTTGTGTAAGTGCATTCTATGATGTTCCCACAATGATGAATTTGTTTCTGTCCATATATGGCTGTAATTTAAATAATAAGAAGAAAGAAGAGAATGGCAAAGGAGGAGAGAGAAGGGAGATGAATGTGAAAGAAGAGAGCAGAGGAAGTGCTTTAATGGGGCAAGGATACATCTATTAGTAGATTGCCTGAAAAGAGAGTACAGTGAGGGAAACTCATATTGTTTGATGATAAGATGAAAGAGTCAAGATAAGGCAAGGTCAAAAATCAAGGGGAGAATAATTTCTGAAGGAGCAAGTGGCTGACTGATTGTGAATCAACGCCCATGTTCATACCAAGGGACTGACTGTGATGGTGATAGACCCAATAAACTGGGAATTCCTTTCTTTTTTAGTAATACTCACTTTTTAGGGATGGACACTTTTCCAGAGTAAGAAGTGATACATATGTGACATATTTTATAGTGAGGTACACTGGCTTTGCTCTAAAAGTAGCATTATGTTTGGTTATCGTTAAACTCTCTATTTCTCAGGATTATGGAACTTCAGTAGGAAATTGGTGCAGCCTTAATGCTCACAGAACAGCAGTTTCCTATTATTTCAAAACAGCTTCTGCGTGTTGCTGGTGTTATCCTAGTGATCTCCAGCTGTGACTACGCAGCTCATCCCAGCTGCCTGGGTCATTGAGTACAAGTCTTAGTTTCAATGATGGAGTTTTTAAGCTGGTCTCATAGGGCATCAGAGCCAATTTTCTGCTGTTCAGTAAAAGCGATTCTCAGTCCTGGAAGATGCATTTACCATTACTTACTCTTAGTATGCTTTAGAGTGAACACATAATCTGTTTTGTTGCAAATTTGGAGATAAGCCGGCACCCATCCTTTCATAGATGAACATCTGAATCACAATTGATGAGTTTGTATTATGTGTAGGTCACTACAAAAGTTTTGAGACTGACTGTGATATGGTCTATTCTTCACTTCCAAGAAAACACAGTTGACATGTTTAGCCTTGGTCAGCTCATGGGTGTTGCTGGGAGAGCTTCTTTTATTTCTGTCCATGTGGATTTAATGTTTTCTTGATTTTTTGTGCATCTCAAAACTTTTGTAATGACCCAGGTACAAGTCCTCCTCCAAAATAATATGCTATAATTAGTTTAATGATTTTATAGAGTTCAGGATGAAGATAATGTTAAAAATTAATAGTTGTAATAAAACATTACGTTGCATAGGCATGGCTGAAATACAGAAGTCAGAAAGAAAACCACCCTGCAGTGTACACTATCTGGATGACAGGTACATTATAAACCCATGCACCATTCTGTAAAACTCATCCATGCAAGCAAAAACCACTCTACCTCCAAATTTATCAAAATATAAGTTTTAAAAGAGAAAGGTTTACTGATTTCTATTTGATGAATAATTGGCTATGTAAAGTTTTTGATGGCTCATTGCCTGTTTCTCAGTGGTTAAGGTGCTGGCCACATACACTGAGGCTGGCTGGCTAAACAATAATGACAACAACAACAAAAAAATAGCTGGGCTTTATGGTGAGAGCCTGTATCCCCAGCTACATGGGAGGCTGAAGCAAGAGAATCACTTAAGCCCAAGAGTTTGAGGTTGCTGTGAGCTGTGACACCACAGCACTCTACCGAAGGCAACATAGTGAGACTGTCTCAAAAATAAGTAAATGAATAAGCTCTCAATATTGCAAACAATTATACGAAGATCAATATAATGCATGTCTTTTGTGCACTTATGCTGGAATTTTCCTATGGTACATACCTAGTAGTACATTTGATGGACAAATTTAAAAGAAACATTAATAACTTCAAAGTGGTTAAACTTAACAGTTACCAGCAATGTATGTGTTTCTTGTTCCACATCTTTGCAAATATTTCATTAGACTTTAAAGTTATTTGTTGCCTTTTATGTACAAATAGTAACTCATTATAATTTTATTTCCATTGCTATGGTTACTAGTGAGGGTGAGCATCTTTCAGTATTTTGTAAACCACTTTTTATTCCTGTTCTGTGAATTGTCTACTCATATCCTGTTTTTCAAATTAGATTTTTATTTATTTATTTTCTATTTTTAAAAATTTATTTTTTCATTCACATATAAAATTTTATGTATTATGTACACATGAAGTCTTAAACTAAATATACATTGTAGAATGGTTAAATCTAGCTATTATTTTCACGATTCGTTGTAAAATTCTTTATCTTTGAAATAGCTTTTCTGTTTTCTCAGTCTGTGCCTTAGTTTAGTGAGACAATTAAAAAATAATATAGCCAAAATTCCCAGCTTTCATTTTTATGATTGTATTTTGTGTATTTATTTGAAAATACCCTGAACAATATCTTTGTTTATATAAGTGTTGAAACTTTGCTGTTTTTACATTTGCCCTTTAATTCAACTGAATTTGTTTAACAGCTTATTAAGACATAATTGACAATGTAAAATAAACTGCTTATATTTACGGTGTACAATTTATAATGTGTAACATAATACATATAGAACTATGAAACCATCACTGCATTTAAGATAATGAACATTTCTTTCATTCCCAAATGTGTCCCCATGTCGTTGTTAAGTCTGTCCTTCTCTCTCTTCCCTTCTGTCTGCAGACAACCACTAATTCGCTTTCTGTCATAAAGATTAATAATTTGCATTTTACGGAATTCTATATAAAATGTAAACATACATTGTTAATGTTCTTTGTTTGGCTTCATTCATGAACAATTATTTTGAGATTCATCTACATTCTTGGCTATATTAACAGTTCATTCATCTTTAAGTATACTTCTTTTTTATGGCTATATCACGATTTTCTTATCCATTCACCCAATAATGGATATTTAAATTATTTTCAGAGCTTAGGTATTAACAATAAAATTGATAGAAACATGTACAACTATTTGTATCCTATCACTTCCCTAGTAGTGAAATGGCTGAGTCATGGGGTAGAGTGTCCATATAATTTTGTGAAAATCTACCAAATCATTTCCAAGCCTACTAAAAGAGAGTTCCAGCTGGCTTCACATTTTCACCAAATCTTGTGTTTGTCAGTATTTTAAATATAATCTATTTTATAAAGAGATATTTATAAAGACTCAGATATTTATATTTTTCTATCTTTCTAATTTTCTGATATATGTGGTAAAAATTCATTTTTTTTTTATATTTGTGTAATACCACATTTTAATGAAAAATAATTGTATTTTCCAAATAAAAATTTTAGTAAGGAAAGGGACATCATTTTACAGTTTTGTAAAACACTTTAAGCAAATGTCTAGCTTAATAAAAGATGTTTCTGCATTCAGTTTATTATGATACCACACATCACATAGACTCTGGGAAACTCCACTATATACTCTTGAGAAACAGGAATAAAAAGTCAAATAATATCTTAATAAAATTGTGAAAAGTTCTGACCATGTAGACTCCCTGGAAATATCTCTTGAACACCCACGTCCCTGACCCATGCTTCAGAAATGATTTGAAAAACTCACAATTCTATTTATTCCATTTTACATCACATTTGATCAATTGAATTTTAGTGGGTATTCACAAAATCTGAATCCTATTTCAAATCAGAAAATAATTATATTAATTTTGGCATATATACATCTTATGAATATATATTTTAGTATTAACTAGGAATGTGGACAAAAATTATAATGCCCTATAACTTAGAGCTTTATTTGGATGAGAAAATTATTAAATGTAATTTTAAAAAGAAAATGTTTTTAGAAAACAGGTCAATGAACTTTATAATAAAGGCATATTATTGCTTAAATTTATTGCAATAAGATTACCTAGACAAATATCTTTCTGTTGAATGAAGTTTATAATGCTATAAGTAAGTATATGGCACTTGTTTGGAGAGAATTTTATTTCTATTAAAATCCTTGTTTACCTATTACAGGCACCTAAATAAGTATTTGTTTTTATTTCACATTGGAAAATGTAGGTTCTATGCATTTTGTGAAACAATGCGTTTTTTCACAGGCACTTGGTCTTTTAGATAGCATGTATCAGCAAGAGGTACCAGCAC
>NW_003852398.1:44992400-44993397 GCF_000181295.1 Otolemur garnettii
ACAGATGTCTGGTCTGAGTTTCTGTATCCAATCAGCCAATCTGTGCCTCTTTAGAGGAAAAATTCATTTTATATTTGGGCATATGTTGTTGTGTCCTCAGGGTAAAAATATATCCGTATGTTATGTTGACATGCATCTATTTAGCTCTCACAGTCCTTTGAATTTTCCCCAATTTCATGTTAAGCTAAAATGAGTTGAAGTAATATATTTGTTTTAACCTTTGAAGAGAGTCAACTATACAGGTGCTGTCAGTAATATGAACTCATTATTGCAGTGAAAACTTAGAGAAACACTGTGGGAAAAGCATTATACTTATCCTAGGAATTATGAATTTTATTTCAAAGTTTTTTGTTTTCTTGTAATATTAGATATGTTATCTGGTCTCTTTGGATTTTATCTGAAAGTTAAGAGTATATTCTGTTTTCTTTATACCTTTACATATTCCCTGAAATCAAGTTTATTTTATTTTTCAAAGTTCTTAAACACAGGTTTAGCAATTGTAACCTGTACTATCTGTTTTTATCTAATGTTTTTCCAATGATCAATTAAAGGATACAAATTACTGAAGTTTTACTCCTTGAAAATTAAGATTTATAAGATCTTTTTTAAATTTAAAAAAAAATTTTTTTTTTAAGATCTTTATATAGTTCACAATTCTACTGTGGAGGAGTATAAAATTATTCTAGTTATCTTGATAGAGTAAGTCAACAAAACTTAAAGCTGAATGAAAAGTATTCTCATTAATATTGATTGCTACACAAGTTTAAATATTAATGGTTCCATTCTCATGACATTACCTGAACTATGATATATTAGGAGATGTAATCTTGGGAAAGATTAATGCTGAGAAGCTAAGAACTAAGAAGGTTCCAAAATGTTGACAAATATTGCAAACTAGAGAGTAAAAGTGTTTTCCTGTCCCCTTGTTTGCAAGTAGGTCATATAATATATTTTCCAAACAATTATTCACTGGAACATAGTTAAATCACAAATAATT
>NW_003852398.1:44994436-45005313 GCF_000181295.1 Otolemur garnettii
ATCCAAAAAAGGAATTACAGTCTGCCAAAAGTGTGCTCTATAATTTATGATTTTATAAATGGATATGGTTTTCATAGTAGTCAAAGATAATAGTTTGTCTTTCTGTGGTACCAGTGTAATATCCCTTTTTTCATTTCTGATTGAGTTTATTTGAGTCCTTTCTCTTCTATTTCTGGTTAATCTCGCTAGTGGTCTGTAGATTTTAGTTACCTTTTCAAAGAACAAACTTCTTGTTTGGCTGATCATTTGTACATTTTGTTTGTTTTCATTTTGTTTAGTTCTGCTCTGAAATTTATTTCCCTTTTTTCTAGCTTGAGATTGGGTTTGTTCTTCTTTGTCTGTTTCCTTGAAGTGTGATGTTAGGTTGTAAATTTGTGAACCTTCTGTCTTTTTGATATAAGCATTTAAGTTTATGAATTTCTCCTCAGCACTGCCTTTTCTGTATCCCAGAGATTTTGGAAGCTTGTGTTACTTTGGTGTTCAGTTGAAAAAAAAATTTTATTTCCATCTTAATTTCATCATCAACCCAAAGATCTTTCAACAAGAAGTTGTTTAATTGCCATGATGTTTTGTAGATTTGAGAGTTCCTCTTGGAATTGATTTCTGGTTTTATTCCACTATGATCTGAGAAGATACATGGTATAATCTCAATTTTTTTGAATTTTCTGAGACTTGTTTTGTGACTGGATAAGGAAATCTATTTTGGAAACTGTCTCCTGTGCTGATAAGTAGAATGTATATTCTGTAGTTTGGGGGGAAAATGTTCTGGTAATGTCTATTAGGTTCATTTGTTCTAGTGTCCCTTTTAAGTCCAGTGTTTTCTTATTGATTTTCTGCCAGTTCTATCAGTAGAGTATTGAAATCCCTAGCAATTATGATGCTAATGTTTACTTCCTTCTAGTTCAATATGTTTTATAAATCTAGGAGCTCCTGGGTTGGGTGCATATACATTTAGGATTATTATGTCTTCTCATCAAATTTCTCTCTTTGTCTTTTCTCACCATTGTCTGATTTAAAGTCTATTTTATCTGACATAAGAAAAGCTGCTTCTGCTCTATTTTCATTTCCATTTGTGTGGAATATTTTTTTCATCCCCTTTTCCTTGACACTATGAGAATCCTTTCAAGTTAGATGGGTTTCTTGGAGACAACACATATTTGGGTTGTTTTTTTCCATCTGTTCAGCCAATCTATGTCTTTCAAGCAGAGCATTAAGACCATTTACATTCAATGTTAGCGTTGATACATGGGATGCTGTTCTGTTCATGTTGAACATTCACATGTCCATCATGAATGTGAATTATTCATTTATAGTGTGACAATTTAATATTCTTTAGTTGATTGTGGCATAGAAAATGATTATTATTAATAATTTAGTAATAGAATTACCTCAGTCTTTGAATTCTTAAATCCGTAATTCACAATCATGGTAAGCTTAGGAGGCTGCAATTAACCATGAAAAAGTTAAAATTATACCCCTAGCCATTCAAAAAGAAAACCCAGAAAATGACCAATATGAAAACATTTCATGCAAAAATATGGCATATATGAAGATTCGACAATTAAGTTTGCAAACTCATCCTACAAAAAGTACTACATACCTGATTGATGAATATCACAATAGTCACCTTGGAATTACTCCCTTTGGGAAGCTATGTACTAATGCCAGCATTTAGTCTACCCTTCAAAGAAGTTTTGGAACTCTTTTTCTGGAATGGCCATCAGAGCTATCACTGTACTATGCTTGACATCCTGAATGTCATCAAAATGTCTTTCTTTCAATATTTCTTTTATCTTGAGGTAAAGAAAAAAAGTCTTTCTATCAGATAAGTAGGGTAGGTATTCCAATATAGTTATTTGTTTCCTGGGAAAAACCTCCTTCATAGATAATGCCTTGTGAGCTAGTGCATTGTCATAATGCAAGAGCCACAGCTTTCATACCAAGATTTTTAATTAAGATTTTTCTAATTATTTCTCTATTGATGTTTACTTGGTCTGTTATTCTTCACACAAGCAAATGATGAATTTGACATACAATTCAATAAATTTTTGCAATGTTTTCATCAGCTCTGCTCATTACTGGCTTCCCTGACCTCTCTTCATCAGTGATACTTTCTTTCCCCTCAGAAAAATGCTTAATCCATTTGTATGTTGCTATTTTCTTCATGGCATTATCCCTATAAACATAGATTAACATGTCCCAGATTTCAGTTCCATTCTTGCCAAGTTTAAAAGAAATTTAATGATTGCTGGTTGCTCTAATTTAAGCTCTGGCATTCTTGTGATGGCACACAAAAATGTGCAACAATAATGAATGCCACTCAGCAAGACAGTACCACATGTCAACATGAACACAGCTGTCAAGCACTGATATATCAAGGTTATAAAACCTTACCAAGTTGTTTGTATGGTGCTGCCAACATAAGCATGTAGTGACAGTTCATTAATTTAATTGTCAGACCTTGTAGATAAATTCAAGGACATATTAATAAGCAGATTACTTACTCAACTGATGTTAATATTTAAAGGACAGTTAAAATTAATATAGTTATGCTTGATGGTATTCTGGAGTACTTTGAAGCAGAACAAGACTCTTAATAATAACTTAAAAAAGGCAGATAAAATGCAAAATTATTCCTGCCAAGACATTTGACAGTTGCATTCAGGGACTAAAAAAGCCAAAATTTAGGAGGCAAAACTGTAGATAAGTTCTTCTGTCTTATCTACTAGATTTAAACATTAACATAGTTTAAACATAGAAATAGTCACATAGACCAACAAAACAGAATAGAGAACATGAGTATAAACCAAAACATAGATGGCCAACTAGTTTTTGGTAAGAGGACTCAAATATACTTCAGGAAAAGGATAGTCTCTTCAACAAATGATGTTGAAGAAAAACTGGATATTAATATTCAAAATAATGCAATTGAACCATTATCTTACACTAGGCACAAAGAATTAACTAAAATAGGTTAAAGACTTAAGTGTAAGACATGAAACAAAATTTCTGGAAGAAAATAAAAGGAAAGAACCTCTTCACATTGGCCTTGGCAATGACTGTTTTGGATATGAAACCCCAAAGCAAAAAAAGCAACAAAAGCAAAAATAAACAAGTGTGACTACTTGTGTAAGCCATAAAGCTTCTGCACACAGTAAGGAAAATAATCAGCTTGTGAAGAAGCAGCCTACAGATAGGGAAATGTATTTTTGAACCATATATCTGATAAGGAGTTGATGTCCAAAATATATAAGGAATTTATAAAACTTAATAACATAAAAACAAATAACCTAATTTAAAAATAGGCAAAGTGGCCGAGTGTGGCAGCTCATGCCTGTAATCCTAGCACTCTGGGATTGCCCAGCACTTGGGAGGCTGAGGCAAGAGAATTGCCTAAGCCCAGGAGTTTGAGGTTGCTGTGAGCTGTGACTCTACAGCACTGTACTGAGGGCAGCAAGTTGGGACTCTGTCTCAGAAAACAAAAACAAAAATCCTAGCACTCTGGGAGAATGAAGTGGGAAGATCATTTGAGCTCAAGTGATCTTAAGACCAGCCTCAGAAAGAGTGAGACTCTGTCTCTACTAAAAATAGAAAAAAATTTAGCCAAGCATTGTTCAGGTGCCTGTAGTCCCAGCTACTCTAGAGGCTGAGGCAGGAGGATTGCTTGGGCCCAAGAGTGTGAGGATGTTGTGAGCTAGGCTGATGACCTGGCACTCTAGTCTGGGCAACAGAGTGAATCGCTGATTAAAAAAAAAAAAAGTAGAAAAAGGACATGAATAGATATTTTTACAAAGAAGACATGAAAAGCTCATAAGTATGAAAGGTGTTCAACCACACTATCAGGGAAATGCAAATTAAAAGCACAATGATATAACAAATGTTGGCAAGGATGTGGAGAAAAGGGAACAATTGTACATTGTTGGTAGGAATATAAATTGGTACAGCCATTATAGAAAACAGCATTGAGGTTCATTAAAAATTTAAAAAACAAAAAAATACCATATGATCCACCATTCTCTCTTCTGGGTATATACCCAACAGAAATGAAACCAGTGTCTCATAGAGAACTGCATTCTCATGTTCATTGCAGCATCATTCCTAATATGCAAGATGTGGAAACAATTTGAGGGTCTGTTGACAGGATAATGGTCAAAGAAATTTTGTGAGATGTTAGTGGAATATTATTCAGCTTTATAAAGGAGATTCTGCCTTTTGAGGAAACATGGATGAACTTGCTGGACAGTCTGCTAAGTTAAATAAGCCAGGCACAGAAAGATGTATCCTGTATGATCTCACTTCCATGTGAAATATAAAAAATCCAAATACGTAGAAAAAGAGAATAGAATTATATTTACCAACAGGCAAGATTTGAAGCGAGAAATGTATGTTGAGTTATATTTTCACTCAAAAAATAATGCATTGTAGCAAGGAAGAAAATAGGCATCATATAGTTGAGATTTGCTAGGAGTGTGGATCTCAAGTATTCTCACCATACAAGGAAAGTTACCATGTGAAGTGAGGGGCATGCTAATTAGTTTGATTGTGACCGTTACTTCCCAATGTATGCATTTATCAGAACACCATATCATACATCTTGAACGTATATAATTGAATATATATAATTTTTGTCATTTGTACCTCAGTAAAGCTGAAAATAAAAACATTGTTATATCTATGAGTTAGGAGTTTTACTCCCACATGTCTAGCCAACAGATTCACATATACATGTATACCAAGTGTGTGGGCATTCAAGTATCTTTACTTATAATAGGCAAAAAGTGGAAATATTCCACAGGTAACTAAATTGAAGTATATTCAGAGAATGGGATATGTATAACAATAAAAATAAATCATAATATAAATAATATCAAGGGAAATCTTAAGGATATAATGAGAAAAAAATCATGCATAGGAGAATGCACACAGCATGATTCCATTTATAAAAAATACAAGTCTAATCTGTGACGTTAGAAATAGGATAGTGGATACACTTGAGGAGGTAGAGGGAGTGGTGATTATGAAGAGCATGACAGGGCTTTTCAGATGTTAAAATGTTCTATTTCTCCTCAAGTGGTAGAACCATGGATGTGCTTATTTATTCACTGAACTGTACCTTTATTATTTTATTCCTTTCTGTATGTATTTCATGCCTAAATGAAAAATAAAATGACAATAAATTGATATTTACTTATAATAAATATTATTTATATTTAGGATATACAACATGATGTTATGAGATACACAGATCATAGGTAGTAAAAAGTTTAGTATACTGAAGCAAATCAACATAGCCATCATCTCTGACTTACCCTTTCTTGCCCTTTTTTGTTTTTGTGGAAAGAGCTGATAAAATCTCATTTAGCATACAGTAGCAGTTGTATTACCCACAGTTCTCATGTTGTACATTAGATCTCTAGACTTGCTCATGTTACATACTTGCTACTTTATATAAAGTGATATTTTAAGATAAAGAAGAAATTGGAACATAGTATTCTATATATATTTGGCCATATTTTCACTCAAATGTTAGTACATAATAAAAATGCTAATAGGCATATAAAGCCCATGTTGAAAACCATTTTGGAGGAAGTTTTCATACTAGAAGAGAAACAGATTCTGGAGAAACTACAAGAAATTATGAGTGTTAAAATGTCTTGGAAAAGTTTATTATTCTACAAAATAAACAAGTTAACAAGAAAGTAAATAAAACTAAGACTAAATAAAATAAATATAAATTTAATATAAATACTAGGAACATAAATTCCTAGTAATCAAACAATATGATTATAGACATTATAAACATGAGGCTTTGGAATCCCAAAAGACATGGAGTGAGGGAAGGATATTTGTTATTAGGAAGTAGATATATATTTTGATAATTTTAAGAAATTGATGGGAGTAAATATGGTTTTGCCATTATGTTAAAGATAGCCAACATAAAGAAAAATATTAATAGTATATACAAGTATTAAACTGAAATAAATCTATCCAATATAAAGCAGAAAAAGGAGAAGAAATGCATTAAAAGGTACATAAAATATGATCATATAACAATACTAACATAATACTATTAAAATATCTATAAAAAAGTTAAACTTGCAAATTAAGAGATTCCACAACCTCCGATTCCTGCATCTATCCACTCCAGTCAGGATTCTATCCCCACTACCTGCTGGAAATGCTCTTGTCAGGATAATCAGTGTTTCCAATTCAGTGTTTATCTCTCTGTGCTCATGCTTTTCCTTTCAGCAG
The DNA here is from genome assembly GCF_000181295.1 of Otolemur garnettii. Lineage (NCBI taxonomy): Eukaryota > Metazoa > Chordata > Mammalia > Primates > Galagidae > Otolemur > Otolemur garnettii. The sequence goes on from NW_003852398.1 coordinate 45,000,689, forward strand.
GATTCCATGGAGTTATTTACACTTTCTAACTTGAAACATTTCTTCTCTTAGTTCTTCTTTTTATAACATCAGCCCAGTCTTCCTCCCTGAAGTGAGAACTCATGTAACCACATTGCTTATCTAACACATCCTTTTAGCTGTCTTGGAGGCAGCCCACACTGATATGGCTCAAGAAGAAAGCTTATTTGCTAGGATTGTATTGAGTATTTTTATGTCCATATTCATTAATGATATTGGTCTCAAGTTTTCTTTTTGTTGTGACCTTTCCTGGTTTTGGGATTAGAATGATAATTTGCTTCATAGAAGGAGTTGGGGAGGGTTCCTCTTCCCAATGATTTGGGATATTCTGTAATAGAGGTATAAGCATTTTTCTTTTAAAGTTTGGCAGAATTCTGGTATAAAACCAACTAGTCCAGAACTTTTTTTTTGTTGGAAACTTTTTTATTGTTGCAATTTTGGTGCTTGAAATTGGTCTGCTCAAGAGTTCTGTTTCTTCTTGATTGAGTTGAGGGAGGCAGTATGATTCCAGGAATTTTTCCATTTCTTCTACATTTTCAGTTTTCTGGCCATAGAGATTTTTGTAGTACTCAGTGATAATATTTAGTATTTCTGTGGTGTCTATTGGTATCTATCCTTTTTTTCTTTTTGTTTCTAATTGAGTTTATTAGAGCTCTTACTTTTCTGTTTCTGGTTAATCTGGCCATGGGTTTGTCAATTTCATTTATCTTTTCAAAGAACCAGGCTTTTATTTCCTTAATCTTCTGAATGGTTCTTTTGTTCTCAATTTCATGTAGTTCCAACTCGATTTTGGTTATTTTTTTCTTTTGCTGGGCTTGGGATTAGATTGTTCTTCTTTTTCCAGTTACTTGAGATGGTGCATTAGATTGTTGATTTATGCTCTTTCTGATTATTGATTTGGGCATTTAATGCTACACATCAAAAAGTTAATTCATGATGCATAGGTGGGCTTCATCCTTGGGATGCAAGCTTGGTTCAACACATGCAAATCTACAAATGTAATTCACAACATAATCAGAAGTAAAAACAAAGACCATATGATCCTCTCAATAGATACCGAAAAAGCATTCTACAAAATTCAACATCTTTTTTTGATGAGAACACTTAATAAAACTGGCATAGATAGGATATTCCTAAAATGATAGAAGCCATCTATAACAAACCCACAGCTAACATTATATAGAAGAGAGAAAAATCAAAAGCATTCTGCTTACAACTGGAATCAGACAAGGATGTTCACTATCACCACTACTCTTCAACATAGTGCTGGAAGTCCTAGTCAACGCAGTCAGACAAGAGAAGGATATTGAGGGTATCCAAATGCGGACAGAGGAGATCAAACTATTGCTCTTTGCTGATGACATGATCATATGCTAGGAAACTCGAAGGTCTCAACTATGTGACTCTTGGATGTGATTGAGAAATACAGCAATACCTCAGGATATAAAATCAGTGTACACAAATCCATAGCCTCATATGTGCCAACAACAGTCATGCTGAGAATCAAATCAAAGATACAATACCCTTCACAGTGGCAACAAAGAAAATGAAATACCTTGGAAAATCTTTAACAAAGGATGTGAAGGATCTCTACAGAGAGAACTATGAAACACAGAGAAAAATAATTACAGAGGATGTTAACAGATGGAAGAACATATCACACTCATGGATTGGAAGAATCAGCAGAGCCAAAATGTCTATACTTCCAAAGCAATCTACAGATTTAATGAAATCCTCATTAAAATACCAACATCATACTTTGAAGATCTTGAAAAAATAGTTCTGCATTTTGTGTAGAGCCAGGCAAAAAACCTGAACTGCTAAAACAATTCTATTAAATGAGAACAAATCTGGTGGTATCACTTTATCAGACTTCAGGTTATACTACAAGTCCTTAGTGATCAAAACAGCACAGTATTGGCATTAAAAATAGAGTCATAGATCTATGAAACAGAACAAAAAAAGATAGAGATGAAACCAGCCTTATCTGGCTATCTGATCTTTGACAAAGCAAACAAAAGCATTCACTAGAGAAAAGAATCCTTGTTCCATAAATGGTATTGGAACTGGTTAGCCACATGTAAAAGAGTGAAACTGGATCCACACTTCTCATCACTTATAAAAATTAACTCTCAATGGATAGAAGATTTAAACTAAGACATGAAACTATAAAAACCCTAGAAGAAAGTGTTAGAAAAACTCTTAATCTTTTTTCTTCTTTTGCCCGGGGCTAGGTTTGAACCCGCCACCCTTGGCATATGGGGCCAGTGCCCTACTCCTTGACCCATATTGGCTTAAGGAAAGAATTCACTGGCAATGATAGTAATAACTAAAGTAAATAAATGGGACCTGATCAAGTTAAAAAGTTTCTGCTGAGCTAAGGACATAATCAATAATCAGAGAGACACTCTATAGAATGGAAGAAGATACTTGCGTGTTCCAAATTCAACAAAGGGCTAAAAACCAGAATCAATAACCAACACAAAAAAAGCATCAAGAAAAGAGCATACAACTCCATTAAAAACTGGGCGAGAGACACAAACAAAACTTTTCCCATGAGGACAGATGGATGCCCACCAAACACACACAAAAATACTCATTGTCTCTAATCCTTGGAGAAATGCAAATCAACATCACTTTGAGGTACCTTCTAACCCTAGCGAGAATGGCTCCCATCAGAAGATCCCAAGACAACAGATGCTGGCATGGGTGTATAGAGAAGGGAACACTTATTCACTGTTGGTGGGACTGCAATCTAGTTCAGTCTCTATGGCAGTGATTTTCAAATGGTGTGCCATGAGAGGATCTTAGGTGTTGGGAAAAATTTAAAAGATCATTAATTAAATTATTTTTGAAAGAAGTTCAAAGCACAGTAAGTATACTCCTTTTTTACTCCCCCCCATTTTAGAATATGTGCTGCTGAAGCAAGCACCTTACTCTTTTTTTTTTTATCAACATAATTTAAGTGTGCCATGGAAGTTTAACTATATAGGTTCAAGTGTGCCATGAGATTAAAAAAGTTGAAAAACACTGCTTTGTGGAAGGAAGTTTGGAGAGTTCTCAAAGAACTAAAAGTAGATCTACCATTTGATCCTACAATCCCATTAGTAGGTATTTACCCACAAGAAAGAAAAGACTTTTACATAAGGACATTTGCACTCAATATTTATAGTAGCACAATTCACAATCAGAAAGATGTGGAAACAACCCAAGTGCCTTTTGGCACATAAATTGATTAATAAATTGTAGTATATGTATACCATGAAATACTATTCAGCCATAAAACAAGACAGAGAATTTGTATCTTCTGTAACAACCTGGATGGCCTTGGAGAATATGTTCCTAAATAAAGTATCAGAAAGATGGAAGAATAAGCATCACCTATAACTCAGTTCCAATTTGAAACTAGATTAACAAATACATGCTTATAAATTAAATTCACATAGGGGAAAGTGGAAAGGGTTGGGTAAGTTCCCACCCAATGGGTATCTCGCATGGGTATGTGGCACACTTCCTGGTGAATAACACAACTACAGCATGGACTTTAACCTTAGAAAAGCAATTTATTTAGCCTAATCATATGTGTCCCATGTTAACGTGAAAGAAGAAGAAGAAGAAGAAAGAAGAAAGAAGGCCTGATTCTCTCCTCCATGTCCAACTTTCCTCTCTGCCAATTTGTCAACTCTTGCTCACACAGAAAATCAAAGGCAACCCTTGACTCACGCCTGATTCTCTCTTTTTAAGTCATCCTGTATACCCAATTCATCAGCAAATTCTATAGATTAGGCCTTCAAAACAGAAAAGCATCCTGAGTCTGACTGGTTCTCAGTTTTCAATAAAGTCTCCTAGTTCTAGGCACGGTTATTTTTGTAGAGGCTATTAAAATATCTTCCAACTGTCTCCTTCTGCTCCTTTCGCTTCTCCATGGACGAGATCATCATAAATCTCAATCAGTTCCTGTCACTCTTCCCCTTAGACCCCCTCCCACTTGACCACCAATGACTTTGCCCGCCTCTTGGAATAAAGCCCGAGCTCTTCTTTATTATAACATGTAAGCTTGAAAATAATTTGGTCCCGAAATATCTTAAACTTCATTTCCCCCAACTCTTACTCTTTCATCTTCACCAATATCATATTCTAAGTATCCTCATCCTTTTTTTTCTATTTATAAAATATATAAATGTTGTTCTAAACTTTGAAATGGTTTGTTTTTCCTTTTTATCTGGAATTCCCTAATCATGCCATTTCATGCATAGGTCTTTCCTTCTAGCATTTTGGGTCTTAGCCTTTCTAACCAACCAATCCAGTAGTTTTAGACTCTCCTCACCACAGGTTCAAATTTATTTTCTTCAGATCACTTATCTATATTATGTACTATTTATTTCAAATGCAGCATATGTTGTTTCAAATAAAGCAATATATGTATGTATGTATTTTTCAGAAAAACATCAGATATTAAATTCTACAAAAGCGCACATGTTCTTAGCAGATCACATTTGTCCCATCATTAAGAATTCTTTTTTTCCATGACCTAGTATACCATGGAATACTATGCAGCCATTAAGAAAGATGGAGACTTTACCTCCTTCATGTTTACATGGATAGAG
>NW_003852398.1:45005874-45007846 GCF_000181295.1 Otolemur garnettii
TGAAAATTATGAAGCAAGCTAGAGCTGATAGAATTTGTAAAAATGATTAAAGAGAGGATGACACGACCTTCCAGGGTGTGTATATTCAGATCGACATTCTTTTGGCAGCGAATTAGGTCAGCACCTCCATCAGGGAAACAAAACCAGTGAAAACGGCTCTTTTCTCTCCTAGCACAGGCCACCAAAGTCACAGCAGGGCCTGAGAGGACCTCGGGGTCCTTCAAGACTTCCGTTCTCTGGGGGCAGAGATTGCACCGAGACCCTCCCCACGTTACCCAGGAAGGGCCTGGCCTTGGAGGCATCCACAGGTGCTGCTTTCTAAATGGGCCTGGGCCTTGGAGGTCTTTGCTTGATTTTGGTGCCACGTTTGCTCTGGGGACAGAAGCCGTTGAGCGGCTGTTTCTGTGTTTGTGGCGGTGGCGGGTGTTGCCCTTCCCCATAGGATCAGCTTCGTTTCCACGGCCCTGTGACTGGGCAGGCCCAGGGAGCCTGTTGCTGTGATACCGTGGCTGGAAGAGCCATTCTCCTGTTAGTCGGCCGTGCAGGGAAGGCTGCTCAACATTTGGGGGTTTGCTGCTTGCCCTCGGAGGGTCTGTTGTGATTGGAAGATTTTCGGGAAAAATTACTCTGTTTCCCAGAGGTTGCTGCGTGAGCATTCAGCAGAGGCAGCAGGGAGTTCTTGAAGAATAGTTGTCCTTTGGCCATGTAATCTGCAGAGCATGATTTGTGCCTTCAGCTGTTAGATGTCACAGGAGAATCAGGCCATTTATTTATTATTATTATTTTTTAAAATTTGATATTTTTGTTAGATACTTTCTTCTTCTTCTTCTTTTTATTTATTTATTTATTTATTTTTTTGGTAGTTTTTGACTGGGGCCAGGTTTGAACCTACCACCTCCAGTATATGGGGCCAGCGCCCTATTTTTAATGTTTACCCCCTCACCCCCTGAATACATGAAAATGTAAAGAAAATGAAGAGTAGAGATTTTGCTATCTTTATTTATCCGTGTATCTCCAGCATCTAAAATAGGTTTCATTAAATGGTAAATAAATTAACCCATGGAAATTATCTTTGAATCCTTTGTTCCAAATGTAAGATTGTCTTGGTTGAGCCACTTTTCAGCCACCCAGCGTGAGCAAGAACATAAATGAAGAATTAAAAACCGTAGAGCAAAAGATAAATTAAAACCTGACCACACGAAATTAAATGAGTTCAGATTTAACACAAGGAAGATGGAAATGAAAATAATGACTTTTTATTTTATTTGGGAAGACTTGAAATAGAAATGCAATTTTATCTCTAATGGTTTTTGTGCTACAGTTTTGGTGTGCATTTTGTCTAATTAGTTGTATTAACAGGAGACTACATATTGGAAGACAATTCTAAAATTTTTCTTAAGGGGGATAAATTAAGTTTGGGCAGTAATTCAAGCTGCTCAAGAAAAGCAATTTGCAAGCACATTACTTAGCTTCTCAAATTTAGAAAATAATGAATCTTAGTTCATGGTCAGGAGCTAGAGGAGTGCATCTGAATGGGCATTTTTGAGAAGAACTTTTCTATTTAACTGCACGTTTTAGGACTGAAAAATATGTCTGTGCTTTGTAGTATTTATGGGAAAGCCTAACATTTAACAAAAGAAGCCCATTTATACAGGAACTTTAAGGAACCATGGAATTAAGTGCTATTTTATAGGTTTAAAAGAATTCAGAGATAAAATTAACATGTAACAACTGAGACACCGTTGTCTAGTCATTTAAAATTGTGAATATCTTTTTATAAAAATAATTTGCTGGTATGCCATTAGTTTGAGATTTATAGGCAGGTCTTGAGAGGTCTGAATACTTGGAAAAGATCTATTTGTTCCTGACTTAGCTAGTTTAATGGAAATATGGTAGACTCCACTGTCATATCCATAGCTTCGGAGGAAAGAAATCTGTTTCTATTAAGCTTTAGTTATCTTGATGTCTCATC
>NW_003852398.1:45007893-45009988 GCF_000181295.1 Otolemur garnettii
TTTGATATCCCACCTCGAAAAGAGGTGTGAGAACAAAATTTTAATAAAAATAACACAAAACACTTAACATACTTGAAGGGAATTATAAAGATTGAATATATGAGAATCAAAGTCATCACATACCAACAGCTGAAAAGTATAACAAAAACATAGTGCATATTACAAATAAAGAATTAGTCTGAACACCTTGGTATATCTGTTGATGCTTTTTTAGTCCTCCCATCTATTAGAAAAACTACAACAACCCTACTTTTCCTAATTCTTCTTGCACAGGTGCTTGGCATGATTAGTACAGGCAGTCCCCAGGTTACAAACGTCTGACTGGATATACGACTAGCACTTAGAAATGGATGCTGCTACCGGTAATAGGTAAACACACCTGTACCAGCTTACATGCAAATTCAACTTACGAATAACCTACAGAACTGATCTTACTCATAACCTGGGGGCTGCCAGTAGTAGCTTGGTAGTATGGCTGGTTCTCATCATTTTATTTTGAATTCCCATCTTCCATGTATTTGTTTTTACTTTTGTGTGTGTTAATTTTCTGCTCCCTCACTCCAGTGGTCAGTACAGATCTTTTAGGTATGATATTTTATGCTAGAGTATAGGACTCTGCTAGTGTGAATGACCCTCCTGGTTTGCTCCAGACTCAGAGGGTGTCTAGGATGCCAGACTTTTAGTACTAAATTTTGGATAGTCTGGGAGAGCTGGCCACCTTAGTGCTGAAAAAGATGAAGGATGTGGAAATATCTTTGAAAATAGGATATCAAGCAGAAGTTAGGGTGCTCTTAAAAGTTCACGACTGTTTAACTGTAAGTCCATTTTTGATATAAGAAGGTCATCTAAATTTTAGGACCTTTGTCAGTGAAAATGGGCAGGTATGAAATGTTGTCAACCCAAGAACAATGAAAATGTCAGGATGGAAAAATGTTCTGCTGGCAGTGGGAACTATTGGAACTAAGTGGGTAGCCTTAAATATAAATTTGTTTGAAACGTTAAGTTCACTATTTTCAAATTGTTTTGGAGGCTTACAATTCAGCCACAACCGTCTTTGTGGTTACTACTCCTCTATTTGCCATCCTTTTCTTTTTTTGGATTTTATTGAATTTATAACTTATTACAGAGTTAATTTGAATAATTTAATAATTTATTACAGAGTTAATACTACCAGTTCTAAGAGATGGGCTCATGTAGCTTGAGAACGAGGGACTTACCAATACATTTTTGAACAACGCATCCTTAACACTCCTCTTAATTTTTTAAATAGCTTTAAAATCCACCCATTTAAAATGTAAAATCCATTGCATTTTAGGATATGCAGAGCTGTGGAGCTATCATCACAATTGATTTAAGAACATTTTCATCACCCAATAACAAAACTCCAAAACTGTTAGTCATTCCTCAATTTCTCTCTGTAACACTCGCTTCTCCTCTCCATCCACCCTGACCCTAGGCAATCACTTGTCCAGTTTCTGTCTCTATATGTTTGCCTATTCTGCATAAATATCTTACTGTGCTTATATGTCTTTTGACCATTTTGTCCTCATACCCCTTCCTCTCTAACCACCCAATCCCCCAGGGACCATCATTCTACTCTTTCCCTGAAATCAGCTTCCTTAGGTTCCACATCATCAATGAGATATCATGCAGTATTTGTACTGATCATGCAGTATTGATGTAGTATTTCTATTTCTATCATTGATTTGTATCAATTATACAGTATCATGCACTATTTCTATGCAGGGCTTATTCTTTGAAGTTATTTCCTCTCTAGATTTTTTCACACCACACTTTCCAACTTTCTTTTGAGCTTTCATATGTGTCCTTCCAAAACTCCCCTCAGGCCCCTAGAATGCTACTTAAATGTTGGGATTTCCTAACGCTTTATTCCTCCCCCCCCCCGTCCCCTTTTGTTCCCTTCTCTTCCCTTTCCTTCCCTTCTACTACCTTCCTTATCTTTTTCTGTCCTTCTTTCTTTTTCTTCTTTTCTTAGAGAAGGTGACCTTAGATTACACTTAGGAAGCAATCTCGTCTATCTTGATGGTTTTATTTGTGACTCTCAATTTTATATCACCAGTCCAGATTTCTCTCT
>NW_003852398.1:45010868-45017704 GCF_000181295.1 Otolemur garnettii
AGAAAAGACTCAACATGGCTTTCTAAGCTGCCTTTTATGAATCTGAGGCATGCTGTGCAATGTGAAGCAACAGGGGGATAATTCTTTACCTTGTTTCCCTTTGTTCTTGGGCTGGCAAGAACCAAGATAATATTCTACATATATATTTGGTTAAATCTCTCTCTTCCTTTCTCTCTTGAATTTTCTCAAATATTTTTTCTGCAATAACTCAGTCTCACACATCTATTAGTATATTAGCATATGCATTAAAGAGACTGCTTAGATAACAGTGGTGGAATAAAATTAAAATTCTGATTTTTTTTTTTGTTTTTGAGACAGAGTCTTACTTTGTCACACTCCATAGAGTGCTGTGGTGTCATAGCTCATAGCAAACTCAAAGTGTTAGACTCAAATGATCCTCTTGCCTTCGTCTCCTGAGTAGCTGAGACTACAGGCACCCGCAATAGCTATTGTTAGAGACAGAGTCTCATTCTTGCTCAGGCTGGTCTTGAACTCCTGAGCTCAGGCAATCCACCTGCCTCAGCCTCATGGAGTGCTAGGATTACAAGCATGAGCCACCACGCCTGCCAAAATTCTGATTTCTTAAGTCAGACTGATATGGGTTTAAATTCAGTTTCTGCAACTTGTTAGCCTATAATCCTACACACATCATTTATCTTCTTTTATTTAAAGTGATAAAATGGTCATGATACAAGTTTTCTAAAAGGGTTACTATAAGAATTAGAAGCAATGCATGCCAAATAACACATAGTAATTGTTCAATAAATTATTATAAATGTGGTAGCAGCAACAGCAGTTCGTTGTCTCAGTAACAGCAGCAGTTGTACTTCTATGGTAAGACTGAATCTTTCTTCTGTTTTGAAATAGGATCTGCAAGGGAATATCACAGATTTGAAACTCCTGGAGTGCAGGTGGGACCATGCTTTTAAATTTGCATTTTTATAAGAGCCCCAAGCTCTAAGTTTTCTTCATTTTCATATTCATAAATTTGTGAATTCAATACCTTTATTGATGTTCATGTCAAGAATTTAAGCATTATGGGAAAAATGCAAAAGAACTAAGACATTTCTCTATCATAAAGAAGTTTAAAGATCATTCAGTAATCTAGTAAAAGAGAAGGAAAGACACTTGGAAATAAAAAGTGATTTTTTTACTTTATTATTAACATCACTTGGTAAATATCATTAACTTTGAATAAATATCCAGAGTATCACTTTATATCAAATAATAACCCAAATTTCTGATAACAAAACATTGTGAATTAAACATGGAAATATATATTGCCTTTACTTTCTCTATGACCTCATCTAATATCTTGGTTTTAAAGGCCCCTTTACTGATTACTTCCTAATTCCTATTTCCAGTATGAACTTCTCCCCTGAACTCCAAACTTAAGATAGCCCACTCAGCTCTCCAACTTTCTACTTAATATCTCTACTTGGGCATATAATATATGACTAAAACTTAAAATGCCTAACACTGAACACTAACTTTTCTCCCTTAAACTTGTTCTTCTCTAAGTCAGTAAATAGAAATTCCTCTTTTTAACCAGTTTCTCAGAAACTGGCTGAAATCCTCGGTGTCATCCTTGATATCTTTCTTTCTGTTACTCAGCCCTAACACTGAATCTGTCAGCAAATACTGTTTGCCTTGCCCTTCGAATAGATCCAGAACCCAAGTACTTCTCACCACTTTGGTCCTCAGCCTAACCTAGGACTTTACAGCTGTAATACACATGACTGAAATGGCCTCTTTCCTGGTCACTCTGATCCTCTATTATCTGTTCTCTAGACCATTGTCGCTAGGGAACCTTTGTAAACCTGGGTCAGACCCTATATGCTCTGTCTTGCTCAAAGCCCTCTATTGACTTCCCATCTAATTCAGAGGAAAAGCCGCACCTCCTGCCCTGGGCTGCAAGATTGTATGTGATCTGGCTCCAGCCCTGTTCTAGCACCTGTGCCCTGCATTTTGTGTTCTAGCCTCACCTGTCTCCCTTGATGTTTCTTGAATTCATAAGGACTCAGCAGTGGTTCTCAACCTTCCTAATGCCGCAATGTATTTTCATTGTCAAAAAGGGGTTGCAACCCACAGGTTGAGAACTGCTGACTCAGGGCCTCTGTGCTTGCTGTTCTTTCTGCTCAAAACGTTCTCCCCTGACAGTTGCCTGGATTACTTTCTCACACACTTGGGGTCTCTGTTCAAACTTCACCTTACCAGGGAGGCTCACTTTGCATCCTGTGAAATGATACCCGCCCCGGCAGCCTCTCTGCCTCACTACATCCATGGCACTTGTCCCCACCTACAGTATTATATGTGGATATAAAATTTCTTTTCTTTCTTTCCTTGCTAGAATGTGAGCCACAAAACAACAGTGAATTTTCTCTCATAATTCTTTGTTTTACCCACAGTACCATGCCTGGCACGTGATAAGCATGTAATAAATATAAACAGAATACATTATTAAACGTCTTATTTAGTTATGAATAAGAAACAAAAGCAAACAGCCAAGCTTGGGTAGTATCTCAGAACATATTAATAGTATATTAACTCTGATGCCAATAAAATCATTTACTTATTATTCATTAATCGTCCTGCTGCTGATTTCTATGCTCTTAATTTCCAACAGCTGAGCTCACCTAGAATTATAGATTGTACTTGTAACATGTTGATGCTTTCTTCAATTAAATGACATTTTGGAAAATACAGCTTTCAATTTTACTTTGCAAATATGCACATTATCTTTGTACTAGTCTTCTGAGTATTTAAATAATAGCCCTTCCTCTCAGTTTCAAAATTAGTTTTAAAGCAGTATTTACCTTTTTGTCATCTGTAAAGCATTAATCTGTCATCATGCTTTTAAAAAGCACAATACAGGTTTCTTTACTTTTCAGAAGGCAGAAAATATTCAGGCAGTTCCCTATATTTCCATCTGCTTTTCTAAAAGTCTTCCTGATCATTGGGAAAAGCTACCAGAACTTCTTGTAATATTACCCTTTAAAAAATTTACTAGTTTTAAATCATGTTCTTATTGGAATGTATGTGTTTTTTGGGTGTGTGTATGTGGGAATGATGAGAAGACAAAGTAAAATTATAGGAAGAATTGTTAGAGATTTTATGAAATTATTTTTAGCAGTTTTAGATCTTGCATTTAAAGCTCCAAAAGGCAAGGCAGTAAGGGCAGGCACTCAATCTACCTTGTTCCTCCATAGCCTCAGGCATCATCAGATAAGAACAAAGAAGTAATGGCTAACAACATGTTCTCCACTATGTTGATTTGGGTTATGTTGAAAGGTTTATGTCAATAGGTGTATGTTGAGTGGATTATCCGAAGCTAATCATGAGGCAGTCACATGATGTTTGTCATTGCTGTATTGTGTACATGTACAAAATTCCCTATATAAACCAACCACAAATAAAGAAGCTCGCCATTTTGCCTGAGCAAGCAGATGGTCACCTTTATTTAAAACACAATTTCAATAAGCGTGCTTATTCTCTGCAACATGGCTTTTCCATGAGACCCATACTGCAAGAGAGATCTGAATGGTATATGCCCATGATTGCTTTAGGGAGAAAGGGGATCAGGCACAGAGAGAAACCACAAGGTATCTATGATGAATGGCAAGATCAGATGGTGTGGAATAGACTGTACAGAAAAAGTAGTGGTGGAAAGAACTTACAAGGGTAACCCAAGACCAAAATTTGAACAATCTCAACAAATAAAATGGAGAGATTTAGATGGAACAATCTTTCATAATAATATTAATTATAAGCTTAATTTTTTTTAAGCAGAAGGGTAATGCCTCAGATATTCTTGTAAATGAATACTGCAGAAATTTGCAACTTTGATTTTAAGTAGGAGGGAGGCTAGAGTTCTATTTTTATGTCTAGAGCTCAGGGCCTGGAGAGGGAATTTAAGTTACTCATTATGAAGTGACAGTTAAAGCTGTGAAATGGAACGACAGATTCAGAGTGAGCTCATAGAGGGGAAAATGATCAAGAAAATATCCTTGAAGAATATTTGTAATTATGAGAAATCATATTACATGTTGAGGAATCTTATTTCCTATCCTATTTTTAAAAACTATATACTGAATTGTTTTTAAATCAACAAAACCTCTTTCCCTTTAATACAAAAGATTCAATTTTCTTTAAAATTCTTCCTAAAGTGAAATACACATGGAAAGTAATATTTTAGTACAGTTTACAATGCTTAAAATTCTTGTACAAATACAATCATTTCCATTTCATTTCTTCTCTTGAAGATAGTGTTCAAATGAACCCAGAAGAACAGGTCAGACAGTAGAACTTTATAAGTGAGTTGAAAGACAGCATGGTGGTAATTAGCACCTTAATGAAATAAAACATTGTCAGTTAATTCCACTAAAGTGGCCATAAGGCATATAGAATATTTTTAAAATACTGAGAAAATAGAACTATTTTTGTTGCTGAGTTCCCTGAATACTTACCCATGCCCTGCACATTAACACTCAGCACACCGATGCTCCCCGCCCGCCTCATCCCCGGCTCTTTCTGCTCTCTCTCTTTTTTTTTTTTACATTTATTCACATTTCCGTTTGCTAAGTTTTTCTATTCCCATTCTGATCTTACAGGGTCTGTGAGTAGTTCAGACCCATAGACCTATGTTTTTCTTTTGCAAGAAAGCCCTTATTGAGGCAGTTTTTTAGACAAATTCATTCAGTTTGGAAGTCTTACTCTTACCTCATAAATGTAAATTTTCTTTGCCAATTTTGGCTAAAATTATGAAATATGGCAGGTAAAACAAACATCCCAAAGACTCGAGGCTTACAATGAGGTCAGTAAGCTTGAGAAGCACATGACGAGGTTCGATTGGCCACACTCCAGACCAAACGTTCAGGGTCTAGCGTAAATAATCTTCATCTGGTTTTGGATGTGAGTTTCACCAGCTGAAAGGGGTATTGAGGCTCCCTGTGACGGCGAAGCACCGTTGTTTGTTGCTATAAGGGCTGAACCACTTAGAAAAAATCTATCTTCCTAGAAAATCAAATCTAGCACTTTCACCTGCAGAAAGGAAGGGTTTTGGGAATAGTTGAAGTGAGTTACTTGTTTGAATCATGGGAACCTGATACTTAATTCCGTGGTTCTCTTGAGATGAACAGTAAAAACCCATTCAATACACATAGGCTGTTGGCCATAGACACAATATGTGATTGCGTTAACATCAGAAGCATTGCTATGCTTTGAAGTGATTGCTGAAATTGTTTTAAGATTTCTTGTGTTTTAAAACAAATTGTTTTTTAGGTGGAGCTGTCCAATTAAAAAAATGTCAAAGTCCAAGTCCCTGGCATAAAATAAATAGGACATCACAGGTCTGAGAACAGCCTCAGGATCTTGGTGCCACATGCTTTTATTTGGTGGTCACATATTCCATATTATATGACCTTTAATTTCAGGTGAATCACAAGTTTACTGCTAAGGTCAGGGCTGAAGATAATCACATGCCTTAATTTTTTCCCTTCCTTTAGGAATTTCTCTATTCTGAATGTTCAAAAATAATGCATTCATTACCAATAGAGCATTTTTTTTTCCTGAAGGTCAAGATCTATAAAACAAGATGATTCAAAATATTTTAAGTAGTAACCAACCAAGTAAAATTTCATTTTGAAAATTTGATTAGGCAAGGCACCCAGCTAACGGAAAATAAGAAGTGAAATGTGCTAAAGATTGCTAAGATTGTTCACTTATGTTTTTAAAAATTACTTTAGCCAGAAAAAAGGGAAACCAAATAGAGTAGAGAAAAATTAATATTAGTAGATTCTGTTGCCCAGAGGCTCTTTCTCATGGAAGCAGGAAAAAAATGAAACTACCAAATGGGAAGAGGAGGAAATCAATGGAAATCTTGTTGAAAATCCATTTGGAAATCAAAACTTCATGGGAAATGGGGGCAGTGTGATGCTTCCAAGTTACTTACATTTTCTATGCTGTGATAACTGTAATCTGAATTCAGGCTGTCGTGGCTGTTCATTTTAGTTCTTGCCGTTTCTTTCCCACAGACTGAAATAAGCAGATGGATCAATTTCGATCCCTTATTTTCCTTCCTACTCCACATTCAATCTATCAGCAAGTTCTGTTTTCTTTACTTTAAAATAGTTCCTGAATCTCCACTTCTGCCCACCTCCATTGCTGACTCTCTCCTGAAAACGTCATTTCTCGCCTTCTCCCGGCTCTCGCTGTCCCCAGTCGTTTCGTCTTTACAGAAGACCATATTCAAAACTAATCAAATCATGGTCCTGATTGAAACTCTTCAGCGACACACACAGGATGAAACACATATCATCCATGCCATGTCTCACAGTCCCCACCTATTTGGTCCCTGCTCACTTCCCGACCTCGTCACCCACCACCGCCCCCATCCCTTACTTTTCTGTCTGAGCTGCCCTCTGTGCTGCTCCAGGCCGGTTGACTGGGCCCGCCTCAGAGCATTCATTCCCACGTGCTCTTCTGCTCAGATCTTTCTGGGCCTTACTCCTCAGGATTAGGGTTTTCACTTAAACATCGCTGTCTCAGAGTCCTCCCCGCAGCACTCACCATCCCTTTACCCGGTTTCACTTTATTTCCTGGCCCTTACTGCTGCTTTGTACGATCTGCTTTTTCACTCTCGTCTCTCCCACCGGAATGCAAGTGCCATGATAGCAGGGATGTTGTTCTGACCTGCACTGACAACCACCTAGGGTAGGGCTAGAAACGGAGTGAGTATTCAGTACTTGCTTGAGCGAATGAACGAAGGGAAACGAACTTGAATTTTTCATATATTTTTAACCAGTGAAATGGCATTTCTTTACTTAAGAATTTTTTAA
>NW_003852398.1:45018155-45019444 GCF_000181295.1 Otolemur garnettii
AGGCTGGTCTTGAATTCCTGAGCTCAAAGGATCCTCCTACCTCGGCCTCCCAGAGTGCTAAGATTATAGGCATGAGCCACTGGGCCCAGGCTGGAGACAATCTTTTAACCCACACATTCTTGCTTGCTGTGACCTGAATAATCAGACTATCAGACTCCTGCAGACTGTCCAGCAGTCTAGGCATGCATATTTTTTTTTCTCCTTTTCCTATGAAGTCACTAGGTATTTCTGATATTGGGGTTTAGTTGTTGCACTGTTGTTAATATTGTTCTTGTTAGAGATTTTGATTTGATTGCATACATTAAAAGTTAATGGAAAGGAAGCTGTCAGAAACTTCTAGATGTTGCTAAATCTTTTAGTTCATACTGTCTACATGAGCAATGTAATGCACTGATGAAACACACACACAGCAGAGACAGATTGCCTGGGTTTGACTCCTTATTCAAATGACTTGCTAAATGATCATTTTACAAAGTCTTCATTTATAAAGTATGAATAGTAATAATAAGAATAATGTATGCCTACAGGGAAGCCTGTGAAAGCTGAGTTAATAAATATAAAGCACTTAGAAAGAGTCTTGGCACAACTGCATTAAAAATGTTACTTCTGAGTTTCTTATTGTATAAAATTCTCTAGATAGGAAATATTCCCATGTTCTATGAGGGGGAAAAAAGACAACATTAATGGCTACATCAGAGGACTTAGGCTGGGAAAACTTGGTGTTTGCTGCCTGTGAGGGATCATATATCCACTGTCTCTATCTCCCCAAATCTCATTAAGGCTGCAAAAGTGACATGCCTTTAAGACATAGTCATATTTTCTAGGGAGTGTATACCTCTGAGTTAAAAGAGTGACTTTTGTTTTCTGGTAGAGTGGAGTAAGGTTGGCACTTTTTAGAAAGCCTCAATGCTTTGAACAATTTTAGTGACTCGATCTGCAGTGCCAGGCAAAGAACTTGTCAATTGGTAAAAATTCACAGTCAAGACCATCCCTTGTTTCTTTTGGCTGATACATGCAGATCTTATGATAATCACTGTCAACAGGCAAGGAGTATCTGAGGAAATAAATCAGCATGAGAATGAAGGTAAAACAAAAGCAAAGAGAGAGACAGGATATATACATTTTTCTTAAGTTTTAAATTAATTATCAAATGTGACAGTGGCTGTCTATTTTAGGGATTTTAAGACTTTAGCTTATTGATTTTGGAATTGTTAGGGTCTAATAATAGAAATTTTATTCCACAATAATGTGATATTAGTGAATAAATGCGTGTGTCTGCCTGCATGCAC
>NW_003852398.1:45020073-45020625 GCF_000181295.1 Otolemur garnettii
AAAAAAAAAAAAAAAAAGAACCCCACAAAACTCACATGTGAAAATAGATGAGAAATAGAAATCAGTGGAGTTCATAAATATGTAAAAAGATTAATAGTCTGTGACCTGTCAGCATTTACTTCGAGAATGCAAGAATAATGTAAATATCAGGACATATGTCATAATAATGAATTTCATGAACAAAATGAGAAAATTAATAAAATCCACTCAGATGCTTTAAGGTGTTTAGTAAAATTCAGCAGCTATTTATAACATCTCCAAGGAACCAAAATAAAGGTATACAATTTGTCAGGGAGTACTCACCGTTTTTTACAATTAGAAATCAACAATATATACTTTAAATGATAAAATACTAAAATATTTAAATAAAATGCAGAAACAACAGATACACCCATGAGATTTCAACAATGAATTGCCGTTTTCAGTGACTACCGTGTGACAAAAGGAAATAACAGGGTAAAGGAGGGAAGCAGGGGCCAAAAGATGTCCTTCTAGAAAAACCAAGAAACTTTAGAAAGACCCTGCTATAATAACTATATATTTTAATAACAT
>NW_003852398.1:45020925-45022009 GCF_000181295.1 Otolemur garnettii
TTTTTTTTTTTCGTATGGAAGGGTAAATGGTCAAGAAGAGTGAAAGGAGATACATTAAGAAAAGTTATTTTCTGAGAAGGGCTGTTTTGTTAGAGGATGCGAGACTGTGTTCCAGAGTTAGTGTAAAAATGTCGATGCAATAAGAATAGGAGTAGATATGTTAGTGAGTGAGATAAAATAGTGAATATTTAAGTTCCAATGTCTATGAGAAATTTATTTTAATAAACTTTTATTTTGGAATTATTTAGATTTAGAGAAAGTTGCAAAGACAATACAGAAAGTCTTTGTACTTATATCCTTCATCTTTGTTTCCTCTAATGTTATTATATATAATTATGGTACATTTGTCAAAACTGGGAAATGACCAGGGTACATTAACTCTCAACTAAACTACAGACTGTATCCAGGTTTCATTAGTTTTCCCATTAATGTCCCTTTTCTGTTCAAGAATCCTAAGTAGGAGACACACGGCATTTAGTTTTTGTGTCTTTTCTGGTCTTCTCTGGTCTGTAGTTCTAAGTGAATTTAATGGGTCAAATGTATTGTTTCAATGTAGTGGGTAAGCGATTATATTCATCTGGAAGAAAATGAAATTGAACTTCTAGCACGTTAATTGAAACTAGTCAATGAACGCTTATGTGCACTTATGGAAGTAAGATTCTGAAAATATAGCAGGTGGGGGGGCAAGAAAGGATGGATAAATTCACACCTAATGGTAACAATGCACACTATCTGGGTGAGGAGCCTTCAAATTTTGACTCTATTTGTACAAAGCAAACTATGTAGCCCAAACTTGTGTACTCCTGTAATAGTCCTAAATTTAAAAAAATCAAGAAGGTGAAAGAAAAAGAATAAATACATAATTGCAAAACTCTGCCACTAAATATCTAAATGTAAAAAAATGAAACAATAATTTATGAAGAAAATCTATGGCACTCATAAAAAATCTTTGGATGGGGAGACAGTTTTCACTAAGCTTGTAAGTGCAAAAGCCATAAAAATTGAGAAATATGTGACTATTTAAAAAATTATATAGCAGGGTGGCACCTGTGGCTGAGTGGATAGGGCGCCGGCCCCATATACC
>NW_003852398.1:45022405-45024911 GCF_000181295.1 Otolemur garnettii
TGTGTGCATGTGTTTGTATTAATGCAAGAAATGCTTAATGTCTATTTTCATCAAAGGATTCTTACAAATTGACAAAAACTAGGCAAGAACTCTAATAGAACAATTAAAGAAAATAAAATGTTGCCAAAGAGAAATGTCAAATATCTGATAAAAATGTGATAACAGGATTGCCTTGACTACTAGTGAAAGGTAAATGACAAAAATTACACAAAAAACTTCAATGATTGCTGGTGAAAGTGAGGCGTTCTTTCATACTTGGTAGTAGACATGGGATTGTTTCAGGTTTTATTGTAACTAAGCAGCTAATATTTATTAAAATAAAAATATATGCACATAATGATATGTGATAATTGATTTTTTTTAAATTGTAAGGTAATGTTTATAGTATAATTATATATAGAAATAAATCCCTGAAATCATATATATAAATTCTCATATTGTTTGTGAGTGGAGGATATATTCTAAGCTATTAACTTTTTATCTAAAAGAAGAAAAATGATGTTCAGATGATTAGGGTTTTATTACTCTGTCATTCTCTTATTTTACTTAGAATAAGAATATATTATTTTATACTGTGAAACATATAATATAGATTATTGCATCTTGCAGTTTTCTTATTTGTAAAATTTACCCTATAATAAAACACCTCAGATAGCTGCGGTAAAACTATATAGTGCATTACTTGAAATAGCAAGTTCCGGAGTCAGACTGTGTAGGTTTGAATTCCTGTTATTTCTCCCATTAACTATAAAATGTCAGCAATCTCCATAATAGTTTTGTACTTCAGTTTTCTCCTCTGAAAGTTGTAGATAATGGCATCTATTTCACAGAGGTAGTGTACAGATTAAATAAATTGAAGCCAGTAAAGCTCTCGGAGGCTGCTTACTGACACCAAATGCATTTTGGTGATTATTGCCTTTTTACGATGATCTATGCCAAACACTAACACGGCAAGTTCACGTGTTTATGTATAGTACGTGCAGATTCTTCCATAGATTGGGACAAGTATGCAGAAATGGCAATTTTCTCTAAACTCTTCAGTCCTCTCTGGTATTTTTCACCCCTTTTCAGCTTTGTTATATTCAATACAAATAAGTCGAGTGTCTCATACCAGGCTTTTATACTGCGCCTCCTGCCTTCCGCTGAGTGTCCACTCCGAACCACACTTCTAGCAATACATCATCCATCTCCTTTACTATATGTATTTGTACACACACTCACCTATTTCCTTCTTTTCTGATGGGCTGAATAAATGAAGAGTTACAGATGTGTATTAAAATGCCCTTATAAACTCCTCAAGCTCATCATACAAAATGCAAATTTTTCTTCCCTTATACACTTCTGGCATTTCCACTTAACAACAAAACGAAAGTCACCATTGTTTACCAAATTGCTAATGTTGGAAACAAATTGCTACCAACATTTACGGTATCTCTGAAATTCATTCCTTTATTTGTACTTTCATAGCTACTATCTTAGTGCCAGTTCTCATAAGAACTCTTCTCAGTTATTTAAATAGCATTTAGCAGTGTTATGCGTGCTGGTTAACGATTCAATGATTCTTACCTCTTTATAGTAATTGAATCCCTATCATGCTGAAAGTAACAGTGTATACCAGACTATGTTCTATTTGGGAGTTGTCTATGCAAAATAATTAGTCATCTGGAGGCAAACTTGATGATTTTAGTCATGCACTTACCAAGATAATAGAAAAAGATGCCAGACCTCTGAAGATGGCGATGGTGAAGCTAACACACCACCTCACATCGACAGCCTAGTGATATAGTGAACCTTCAGCCCAGTCTCATCTTGGAATGACTTTCTAAGTGGGATTCCACCAGTGTCTATCTCATGTTCAAAATACTTCACTGAATCTCCCTTGCTTAGCAGAGATCATTGAAACTCTTTAGGTTCTTACCGTATGTTATATGACCTTTGCTTAAGTTCCAACTTCATCTGTCTCCTCTCTCCAGCTCTACATCCCTTTCCAGATACATCCAATGATATGTAGACCTCTGAAAAGTCATGTGTGATTTTTCAGCCTCTGTATTGAAGCACTTTCTGGCTCTTTTAGGACTTTGTTTCTTTATCAGTAGTGTTTAATTCTTTTATTTAGAAATTTCTAGTTTTTATTTGCCTTTGTTCCAACTAGATGGGGAGAGGTTTTCTTAAAGACATATTCAATGTCTTTCAGAAATTTTTACATCCCCAGGTCCTTGCAAGTAGATTGTAAAATATCAAACATTCCACAAATATGTGTCACATTCTTGATTAGAATTTAGGTTGAGTAGGGCGGTGCCCATAGCTCAGCGGGTAGGGCACCAGCCACATACACTAAGGCTGGCAAGTTCGAACACCCCGGGCCAGCTAAGCAACAATGACAACTGCAACAAAGTAGCCAGGCATTGTGGCAGGCACCTGCAGTCCCAGCTACTTGGGAGGCTGAGGCAAGAGAATCACTTAAACCCACGAGTTTAAAGTTGCTGTGAGTGGTGACGCCATGGCT
>NW_003852398.1:45025014-45029497 GCF_000181295.1 Otolemur garnettii
ATCAATAGCTCCTCAGACAGACCCAGAAAATCCTCCTCCCTATGATAATGTCTTATTCCGTGCACAGTGTGATAATAATCCATTGAGTACTTTGGATATGCCGGATATGGCACTGAGCAATTTACATGAATTTTTTTAAATACAGCTTTAGAACAACACAGTGATATAATCAATACTATTATCCTATTATTTGTATTTGAAGACTCTCTAGAGTGAGAAAAGTGTATGAATTTCCCAAGATTACAAAGACAGCAATTGTGAAGGCTGAGTTTGATCTTGGACAGAGATACTCTTGAGCTCCACGGATTGCTCTGTCTCCTTAGTGTCATTGCTAAATGCTAAGTACTGGAACTCAACTTAACCTGGATTCAGATTGTACCTCTGCCACTTATTACCCATGTGACCTCAGGGAAGCCACACAGCTGCTTAAACTCTATCAGTCAATTTCTGTCTTTCCTTGATATTTTAGATATAGGGTCTTGCTCACCTTTCCAGACTGGAGTGCAGTGGCACAATCATAGCTCACTTCAGCCTCATACTTGTGAGCATAGGTGATCCCCCTGCATCAGCCTCCTGAATAGCTGAGACTACAGGCATGTGCCATTTACCTGATGATTTTTTTATTTTTTGTAGAGAGACAGAGCCTCACTGTATCAGCCAGGCTGGTCTTGAACTCTTGTTCTCAAGTGATCTCCCACCTCAGCCTCCCAAAGGGCTAGGATTTCCAGGTCTAAACCACTGTGCTGGGCTTCACTTGTAAAATGGGACTAATGATCACCCCTCTCAGTGATTTGTTGTGAGAATTAAATAAGCCGGTGTTTAGAATATTGTAAGTAATTTCTTCATAGAATAGGGGAACTCATTGCTTGTTTTCATTTTAAGGTATTAATTTAGGGGAAGTTGAGATAAGATATGTTTTTTTCAATACAAATATCACTTTTATTGAACTTTGAATCTTGGGTGGTTGAAAAATGCCAAGAAGTCAAGGGGCACTGAACATTCTTCTCTGCTTCAGTAGCAGAACTGCAGATAGAGTTAACCACAATGAAACAGAGCATCCACTCCAGCCCTTATGGGAGATTAAGCAAATCCTCTCATAATTAAATGGTTCAGTTAATTATGCATGTTCAGTGAAATAACGGAAACACTCCTATCTCCAAGAACTTCACTTTAGTTGATTCTGAGGGATTGAGCACACATTACTTATTTTGTTAATCAAAACTGATTCACAAATACAGATTTATTGCTTCACCTGAAATATTTATTTCTTTGTAAGTCCTTTGAAAAATATTCAGAGCATTTTTTGAACAAAATATTTGGAATCCTTCTCTGAGTCAAGGTGACTTATAGAAGGAAAATGCAACATTCAAGACAGATCGGGAAAATAATTCTAAGTAAAAATATATGTGCTCAAAAGTGGTAGCGTTATTCTGTGTGTAAAGCTCTGGAGAAAATAAAGAATTGAACTATGCCCAGATCTTAAATAAACAAGCTAATTTTTACCTCGAGGAACTGGCACAAGAACAAACTAAGCCAAATGTTAGTAGAAGGAAGGAAATAATAAAGATCAGGGCAGAAATAAGTGAGAGACTAGAAAAAAAATAGAAAAGATACGGAAAAATAAGAATTGCTTATTTTGAAAAGATAAACAAAACTGATAAAAGTTAGATTAAGGAAAAAGAAAGAAGACTTGAATAAATAAAATCACAAATGAAAGAAGAGATATAACAATTGATACCACAGAAATACAAACAATTTATAAGAGATGTATATGAGTAATTATATGGCAACAAATTATATAAACCAGGAGAAATCAATAAATTCTTACACACATAAAACCTATCAAGAAATAAAAAATCTGAACAGAACAAAAATGGGTAAGAAAAATTGAATCAGGAATCAAAACCTCCCAACAAAGAAAAGCATAGTGCCTGATGGCTTCACTGCAGAATTCTACCAAACATTTAAAGAACAACTAACAACAATCCTTCTCAGACTCTTCCAAAAAAATTGAAAAGGAGAAAATACTTTCAAATTCATTTTACAAGGCCAGCATTACCTTGATGCCAAAGCCAAACAAAGATACTACAAGAAAAGAAAATTATAGGCCAATATCCCTGATGAACATAGATATAAAATTTCTCAACAAAAACAAATCAAATTCAACAGCACATTAAAAGGTTCATTCAACACGGGCACATGAGATTTATGCCAGAAAGGCAAAAATAGCTCATACTACAAAACTTTGTAAATATGAGACACTGCATTAACAGAATGAAGGACAAAAACCATATAATCATCTCCATAGATGCAAGAAAGGCATGTGATGAAGTTCAACATCATTTTGTGATTAAAAATGCCTAACAAATTAGGTCAGGCAGGAACTTATTACAATGAAGAGCGTATAGACAAACCCATAGCTGAGAACATACTCAGTACTGAAATATTGAAAGCTTTTTTTCTGAGATCAGGATCACAAGAAGGATGCCCACTCTCACCACTCCTATTACAACCTAGTACTGGAAGTCTTAGTCTGAGCAATTAAGTGACAGAATGAAATAGAATGCATTCACACTGGCAAAGAAGAATTTAAATTGTTCTTTGTTTCCATAAGGCATGAATTTTTATTTAGAAAACCCTAAAGAGCCCACCAAAAAAAAACTGTGAGAATTAATAAATGAAAAGTTGCAAAATAGAAAACCAGCCTACAAAAATCAGTAGTATTTTAGTGCACTAACAAAGAGCTATCAAAAAGAAATCAAGAGAAAAATCCCATTTAAAATAGTAACAAAAAATAAAATAGGAATGCATTTCACTATAGGGATGAAACATGTGTCCAATAAACTGTAAAACAGTGATACAATAACTTGAAGAAGACACAAATAAATGGAAAGATACCCTGTGTTCATGGACAGAAAAAATTAATATTGTTTAAATTTCCACACTACCCAAAGTGTTTTACACGTTCAATGCAACCCCTGTCAAAATTCCAAAGATATTTTTCACAGAAATAGAAAAAAGTTCCTAAAATTTGTGTTGAACTGTGAAATGCTCCAAATAGCCAAGGCAATCTTGAGCAAAAGGAGTGTAGTTTAAGGCATCACTAGCTGATTTCAAAATACACTGCGCAGCTGTGGTAATCCAAGCAGCATGGTGCTGGCATAGAAGGTGATGAATAGACCAATAGAACAGAAGAGAAAGCCCCCAAATAGACATATGCACTTATGGCCAGTTGATTTTTGACAGACGTGCCTAGAATACACAATGGAAAAAGGATAGTCTTTTCAATAAATGGTACTGGGGAAACTGGACATCCAAATTCAGAAGAATGAAATTAGACTCTGTCTCACACCATGTATAAAAATTCAACTAAAAATGGATGATAGACATAAATGTAAGACCTAAATCTACAAAACTACTACAAGAAAACATAGAGCAAGTCTTTGATCCCTGACACGTTTTATCTGGGCAGTGATGTTTTTGGATATGACTCTAAAAGCACAGGCAACAAAAGTAAAAGCAGAAAAATGGTATTGCTTCAAAGTAAACAGCTTCTTCACAGTAAGAGAAACAATCAACAGAATGAAACGACAACCTACAGAAGGGGAGATAATATTTGCAAACTATCCATCAGGTGAAGGATTAATGACCGCATATATAAGGCACTCAATTTGCTAGCAAGCAAAGAAATAATCGTTTAAAAATGGGCAAAGGACTTGAAAAGACATTTCTCAAAAGAAGACTTACCAATGGTCAACTGGTACATGAAAAAGTGCTCAACATAACTAATCATCAGAGAACTGCAAATTAAAATCACCATGAGAAACTATCTCCTAATGGTTAAAATGTCTATTAACTCATAGCCCTGACTCAAGCATTGCAAAAGCTATCCATGTAACAAAAAATGCGTACCCCCTTTTAATATTTTGTGCCCCTTTTATTATTTTTAAATAAAAGTAGACAAAAGCTAATAAGTGTTGGTTAGGATGTGGAGAAAAGGGTATTTTTGGTGGGAATGTACATTAGTACACTCAATGTAGGAAACAGTATGGAAGTTCCTAAAATAATTAAAAATAGAATTACCATATAACTTGACAGTCTTACTACTGACAAGTATCCCAAGAAAATTTAAATCAGTATATCAAAAACATTTATTTATGTTCATGTTAGTGTTATTCACAGTAGTTATGATGTGGAATCAACATAAGTGTCCATCAGTGGATGAATAAAGAAAATGTAGTGTATCTACACGGTGGAATACTATTCAGCCTTAAAAAAGAGGAAATCCTGTGATTTGCAACAACATAGATGAACTTGGAGGATATTATGCTAAGTGAAATAAGCCAGGCATGAAAACATCAAGCTAGCACACGATCTTACTTATATATAGAATCTTAAAAAAATGAACTTGGAGGTAGAGAAGACAGGTGCTGGGGACAGGGGGACATTTGGGTAGATGTTGCTGAAAGAATGCAAAGTTTCA
>NW_003852398.1:45029815-45031290 GCF_000181295.1 Otolemur garnettii
CTTGTGCTCAGCCCATGGGACCAATTGGAAAATAGATCTTTGGGGATTATGTTCCTGGGCATGTCTGGAAAGCATGTGAGTTTGAGAGTTTCTTAATTGATGGCAATTTTAGTCCTGAATCTAAGCACTTGGCAAAATAATGTGTTGATATTGTAGACAAGTTTTGGAAGCAGAGTGAAAACTAGTGCTTAAACTTCTGAGTAAATAATTTACTGTTCTAAAAACATTAAGTATCTGTTAATTTTCAAAACAGAATATTGGATTTATTCTATTTCCAGGGAAGATCATGAAATTTAGTAATGAATTGTATAAGTGCATCGATTTCTTCCCAGGCCCTTATGTCATCTGGATTGTGGAGTCACTGTTCATCCATCTTTTGTGTACCAGTAATTGTCTAACGGTCCATGGAAATGACAAAGTGTCCTCAGCAGTCAGGCAGGCTTCTCCCTGTGTCCACTCCATTGTGAGAAGATGTCTTACTTACGACTCAGAATAAAACCTGGAATTTTTTTTACTAGAGGGGATAAAAACAGCATAATTTCCTTGGCCTGATGGATAACAAAAAGAATTCTCCAATAACCTTGTGTGTGGGAGACAGCAGCAACATTAAGTTATTGCTTTGAAGCTACTACTTGTGTACCTATAACTGCTGGATGCAGTGAGCCAGCTCAAAAACTCGTACCTCCACTCTCCTGAATACTTTTCTCTACAAATTTCAACTTTTCAACCGTGTGAAAAAAAATTCAAGTTTTATGCTCAGGAACCAACTTCCTGGTGCCCATTCAGTGGCACTCTAGCATTTAATTTTACTCTTTAAAATAACATGATTTTTCATGGGGTAGAGATGTCTGGGCAGGTAGCATGGGAGGTATTGCAAGGTGAGGGTGGTGGAGGCGGAGTATTGTGGGTGGCAGAGCAGAAAACCAAAGCAAAGTCTCAAAAAACCCAAAATATATGGTTTTCAATGTTGAATAATATTTTGCAATTATATCCTCTTTGTTCATCATGTCCAAACAAATATTTGAAAAATACACTGGAGTTCATGTGGTTCCCTAAGGACTGGTTCAAGGCCCGTGAAAAGAGAATTGATATGACACTCCTGAATGACATCCAAAAGTGACTCAGAACCAGGACTTAGTGATTTCATAAACAGTATAAGTGATGCTGTTCATGAAGAAATTTTACTGAAATAATTAACTGGGCACACAGAGCCATTCCTCTTCAATATGCCATCACTCTGTCATTCCTTAAGGAGCAATATAGTGAAAGTCACGCAAGCAGATAATTTACTAAACCAAAATAAATAAGCATGATTTCTTTCCAAAAAAATACATTATTTTAGGAAGTAAAGTAGGTAAATATCAAACAATCTGATAAATTATCTTCCATATATTTTTCCCATTCTGCTGTCAATTCTGTGGTGTTACATTTAGGTTGTAAATTAGTTTTCAAGGCTGCAGTCAACATTCTGAGCT
>NW_003852398.1:45031310-45032278 GCF_000181295.1 Otolemur garnettii
GCTTAGGCGATTCTCTTGCCTCAGCCTTCCAAGCCATGCATTTGTCACTCATGCATTCACTACTGCTATTTTCTTTTCTTTTCTTTTTTTTTTTTTTTAGAGACAGAGTCTTGCTTTATTGTCCTTGGTAGAGTGCCAGGGCATCACAGCTCACAGCTACCTCCAACTCCTGGGCTTAGGCGATTCTCTTGCCTCAGCCTTCCAAGCTGGGACTACAGGTACCTGCCACAATGCCTGGCTATTTTTTTGTTGCAGTTTGGCTGGGCTGGGTTCGAACCTGCCACCCTTCTCACTAAGCCACAGGCACCACCCACTACTGCTATTCTCTATCCTTCTCTTTATCAATCGAAACTCTGAAAGGTCTGATTTTATCTGTCTTTTGGTTAAATAATTGCTTCTAATAGGTTATTTCCAATGGACCCCTCTAACTAAACAATTGTTAAATAAATAAGCATTTTCCAGTTGATCAAAAGTAAAAGTTATCATTTTTTCTATAATAGAACTCTTATAGAGTTAAACTAAATCTCATGTGATTTTCGATATTTTCCAGGTTTACAGTATTAAACTTTAACCAAACAGCTTTAGAGAGTGAGTGTTGCTCTATCTTTGAAAGATTAATGTCATTTGCCCTTTACAATTTTTCCCCCATTTTCCTGCCATAGACTGCTGAGCTAGGTGACTTGAGAGTATAATAATATATTCCCATATTGCATTTTCAATAAATGGTTATCAAAAGTAATTTTTCAATGAAAGGCAAGTGCTGTAAAATCCTATTTATTCCTAGACAATTGCTACTATTTTTTTCCATAATGGAAGAGTTCAAACACACTGAAAAAATCATATAGCAATAACTACTTCATCAATTCAACCAGTGGTTATTGAGCACCTAACGGTGTGACCTTGTTTGAGGTACTGAACATGGCTGTGATCAAGATGAACAAAGTCCCTCACCTCATGGGATATACATT